>NC_052030.1:3577461-3899112 GCF_015832195.1 Motacilla alba alba
CTGCTGTGGTCTCAATTGGTGAGGCCAGAACAGATTTCTTCCAGGCCACAAGATGTGATTCTCTTCCTGTTTCTGCAAAAGCAGAGCAAACTTTTCAGCTGTTCTGCTGACTGAAGTAACTGTCAGCATTGGTAAAGTCTTGGACTCGCTGCAGGCAAGCTGCATTCTCCTGGTACTGCAAGTGTTCAGCTGCCCATGGCTCTGCATGCTGTTTCCTGGACTCTTGTCCACACGCTGGGAGCCAGTTGTGTATGATACTCAGTGTCCTCCCTGGGGAAGAGGACAGCAAAACCAGGGTTCAGGAAACTGGCTCCTCTGGGTCTTGCTCCTGATGTATTTGGTAAATCTGGCAATGTCCTAAACTCCCTCCCTTACTCTGTTGCCTCAGTTTCCCACTTTTACAAGGAGAGGAGTCTCCCCAGGCTGGTGGGGATAGTGGGTGCTTCTGTTGCAAGTTCTGCAGTGAAGTGTCCTCAGCTGCCTGATGCTGAGGGGGAGGGAGCAGCTCTGGACATTTATTAGCACGTAGCTGGTGTATCCTCTTCCCTTATCTATTCAACATCATTAGCACTATAGAACAAACAGTTTCTCCCAGCAGTGACCCATGTGTAACTGGAAATATTTCAGGCTGGACAATCTTTTGCAGAGTGTGCCTGCCTAATGCCAGCCATTCTGGAGAGGTCACTCATAAAGATTAATTGTGCCTGATTTTCTCAGCTGGAACCAGTCCCATGCTCATCAGGATTCTGCTGCATGGAAGTCTGTTGGTCCTTTCTTCTGCGTGCCCTTGTGGGGAAGCTGGAGTGAGGAAAAAAAAAGCAGGGAAAGGTGTTGCAGTGTTTCCCATCTCAGGGCAGGAATGTTCTCCTTTTACCTGGCTGGATACTTCTGGTAACTCATCCGTAGTATTTTCTTTGTAGAAGTGAAGCTAGCTGGGTCTGTATCTGTCCTTTTCTTAGTCTTTTTTTGGAAGCTCTTCCTGATGGACAGAGTTTGGCTCTGGATAACTGGACAGTGCTGAAAGGCAGCGGTTCACCTGCCCACAGCACAGCTGGGGCAGAGGATGCTTGTAGAGCTGCCCCCTCCCTACCACCCCAGCTTCTCATACAACCTGTCCCCTTTGCTTTGTCCCGCTGCAGGAATGTTTCACCCCGTTTGTCAACGGCAGCTTCTTCGAGCATGACGGGCAGCCCTACTGCGAGGTGCATTACCACGAGCGCCGCGGCTCGCTCTGCTCCGGCTGCCAGAAGCCCATCACAGGACGCTGCATCACTGCTATGGGCAAGAAATTCCACCCAGAACACTTTGTCTGTGCCTTCTGCCTCAAGCAGCTCAACAAAGGAACCTTCAAGGAGCAGAATGACAAGCCCTACTGCCAGAACTGCTTCCTCAAGCTCTTCTGTTAGAGGCACTATAGATGGGCGCTCAAGCATCTTTCTGCCACCCCTTTGGCAGTTCTGTCTCTCTGAACATTACTGTGATTTAGGAACCTTACCAGGCAGGGGAGGAGGGGGGTGGGGGGTGGGAAGTGCTCCATGGAGAGGCAGTAGATCCAAAGATGAGATGGACCATTAAACTGGAAACGCCCTTGCCGTGTCTGAGAAGAGAGAGGCTGAGATCCCTCATTATGGCGTGTGTGTGTCTGTGTGTGTGACTGACAGCTGAGCTTAGCTCCAGGGCTCTAACAGGGAGATTTTCCCAGCCCTCTCCTGGCAGCAGGAGGCTTTGCCAGTACATTTCAGCCTGTGTCAGCTCTCTGAGCAAATAGTGACACTTGCAGACAACACAACCTTCTGCTTTGACACCTCATTCTCAGGCTTTTGCCTGCATGTGAGTGACAGCACAGCAAGGCCACCCTGTGACCTTAGTGACACCCTGGCTCTCCTCACAGAGTTAAATGGTGTGTGTGACTTGCTGAGACTAGAGCATCAGCACAGGCAGCCAAGACCCTGCAAGGGTCTCTCCAGTTCCATTACACTGTAAGGAGATAATACCACTTTTTTTTTTTTTTTAATTAAGAGGAATCAAGGTGTTACTGTGTGGGGTGTTTTTCTTTTTTTTCCCTAGTTTGTTACTCCCTTTCTCAATGCCTTTTCTCAGCACACTGGAGCAGGAGGTGGGGTAAGCCCCAGCCATCCCTCGGCACTGTTGTGCTCTCCTGTAGGGACATGCCATGCCAGCAGCTCCATAGGCACCCAGGCCAGCTCAGGGAATCTGCTCCCCTCACCTGCTGCTCCTAGGAGAGGAAGAGGCATCACCCCTTCTTTAAACACAGGTGCAGAGAGGTTAGAGCAGCCTTTTTCATCCAGCCCTGTCATGAGTGAGTGTGACGTGCATGTGTTTATCTGGCCTGGAACTCTCCAATCTATCAGGGCCTGAATCTGTCACAAGAGTGGCTAGAAGGAAGGGTTTAAGAAGCCAGGAAAAAATTTTCTAAATTTATATAATTTCTTCTTCCAGTTTGCTAACGAGATCTATCAGCCCCTTGGTGTTTCCCTTTTCTGTGCTCTTGTTAAACATGTTCTACTGAGAGATGCTACAGCAATAACCTTTTATATTGACTGTTACTGGTATAACGAGTCCTGGGGGTCAGGTGTGCATGACACACTTGGAATTTTACTATCAAAGTGAATACTGTATCCTGTCTTTGATAAGAACTGTAGATTTCTACACTGATTTTGAATTCATATCTAATTTACTTTTAATCCTCTTATACAGAAATTGGTTTTGAAGTGATTTTAAGAAAGCAACTTTTATATCAAGCTGTGCTGTTCTAGGCAGTGTGCCAGTTGTGCTGGCTTACTGCATCTGTAATCTCAATGCTTTATGAAGCCTAACTAACATTCAATATTTCCTTTTTGTTGCGGGTTGGGAAGGGCTGGAATCTATGGGCAAGGGAACATACTTGTGGTTTTTTTTTTCCCTAGCACAGGCAGGTGAACTGTGAATAGATTTGGGTTTATTTTTCCCTCCTCTGGGTCACCTAAAGGTATAATTTTGGTTTTTATTGTAATCTGTAAACTGCTGTATTTGAATCACCTGCCGTTCTCCCAAAGCCCAGCTTCCAGAATGTTAAAAGTGAGTCTTAATATGATGCTAGGAGGAAAGGAGTTCAGATCTTTTACTTCGGTTTCTCTTCTTCAGCTGCCTGAAACCAGAACAGGGTTAACTGGGGAAGGGTGTCCTTTCTTTCTGTGGAAGAAAGGTCTTGTGACTGAGGAGAAGAAACTGGGAGATAGAGTCTGTTCCTGACTAGCTGTGCAGCTTTGGGCCAGTCACTAAACCTTACCGTGCCTCCGTTTCCCTATCTGTAAAATGGGGGCAGTTTCGCTTGGATTTGGGAGGTTATTGTGAGACCTAGTTCATGTTTGGTGAAGCACTTTTAGGTCTCTGGCTGGAGGGTGCTGTGGAGAGGGAAGCACTGCGCTGAGATTCCCAGTGACGTTCTGTGGTACCAGCCCTGGGAGCAGTGTTTGGAGTTCCTGCTCCAGAGAGCTGCAGCTCTGCCACCGTTGGCATCTGGTTGTGTTTGCAGCTCGGCAGGTGCATAGGGGTCCAGGGGTGGCTGTGCCTGAAACCCATGGGTCACTGTCCCATGTAACCTCGTCACGGTGCTGCACTGCCCCGCTCAGGTCACTGAAACTGTCCCACGGATTTCCCCCAACAAACAAACCTCAGTGTATGGGTGTGAGGCCAGAGGGAGCTGTGGGAGCACTGGAGCTGTGTGAGCTGGGCTGAGCACAGCTCTGGGAAATTCTTGAGGCAAGAGTCCTTGTACATTTGCCTTTCCATCTTGTAAGTCTATTTGACTTAAAATGGATGTTCCTAAGCTGGCTGTGTTTATCTCGCTGGAATGGTCAGCTTCCTTGGTGCCGCTGAGGGGACACACAGCTGTTGTGTGCAGATGCTGGAGAGGGGTGAGATGTTTTTGGCACTGCCACTTTGCCTGACACCTGCAAACTGTGTAATCATGTGCCTCAGTTTCCCTGTCTGGGGAATCTTTAACCTACCTCACTGCTAGCCGAGGCTTTGTCAGTGACCCTTGTGGCACACCTGGGTGCAGGGTGCTGTGTGGGGTGTGTGGTGCTGAGAGGAGGCTCCTCTGGCCTTTGTGCTTAACCGAGATGATGTCACACTCACCTTCTGCCTTCATTTGGTATCTGATATGCTGGGGTGCCACACTGATGCTACTCTGCCAAATAATGCCTGGTAATGGCTGCGGCCGCTGTGGGTGTCCAAAATGCCTGTTCGTTCAGCGTGGATGCGGTTTTAGGGTAGCGCAGCCGCTGTTGGGCTGTAGGGGCGCTAGGCTGGGGCTGGGGGTGCTCCGGGAGGGTGTGTGTGCACCCCCGGGCCAGGCGCTACCGCTGGGGAAGGCCTTTCACATGGATGGGCTGGAAGCTCCACTGGGTCGACAATTATTTGATTATTTCCTCCCTTGTAAACTTCTAACTCCGCTTTTTTTTTTTTTTTCTCCATTTAAAATTCTTGCAGTTACGCCAATAAAATTTTTACCATTATAGTCACGCCTGTGTCGCTGTTGTTTTCCGCCCCCGAGCTCGTGAGGGAGCGGAGCCCGGGCTCAGGGCTGAGGGGAGGGAGGGGCAGTGCGCTCCTCCGGCCGCCAGGGGGCGACGCGCGCCCGGCCGCGCGCTCTCCTGCGCCGTTCGCGCCTTCTGCTGGCGTCACGCGCTTCCCCCAGAGCGGTGGATGATTGACGCGGAGGGCAGCCAATGGGCTGAGGGCAGGCAGGGCCGCGGCGCTCTGCGATTCGTCGCGAGCCGCGGTATAAAAGGAGACAAGCCCGCCCTGCGGCCCTTCTTTCCCGGAGCCCTCGTGGAGGTGCGGGTGTAGCGCGGCTGCTGCGGGGCCCGGGCGGGGCTGGGGCTGGGATTTGGGCTGGGATTCCGGCTGGGGCTGGGGCTGGGGCTGGGGCTGGGGCTGGGGCTGGGCGGCCGCGCCGAGGGGAGCGGACCGGGACCAGGAGCGGGATCTGGGCCGCGGCCGGGCTATGGGGTTGGGGGTGCTGGGCCCCAGGGCGGAGAGAAGGGAAGGGTGGGGACCCACCTGAGCCGCTCTTCTTCCTGGCAGGTCCCAGCTCGTCTTTAAACCCACCGGGCGATCCTTGGAGCACCGCCGAGATGCCCAGGGAAGACAGGGCTACGTGGAAGTCCAACTATTTTATGAAAATCATCGTGAGTGTCGACTCGGAGCCCTCGTAGGGCGCTGCCGGGGCAGGCTCGGGGCAGCGGGAACTGGGTGGGCCGGGCTGTGGGGCCTTTTAAAATAGATAGGTGAGTGTTGTGGGGTGTCTGAACGAGTTTCTGGTACATGGAAGAGATAAGAGATAGTCCAGATCAGGTCTCCTGAGAATTTGCCGTGGCGCTTGCAGACTTGTTCAGGGATGTGACTCGATGGCTGAGTGGAAGATGCAGCCTATGGCACACCCAGCCTTGCTTGGAGCTCATCATTCTCAAACTTTGACAGACTTTTTTTACGTTTTAATGTGTTGCGGTTTTAATGCTGCTCTGTGCACTGCTCCGAATTTCTTTGTATAGTTACAGTGTTTGTTTTGCTGTAGCAACTCCTGGATGATTACCCAAAATGTTTCATTGTGGGAGCAGACAACGTGGGATCCAAGCAGATGCAGCAGATCCGTATGTCCCTGCGTGGAAAAGCTGTTGTGCTGATGGGGAAGAATACAATGATGCGCAAAGCTATTCGTGGTCATCTGGAGAATAATCCTGCTCTAGAAAAGTGGGTAATGCTGCCTGAGAGCACTTCTGGGTCCTCTGTCCTGGAGGAGGGGAGGTTGTCTAAGGAGTAAAACTGAAGGCTGTCATCTTTTGTTCAGGCTGCTGCCTCACATCCGTGGGAATGTGGGCTTTGTCTTCACTAAGGAGGATCTGACTGAGATCCGGGACATGCTGCTGGCTAACAAGGTAAGGGAGATCATCCCTCACTGCATGTTTACACTCAGCTGGAACACAAAATAAAACTCGAGTCTTCACGATGGGTTGGGAATTGGCCCTTGCAGTCTTAGCCAAACTGCTTAAGTTCAGCATCTTCACTTGTGTGTGCCTGGGTGCTGTCTCTCCTGAACGAGCATGTCAGAGGGGAGGTGATCCCACAAGATCTGAGGTGAGCATTCTTGCAGCTTGTCGTCTCTCCCCTCTCAGGTGCCAGCTGCTGCCCGTGCCGGTGCCATTGCTCCTTGTGATGTGACTGTGCCAGCCCAGAACACGGGCCTTGGACCCGAGAAGACCTCGTTTTTCCAGGCCTTGGGCATCACCACAAAGATTTCCAGAGGAACCATTGAAATTCTGGTCAGTGAGCTGCAGTTGTTTAAGCTGTTCTCTTCTGGAGGCCTTGATTGTGGCAGCTGAGGGAGCTGTGAAGGCCAAAGCTGTCATTAGTGCCAAAATACTGTATGAGCAGTGTGATTATCGCACTTTGGGATCTGGAGGAGGGTGTCTGGCTTGCTTTCAATGTGCAGCATGGGGGGATTGAAGTTGTCCATCAGATTTCCACGGGTAGGCTCTGTCAGAGGAGCGTGCAGGTGAAGTACCTGTAGGTAATGCAGGAAAGGTGCTGCCTTTCTCCTGGCTGACATGGACTTGTTTATGTGGTCTGGGACTTTATCTGCTCGTGGAGCCGAATGTGGAGCGTCTTGGTTGTGCTCATTTGCTGCTCCAGTTCGACCGTCTGCATTTGTGTCCCACTGCTTTGACGTGCTGGAGTTTCTTGGTGTGTATTCACTCCTTTTCCCTGATCTCCTCAGAGTGATGTGCAGCTTATCAAGACTGGAGACAAAGTGGGTGCCAGCGAAGCCACCCTGCTCAACATGCTGAACATCTCCCCGTTCTCCTTTGGGTTGGTGATCCAGCAGGTCTTTGATAATGGCAGCATTTACAACCCTGAAGTGCTGGACATCACCGAGGAGACCTTGCACAAGCGCTTTCTGGAGGTGGGTGCCACAGCCCTGTTCCTCGCTGCTCTGGGAGCCAGCACTGCCAGAAAAAAGTGTCCTGTCTGGTGTTTTCCATGAGGTCCTGCAGAGCCAGGAGCTCTCCCTGGTTCCCTAGAAAAACTGTGTGTCAGGGAGTACCTTCCTGTAGGATTCTTCATCTGAATCTGCTTCAGAAATCATTTGAGGCCAGTTAAAATAATGGAATATCCTGAATTGGAAGGGCCCCACAAGGATCATCAAGTCCAACTCCTGGCCCTGCACAGGACACCCCAGCAATCCTACCCTGTGCCTAAGAGCATTGTCCAAATGCTTCTTGAGCTCTGGCAGCCTTGTGGCCATGACCATTCCATGGGGAGTGTGTTCAGTGCTCGCATGGGAAGAATTTCTTTTTATTATTCCACTTAAAACTCCCCTGACTCAGCTTTATGCTGTTCTCTCAGGTCCTGTCACTGGTTACCAAGCAGACATCAGTGACATTTCAGTATTGATGCCTTGATTTCACTGGAGCTGTTACCTCTGTGCATTGCATGCTTTCCTTTCTGTTGGCAGTGTAAAAGCTGTCATCTGGCCATCCTCTGCCGTGATTTCTACGTTATTTCTCAGACCACAGAAATACGAGTCTGTCTCTTCGCAGGGTGTTCGTAATGTTGCCAGCATCTGTCTGCAAATTGGGTACCCGACCATCGCGTCCGTGCCCCACTCCATCATCAATGGGTACAAGCGTGTGCTGGCCGTGGCTGTGGAGACTGACTACACCTTCCCACTGGCTGAAAAGGTAACGGCTGGCTCTGAACTCTGCAGAGAGCGCTGTTAGAAGTGCAGCCAGGCACATTCACAGCATTTCCCCTGGTTTGAGAGGACTGGAACTCAGCTGGGTGTGGGATGTGTCTGGAGAAGGGGTACTTGCTTCCTTCCATATGTTGTATACAAGTGGCAGGAGAAAGCTGATTTACCTGGGGTTCCTTTGGGGCTGAAAGCTTAGCTGAAATGTCTTTGGTTCTTCATATCTGCTGCTGATAAGTGGACCTGTTTGGATTCTGGCAAGCTGCAAATGCTGCCTTTATCATTGCAAAGGCTCAGTCCTGCAAAATGTTTTGTTCCCTGTGAGTTTACATTTTTTCCCCCACTTTTACAGGTGAAGGCCTTCCTGGCAGACCCCTCAGCTTTTGTGGCAGCTATGCCTGTGGTGGCTGAAACAGCCGCACCTGCTGCTGCCGCTGCTGCTGCTCCAGCGAAGGAGGCAGCGAAGGAGGAGTCGGAGGAGTCTGACGAGGACATGGGATTTGGTCTCTTTGACTAACAGCAGCCAGCCTCTGCCTGTCAGAGTTGGCCCGATGGGAGAAATAAAAAGCTGTTTTACACCTTCATGTGTGCCTGCATCGATGGTGTAGTCTCCATATCAGCTGGGGCTTGGGAAAGGTGTAACCTCGAGGGGCCCTGCGCTCCAGGGCAGTGGTTGTTCTCGGGCCGGGGCAGGGCAGGGGAGCAGTTGTTCTCGGGGCCGCAGCGGAGCTCTCCCCGGCCGGGCCGAGCACAGGCCTTGCCCGCAGCGCGGCTGGGCGGTGCAGCCGCCGCCCGTCCCGTCCCGTTCCGGTTCCCCGCGCGGCGCGGCCGGGCTCCCGGGCCGGGCGGGCAGCGCCCATCGCCGTGGCGCCGGGCCCGCCCCGGAAGCCGCTACCGGTTCCGGGGTCGCGGCGGAGCGATGGCGGCCGACACGCAGGTGAGTGCGGGCCGGGCCGCGCAGGGCCGGCACGGGCAGGGGAGAACGGCGGGGGTGCGCCCGGGCTCCTATCGCGCCCCGTCGCGCCCTCGGCCCGGCTGCGGGGCCCGGCGCGGCGCCCGAAGCTGCCCGGGGACGTGGCAGCCGGGGCGGGCCCCGCCGAGCCGCCCGCACCGCGGCGTGCCCGGCCCGCGGGAAGGGGCCGCGCCGGGGAACCCGGGCGGAGCGGGGGCGACCGGGCCCGTCCCGACGGAGCCCCGGCACGAGTCGCGTCCCGCCCGGTGCGGCGCCGCGTGCGGCTGTTCCCGGTTCGCACCGCTCGGCCGCGGCGTGACCGCTCCCGGAGCGCCGGCTGTAGGAGCGCCGGCTTCTTCCTGAGGGGCTTGGGGTGTTCCCAGAGCTAATCCCAGTCTGCTCAGCATCAGGTCCTTACTTGTACAAATACTGCCTTTGTCCTCTGTATTTGTTTGCAGAAGCATTGTTGGTATGCTGGCTGTGTAATGTGTACCTAAACATCCAAAAAAAAAAAAAAAACAAACTGGTGAAGCCTGTTCCAGTGGCTTTTCCATGGAGACTCGGTGGGTAGTCGAGGTTTTGGAGTTTGTGTAAGTCACTGAGATGCTGGTGAGATCCTGTAGTGTTATACATAACTTACATTTTTCATTTCTAGACTTAGGATAATTTTAACACGTTTTTCATGTCTGCACATTCCCCTGCTCGTCATTAGGCAGCATGAGTAAGTGCAGCTTGGTTTGAGTTTGCATATGATGAACTCATGTCGTTGAAAGCTTTGAGAGAAGAGCAGGTCCGTAACAGCAGCTGGTTCGTTTGGTTCTTGTGTCAGTGATGTTGCTGGTCATCCTTTGCAGCTCAACCCAGCCGTAGTGTTCAGAGTTGCAGCACTGCTTCCAGCCAGCTTTTAAGGGGACTTGTGGGTGTGAAATGTTGCCAGTCTCAGGGAGGTGTGGATGGACTTGAAAGGCCAGGAAGCCGCTGTGCAGGATCAGCCTTCCAGCATGTAGGCAAAAAGCTTTACTGAAAGCAGCTTTGATGAGCTCTTCGAAAAAGATTGAAAACAGAAGGAACAGTTTTCTATGAGTTTCTAAAGACATGCTCTGCCTTTTGGAAAGATTATATAAAGTTGCTCAGTTTAAGAGCTGAATTCCCAAACCCTTTCCTGGAGAGCTGTGCTTTGGTTTATGTAAATGCAGAAAACCTGGGTGTGTAGGTCTCCCTGGGTTGTCTGCAGTTCGAGTGCCCCTTCAAGATTACCTGGACTTCAGGAGTTAACATACAGGGAGAAGCTCCTTTGAATTCTGGAAGTTACTGTTTTTTTGCTTTGAAAGGAACTGTACTCTGGATTATGGGTCCCAGTTCTTACTCTGTGTTACTTTTAGAGGGGTAAGTGTCTCTTACAGAGCACGAGAGCACAGATCATTGGAGGGCAGTCGTCTCTCAACTCTGGGGAAGGAGTTTAGCAGTGTGTGAAGCAACAGTGACCCTTCCTCGGTGGATGAGATGGTGGATGCTTGCATTTGGGCACTTAGAGGTCATGTGGCAGCAAGTGACATGTTCTGCTTGCCCTGGTTTATGTTCTGTGGGTTGATATCAAAGGCAGCCTGGTGTTTTTCTGCTTTGTGGTTTTAGATTTCTGACACACTGAAGCGGTTTGCAGTGAAAGTAACTACAGCCAGTGTGAAGGAGCGGAGAGAGATCCTCAGTGAACTGGGAAAATGCATTTCTGGGAAAGGTAAAAGCTTGGGAGCCCTGTTCTGCTTACCTGGGTGAAGGAGAATGTTAAAATGTTTTGTTTCAAAAGGCTGTGCGAGTGGTATTTGTTTAGGGAGGAGACTGGCAGTGTTTTGAGCCAGTGCTCAATCACAGGGTTTAATTCCAAGTGTGGGGTTTGTGGTAGTAGACAACCTCAGCTTTTGGCACATTTGCTTTTTCCAGCCAGTAATTGTAGCATTGTGTATGGTAGTTCTTCATATCAGTTGATATCATATCAGTTCATATCAGTTGAGTTTCCTTCATGACTCTTGGCTTGTTCTTTTAGTACATATGGAATATTTGGATACACACATGTATAGAGATGGGGAGTGTGGAAGATTACAGATGGTCTTAATAAAACAGCTGAAGCAAATTTTTTAAACTTACTTCTCTCATTTTCTGAAGATGTCTGTGTTTCATGTGTTCCAGTTATACGATTATTTGTAAAAATACATAAAATGTATAGAAAGAGCAAACTTTTACTGTGATTCTTGCAAGCAGTTTCATAGATGAAAGCAGTTTACTGATTTCAGTCGTGAAGTGAATCATGTTTGTGTTAAAGATCAAGAGCACAGTGATTTATGAAGAAGTATTTTGAAATTCATTGTTACAGATCTCCCAGAAGGTGCAGTGAAAGGCCTTTGCAAACTCTTCTGCCTTACTCTGCATCGATACCGGTGAGTAAATTGATGTGGAAAGGCTGTATTATGTAATCTATCAGTATTTAATAGTTAAATTGGTTTGGAGCATCTGGAAATGTTAGCATGCAGTGTCACAGAAATGTATGTGACATCAAAAAATGTCATCTTGTAATTACATTCTCGGGGAAGGATTGACATTAAAAAGTTCTACAATATTTGCCTTGCGTTTCATCTTTAATTTTGAAATTAAAACTTTAATCCCGTGGTTCACTTTGCAAGAATGAACACCCAAGTCCTTGTGAAGCAAGACTGAGCTGTCTTTTAGATGCCTTTTAGAAAATTTTAGGTGGGATTAAAATCATGATCTGTTGTAGAGGAGTTGTTCAGAACCCATTTTCTTCTACAATCTGCTGGAGGGCCTCCACATAACTGCTGTCACTTGAGAAAGGAGTGGAGGTTTCTGACAGAAACTTCTTCACTGTGCAGAAGAGCAAGGATAAAATAGTTATTGGCTTGATTGCTGAAGTGACAAAGCAGAGCCCTTAGTGCGGTGCAGGGGTGGTGACGGTGCGGCGTGGCAGGTTTGGGGTGTTCCTGATCCATGTTTGTCCCAGGGATGCGGCGTCCCGCAGAGCCCTGCAGCTGGCCCTTCAGCAGCTCGCAGAATCCCAGCCTGAGGCCACGGCAAAAAACCTGCTGCACTCACTGCAGTCCTCAGGGATCGGCAGCAGGGCTGGAGTGCCCAGGTGAGTCGCTTTGTGTTCTGAGTTGCTGGTAGTTCCTCGTGTTCAACATGAGGCTTCTGCTGCTGCTTGGCAGAGCTGTTAGAATCATTTAGAGACAAAGCTCTTAATGCTGTTCAGATGTTCCTCTCTTACCTCTTCCATGTCATCTGGGAAAGCAGAGGGAATATCCTGGTATAACTGCTGGTGGATTGGGGCTGAGTTATGGTTTAGCCTTAAACTTCAGATCTGGGGAGATGAGGAGCAAACTCTTTCAAGAAACAGTCTCCAAAATTACTAGAAAAGGGAATTTCATCACCTGTCAGATGTTCAGCTGCCTTGTGTGCCATTTGGAAACTTTGAGTGTCAAACCAGAGCTGAAACAACCAACTGAGGGCTGATTATTTTCATTAAAAACTAAGGCTTTAGCTGCATTTTTGTGTGATAAAATTGCTTTTCAGTCAGGTGCTGTTCTAATTTGGGCCAAATAGGCCCGTAATGGTCTAGTAGGTGTAAGTTATGTCCTGGGAAGTGTAGATTTACCTCCCTGTCCTGTTTGTACAACAGTAAGAGCAGTGGATCTGCAGCTCTGCTGGCACTCTCCTGGACATGCCTGCTTGTACGCACAGTCTTTCCAACACCTGACAAGAGACAGGGAGAAACATGGAAAAAACTGGTAGGTTCTTTAAGGTTTGCAGAAATATTCCATTGCAGATATGGTCTTTAATATTTCTAATGTGTTAAAGTTGCTGTGGTGTTGCAAACAATTCTGAATTTCACTGAAAACACCAAATTGGAATCCGGGTTTAGAGGGAGGTTTGGTGTATTGTGACCTCTCTCCTGTTCCCCTGGAGAAAGCAGAAGGTGTATAAAGCGTGAGTGGGGCAGTCTTGCACCTGTGCAGTTGCTCTGCATGCAGAGATGGCTACTCGTGCCTCTGAGGGGCATCTGCAGTGTGACATGAAGTCCTTGTGCCTCTCTTGAGATACCTCTGTATGATACTCTGTCATACAGCTTTGCCTTCCTTTCGCTTCCTTTACACAAGCGCGTGACTGTGCTCATAGCACGCTGGGATATAGTTGGAAGAGATTTTAAGAAGAGAAGTAATCTGTTTTCAGTGATTCCAAAACTGTTAGGCATGGTTCTGCTTGAGGTGTGGGATGAAAGCAAAGGCAGCTTGTTGGAAGAACTTAGATGATCTAAAGACTTAAGCATATTCAGCTAATCATTGACAATCATTGACATTTGGCATGTCTTGTTTGATACGAGCTCTCTGAGAGGCAGGTGCACAAAGGTTTTTTTTTTTGGCTGTTGCCTTTGGCAGGTGGAGGTTCAGTGTTTGCTCCTTTTGGAAGTCCTGGGAGGCTCTCACAAGCAGGCGGTGGATGGGGCTGTGAAGAAATTGAACAGGCTGTGGAAAGAGGTGATGTTTATATTATGTGCCATATTCTACAGCTGCTCTGTTCTGCAGTGTTAACGGCCTTACTTTTTCCCTCTTAAGAACCAGGATCTGGTGGATCAGTACCTATCTGTCATTCTTGGGCTTGAACCAAACCAGAGTTATGCTGCAATGCTGGGGCTTGTGGTGCAGTTTTGCACAGCCCAGAAGGAGATGGATATTATTAAACGATACAAGGTAAGTCTGTTGTACAGCTTTTTTTGGGGGGGAATAACAAGCATCATTTGTTATCACGAAGAAAGGACTGAATAGGTGTTGTAATGAGGCTGGTACTTTGCTTCTGCCCTGGTTTCACTGTCTGTCAATTCAGTAGTCCTGCACTTCTGACTGAAACAGCTGGGGTGTGTTTAGAGAGGACGTGCCAGATAAGTGTCTGTTTGGTGTTGTCTGTGCATTTCCGTGGATGTCCAACATCCTGGACGTGTAGAAGTCCAACAGCTTCCTGCCTTGTCCCTGTTGTGGGAATGAAAGGCAGCATGTAGCTCTTGTTGTGGTTTGAGTGTTGGGCTAAGAGTAGAGCAGGGAGCGCTGCTCTCTGCTTGACTGGCTCATGTGAGGGTGGAAGGAAAGCTTTCAGAGGAGGAGGAGGAGATGGGGTGTCCAGCTTGGTACCTGATGGTGTGCTGGGAGCTAAGTACAGGTTGAGACGTGGCTGTAATCTGATGTTTCTGCTTGTTCAGAGTGCTCTCCTGGATTTCTACTTGAAGACCATCCTTATGAGCAAGACAAAGCCTCAGAAGCATGTGCTGGTGAGACAGTGTTTAGAGCTGCTTGTGATGTTGTCCCACAGGCAGCACTGCCCTGTGCTGAGTGCCCTGTCCCCTTTGCAGGACAGCTGTTCTCCACTGCTTCGCTACGTGTCCCACACTGAATTCAAGGACTCTGTTTTGCCAACTCTGCAGAAATCCCTGCTGCGGAGCCCTGAGAACGTAACTGAAAGTGAGTCTGTCACCTCTGCATTGCTCTGTCAAAGAGCCTAAATCCTTAGTGCTCTGGAGCTGTTGGGGCAGTGTCACTCTGGGCTATGCTTTTGGTCCCCGAGTGCAGGCAGGATTGTCTGGCATCAAGGGTTAGATGTAGAGAAGCAACATTTGTGGTGTGATCCCAAGTGTCAGGGTGTGTGATAGCTACTGTTTGCACTGAGAACAGGATTTCACAGCTAAGTGCTAAGAATAATCCTGAATTATTCTGTTCATTGGGCATCAGTTTCAGTAGTTTTTTTTTTATTCCTACTCCTTACTAATCTGTCTGCTCTTGATGTAAACTGTGGGGAAGAGTGTATTAAAATGCTAATGGCATATCACATTCTGTTAAGTAACTGTTTTTATCTCTTATGTTGTCAGCAATCTCTTGCTTGCTCGTATCTGTGAACCTGGATCTTAGCCAGTATGCTCTAGACATCGTGAAAGGACTGGCCAGTAAGTACTCTCACTTCTGGAGGGAATTATGAATTCAGAATAAAGCTTTCTGCAATTTGCTGGCTGTACCTGCAACAGCTTGATTGCTGGTGAAAAGGTTGTTTTAGGTGGGAGGGAGGATGATGCTGTAAGTTGGAACTGGAATAGTTCACATTATGGTTCCAGAAGCTGCATTAAGCCACATGTAAAGATAATCCTTACTTGCTGATTTTATGCAGTTTGTCATAAGGATCTCTTGGCTCGTGTGTTATTTTCTAGGTCATCTGAAATCCAACAGTGTGCAGCTGATGGATGAAGCAGTTGTGGCATTAAAGAACTTGGCTCGGCAGTGCAGTGATCCCTCGGCTGTGGAGTCGCTGGGCAGGCACCTTTTTGCCATCTTAGGGGGTGAGTAAATTGTAGGATAAGCAGTGGGGATGAATGAAGGTTTGACAGTCTCAAGGAGTTTTGTGTATTGTATTTTCTGTTCTCTTTACTGCCTGTATGGAAGGGGTGGCTCAGCCTGAATCAGGGATAATGGGGCAAGCTTCTGTGTTTTGGAGGAGAATCCTGATGTAACACAAAGCTGTTGCCTGTAATCACCTGTCACCTTTGTGTTCCTTGTTGGCAGGCTCAGAGGGGAAGCTGACAGTTGTTGCTCAGAAGATGAGTGTCCTTTCAGGTGAGGATCCTAGAAGAAAGCTGCTTCTCTGGTGGAAGAAATTGAGCAGAAGGCTGAATGGAAGGGCTCTGTACCTCAGCCTTTAGAATTTTCAGCCTGTTACTCTAAATTGGGTGTAGTTGAAGCCATAGAGGGTGCTGTATACCACATACCAGTTCCTGACTTTCTATTCAAAGAAAATAATTGGCTGATAGGCCAAAAATTTTCTTCAAAGAAGATGACTTGCACCCGGAGTGAAAATGAAGACAGAGATCTGGCAATGTGGTACGTGGTGAATGTGATATCCAGATGTAGTGACAAGAAAAAGAGATGTCTGTGCAAGGACTGAAGTGTGAAGGGTTGTTCTTGATTGGTTTTAAATGTTGTGCTGGTAGTTTGGGAACTCCTGAGAGAATTCTGTCCTTTCAGGGATTGGCAGCCTTAGTCACCATGTGGTTTCTGGACCCTCCAGCCAAGCTCTGAGTGCAACTGTGGCTGAGCTTTTCATCCCATTCCTGCAACAAGAAGGTGAGACCTTTGTTCTGGGTTTGCTAAGCTGCATTCATCTTGAGCAGGGTTTTCACATGGTTATTCAAGATTAATCTGGATTCTTGCCTGCTGTGTAAGAAAATCTGTTGCCCTGTTTTGATGAGCAACCCCAGGGAGACTGTGTTGTGCCTGTTAGGAGCATGTGTTCTTTTCCTGCATCCTGATGTTGATAACTGCTTTCTGTTTTCTGTTCTGTGCTTTCTGCAATTGCTGAACTGATGTGAGCTCTGTGTTTCTCCCCAGTCCATGAAGGCACATTGCTTCATGCAGTCTCTGTCCTGGCTCTTTGGTGTGTTCGGTTCACCACAGAAGTTCCTAAAAAGCTGGTAGAATGGCTAAAGAAAGCCTTCAGCCTTAAAACCTCGACTTCAGCGGTGAGACATGCCTACCTGCAGTGCATGCTAGCCTCCTTCAAAGGTAAAACTGGCAGCTGTTAATAACTCTTGGTTGTGGGGCTTAGGAGGAGAGTCAGCAACCTTTGTACTTCCTGATACAGAGAGCTGTGCAGATTAGGAAAGATTTTGTAAGGCAATGTCTTTTTACTGACCTCCTTCATATTTCTCCTTAAACTCTTTTGCCTTCAAGTTTATAAAGATGGTTTGTTTCATTGCATAACTAAAATGACTGTCCATCATGCTGTCTTTCATATATCTCAAAGTAATTTTTGATTACTTTATTTTTGTCTTACAACTAAATTCTAGCTCAGGGCACATGCTTCTGCTTTATACAGCACCCAGCACAGCTGGATCTTGGTCTCTGGCTTTGACTCTTGGAAAGTCTAAAAAAAATTTCTGTGTTTGAAATAAAGAACTCAAGAAATTACTCTCTTTTGGTGATCCTCTCAGGATTGACATCTTGGTCCTGCCCCCTTTGACTGCAGCATTTCATCCACATCTGTAGACCTCTGGGATTCTTTAACTTCCGAATGTTTGAAGTGAAACAGATGCTCATGGCTTGCCAGGAATTTGCTTTCCCTCTCTCAGGGAAACATTAATCTTTGGAGTCAGACTTCCTGTGACTTGAAATGATTCCTTTAATGTAACTGAATTAGCATTTTCTTTTGCATCTCATGAACAGAAACTTAATCTGTTGAGATGGGACTGTTCTGTCTGTGAGAAAAGGACTGAAGTGATTGCCATTGAGCTTTTCATAGTTGCAATTTAGTGATAGTGATTGGCAAATACTTCGGGAGATTCAGTGTTCCCAGTGTGTGTCTGATTCCTCTCCTTGTCTCCTGGCAGCAGAAAAACCATTGATACTTGGGTTGTAAAGTGAGGACCATGCTGTTTTGTAATGTGTCTCTTTTGTTCCCTCAGGTGACACATTATTGCAGGGAATGGACTTGCTGCCAATGCTGATCCAGACAGTAGAAAAAGCAGCATCTCAAAGTACTCAGGTTCCCATGGTAACTGAAGGAGTTGCTGCAGCTTTGTTGATCTGCAGGATGTCTGTAATTGAGGGACAAACTGGTAAGGTCACAAAACAGCTGGCAGAATCCAATAGAAACAGGTTCTGAGGGTTAGCACTTCTTGACAGTGTGCAGGAGATACTATTTCTTAATCTGTGTATACTTTCTACATGGAGCATTATTGATCTTCTATAAACCAGGGAAAGATTAATTCCTATCTCTCTCATTTATGTCAGTGAAGAGTTCTTACTCTTCCATGGCTTTACAAATTCCAGCTTCCATTCACATAGGGCAATATTCCTCTTTATTCTGACAGGAGATGTTCACCCTGACCTTACACGGTCGGATTTGACTCATGCATTGGCAGTATTACTTGATTGTTATTTGGGTGGTGTTTTTACAAACCTTTGGAAAGCACAGGGACTGGGATTCTGTCTCCCATTAAAAGATATTACAAGAGCTCTCTGAGTTCATACATCTGCCAGGACATAAAATCAGATGTGTTCTACCAAAAGCAACACACCGCTTCCCTCCTCTTCTTTACTTCTAGGAAGGTTTGTCCTATGAAAGATGAAGGTGAACTAGACTTTACATTTCACACTTATAAGTCAGAGAAAGGTATTTTTGTCAGCTGGTTATTTTTGGGCGTCTTTATAGCTCTGAATGAGATAAATTAGAGGCTTTAGAATTGAAGACCAGTAAGGCTAGATGTTTCTTGAGGGATTTCAGGAGAGAGAATTCTACTGTATCTTATGTACACTGATGAGTTCTGACTTATTTTGAAACATCCCTGATGGACATCTGTTCTTTTCTTGTCAGAGTCTAAGCTGAGTGGTTTCTGGCAGCTGATTTTGGATGAGAAAAAACAAATTTTTACATCTGAGAAGTTTTTGCAGTCTGCATCAGAGGAAGGTAAATTGGCAGTTACTGTATATCCAGTTGCTGTTTAACTGTGTTTCTTCGTATTTGACAACTAATGTTGTTAGCCCTGTTCTATGTCCTTGGAAGATAGAGTTTCAGATTAAAAGGAGCTGTGTACTCTTCAGAGTACATCTACAGTAGCTGTAGTCTAAGCTTGAAAATGAATTAATTTATTTCTTGATGAACCTGAGTTATCACTCATTTATCATTCCAAATGATAAAGAAATGGAAGGGCCTTGTGACAGCTGACACTCAGTACCCATTTCATTGCCACTGAAGCCATTTTGGCAGGGCTCAGGAATTAACAGAACAGAAGCACTGAGCGTGGTGTTTATAATTTGCTTTGCTCTGTCAACTTAGACCAAAATAGGTCACACACAATGGTCAGGAAAATTGTCCTGGGATCCAGCTGACAACATTTCAATGAAATCATGGTTCAGTTCCCAGTGTTGGCAGGTCTGAGTTGGTCTCTAGCTTCAATGAGAAGATTATACAGAGGCTCACCTTGGGGAGCTATTTTAATGTGTCCTGTTTGCTGTTTCCTTACAAAATCTCATTCTGTTTTAAATATTTGTCTTTTCCCCCAGCCATGTGCACAGTGCTGCAGCTGACAGAGCGCCTGCTCTTGGATCACGCACAGCGGCTGCCTGAAAGCAAAGTTCAGTACGTACGGTGCCCTTCCTGTCCCCAATCCCTGCGTGGTGCCTTTGTGTCCTCTTGGCTGCAGAGCTGGCTCCCTGGCTAAGCCCGTGTGTCTGTGTTTGCAGGCAGTACCACCGTGCCCTGGTGGCCGTGCTGCTGAGCCGCACCTGGCATGTCCGCAGACAGGCCCACCAAACAGTGAGGAAGCTCCTGTCCTCTCTGGGAGGGTACAAGCTGGCCTATGGGCTCTTGGAGGAACTCAAAGTGGTTCTCAGTTCTCATAAGGTGAGTAGATGTTTGAATGGTACCAGTCACCTCCCTGCCCTAGGTTTGCTGTTAGCATTGACATACAGCCTGATGTGAACAGGATTCAGCTTCAGACAATCTCCTGGATTGCCACTTTTTACTGGATTACTGCATATAACAGTATCAGTGTCTGGGGTATGCCTAGTCTTCCCTGCATACATAGAAAAGACATATTCAAAATGTTTTGGGGAGGAAGCTGTAGTTTTCCATGTATTTTTATTATTTTAATGCAAATTAAATATCTGCTGAAAGACCAAATGCTTCATTCCTTTTTTTTTGTATCTTGGTTCTTTATAAGCCCTGGCTTATAGACTGCAGAAGTTGAGCATAATGTTCCCAGCCAGCTGGCCCAACCTTTTCCAGAGTCTTTGCCAGAAGTGATCATTTTAGTTTTATTTCACCCCAGCTTGCCAAATCCAGTATAATCCTCCATTCCTAATCTTCTGTCACTGTCATCCCTGTGCTTTTTTTTTTGCTGTTATCCTTTTCCCCTTCTTTCCTTTGAAAACTTCAGGTTTTTGGTATTGACAGGGAGATAGCATTCAGCCTGGTGTTACCGTGGGGAAGTGTGTTCAGGTCTCAGGGAGGTTTGGTGTTGTCCGTTCAGATTCTGCCTCACGAGGTGCTGGTGACAGAGGCGGGAGAGCTGTCGGAGCTGGGAAGGACATACATTCCCCCTCGTGTGCTGCATGAGGCCCTCTGTGTCATCTCCAGTGTGGCAGGGCTTGATGTGGACTCCTTTGAGCCAGAGAAGCTGGCCTTGGAGATGCTGCTGGTGAGCCATCATCCATCTGTAGGTGAGTGCAGGGATAAGACTCTCATGGCCAATGTATGAGTTTTTACTGTACTTTTTATTTTGTTGTGCCAGCAACCTGCTTCATGTTTGTTGTCCTCATTTATTCTTCTTGCTAGTGGCAGTGCAACCAGGACTTTGGCCAGCCCTCCTCATCAAGATGAAGATAGATCCTAAAGAATTCATTACCAAACATCTGAATGACATTTTACCCAGGATCACTACCTACACTCTGGAGAACCAGGTGATAAACTGCTTTCCTTATGTTATTTTTGGGAGATATCTTGGAGGAGTTCAATACTAACTGGTCTGTAAGGAAAGAGAGCTGTCTAAAAGGTGTGGAAGAGGGAGGTTAAAAGAGAATGTCTGGGGAAAAGGAGCTGAGATTTAAGAGGGAAAGAATGTACCTGCACCTGAGTAGAATTTTAGATAACATTCAAATACCCACTGAACAACTAATTGGGGATTGGAATGTAATGGGGTTGTATTTCTTGGAGACAATTTTAAGCAGGACTGATTATGTTTTTTCCTCCATTTTCCTGACAGTCATCTATGAATGCAGTGGGGTCTCTCTCTCTGCTTTTACCTGGCAGAGTGCTCCCACAGCTCATCAGCACTATCTCAGCATCAATGGAGAATCCAGCTCTGTGCCAGGTTACTCGAGAGGAATTTGCCATTATGAAGACACCCGAGGGAGAGCTGTATGACAAATCTATAATACAGAGGTAAGTCTTCATCATTTCTGTGTGCATCTGGGGATTGATCACCGCTGATACTCTTCTTGCCAATGGGTGACTGGGTGTGTCAGATGCTCTTTCTGTGCAGAAGTTCCTGGATATTTATGCCTGGTCCTTAGTCCAGAGCAGTGCTGATTCTTTCTCTACTTGTCCTTCTCAGTGCTCAACAGGATAGTATGAAAAAGGCTAACATGAAGAGGGAGAACAAAGCTTATTCCTTCAAGGAGCAAATCATTGAGCTGGAGCTGAAGGAGGTGAGTTGATGGAAAAAGGAATGCCAGGCTGGTCAGAATCTTCACTGCAAGTTGTGTGTTATTCCATGGCTTCTGGCATATGTCCGTGTGCTGGTGGGAAAGATTCTCGAACTACTTGGAATACTTCTATCTGTATGTATCCCATTTTTTAAACAAAGGTTGACTACTCTTAGCTCTGGGTAGGGTGACATACCATCCCCTGCAAATGAACTGGACAGCACTTCTTAATTATGCCACATAATTTGTGACCAGTGTGGAAAAACTTATGCTGAAGGACACTAAAGTGTTGTTAACCTGCTGATTTCCATTTTGTGTCTTTACTCAAGAGGGATATACTTGGAAGGATGTTTTAATACTATTTTAAAAATAAATTGCAAAAAACCCTGTTTCCAGCTTGCTTCTCTGACTAATTGAAGGGATGGTGTTTGTAGCTCCCAGATAACGATGACCATGGCTCTCTGTTGCAGGAGATAAAGAAGAAGAAGGGAATAAAGGATGAGGTGCAACTGACAAGCAAGCAGAAGGAGCTGATGCATGCACAGCTGGAAAGGGAGGCTCAGATAAGGAAAAGGCTGAAGGAGGTAAGTTTTGGTTGTATTTTTTGTCACCTCTGAAGCCACCATGACCCTGGTCACTTTGATGGAGAGAAAATGGTGTTGCAATCACCTGTTTGTTTCTGTTATTAGAAATGAGATTGAATTGATTTCTTTTTTCCCAGTGGAGCTTTTTTTTTTTTTTTTTTTTTTTTTTTTTTTTTTTTTGTGGTAATATCTTGAATTGTTTTTCTTACAGCTTGATAATGAGCTGGAAACAGCTCTAGGACTCCTGGATGCTGTTATAAAGAAAAAGCCTCCTGGTCTCACTCAGTACATCCCTGGTCTCATCAGTTCCTTCTTGCCACTTTTTCGATCTCCTTTGGCTGCTCCAAGGATTAAGAAGCCTTTTCTTTCCTTGGCTTCCTGTGTCATGCCTGCTCGACTGAAAACCTTTGGTGAGTATTTCCAGTTGCTCTTTAAGGGCAGAGTGTGTCATTTCGAAGGCGGTGAAAATTCTTGCTCTTACAGACTGTGGATCATGATGATGTACCACAGGAAGCCAAGAGGAAAAACCACCTTGAGCAGTGCTTAGGGAGATGACTGTGATTTCCCAGAGATCCTACTGCTGGGTAGGACTGGGACCAAAGACAAGGACTTGTCTGGTCAGTGACCAGCTCTGAGGAGCAGTTGGTCACCGTGGGACCATCTTCCCTCTGCAGAGTTAGGATGGTGTGAGTGTGTGAGTGTAACTCACACATGTTGTGAAGAAATCTGTCCCCTGAAAGCCCTGGGCTGGGCTTCTTGCTCTGAGCCTCTTTGCAGCCTGGGCTCTTGCCCAGAGCTTTGTTACAATGCTTGGGTCTGTGTTCCTGGGGCTTTTTCTCTTGAGAAATCTTCTGGCTTAGCCCTCTCATGGATTCTTTACTCTTCCATTCCAGGTACTCTGGTCAGCCATGTGACCTTGCGCCTGATGAAACCAGAGTGTGAGTTAGATGAATCCTGGTGTCAGGAGGAGCTGCCTGTTGCTCTCAACAGAGTGGTCAGTTTGCTGCATGCCCACACCATTCCCAGCCGAACCAGCAAGGGAGAGCCAGGTGTGAAGTATGGTAGGTATGGTACACCCTGCTGACACTGCCCCCACCTCCAATAACTATGGACTGGTTTAGTTTTCAGAGTTTGTATTATATTTTGCAAGCAAAACTTCACTTTTCTTTTTTAATTGGATAGCTGTTCATAGATATGAAAAACTTTAAGGGGTTTTTTCTGCTGGTAGTAGTAGAAGTGATGTTGCAACTATAGTTAAGTGTAGAAATGAAATAACAGTATTTTTTCTTAAAATGGTTTATACAGAAATAACAGCAGTGAAATTAAGGTTCATCTTTGCCAAGGACAGCTCCTACCTTTCAGCACCACTTAGCATAAGGGATTCAGTGAGACTAAGTGGAGAGACAAAATAATTGCTTGTTATCTGTGATCACAGCAGTGAAGTGCCCATGGCTTCTGCTTGTTTGCTGCGTGGTGCTGCAGTTCATGAATATTTTATACTGGCATGGTTGTAGAAAGAGCAGTTCTCTCTACTCTGTAACATGAAGGCAAGCACCAGTATTTTTACAGTGCAAGGTAATGATCTGAGTTAAAGTAAGCCTTTTTTCCTGATCTTTTAAATATTTTTATTTCCTGGAGTTAGTTTTTATTTAGGTTTCTTCCAGAATCTTCTTCACAATGGAGTGCACAAGTACCTGTGCCACCCCACTGAAGATGACAGGTCAGAAGAGGAGAGTTGGTGTGTGTCCTTTGGGGGCTGGGACGGCCTGGGCTGTCTCAGGGGTATTCCAAGGAGAGAGGTGGTTCACTTCACCCAGGCTTTGGAGCTGTTCATCAAATCACCCAGTCAAAAGCTGCTGTGGTAGATGGTGTATATTTTTAAGGGAAATGTGGGATACTGTTTGGTCCCTTAGCCCCATAGTTCAGTTTTCTTGCTGTTCAGTGGTCTGGTGTCACTGTCACAGCTGACCAGTGGCCGTTGGCCATGTTGATCACCATTCAGTGCTGAACATCTCAGTGATAATTTGGTGTCATCACTGTGCAATTTATTGCCATAGTAAGTGCACATTCATTAACATTTGAATCCTTTTTCAGACTTATTTCTAGAAAATAGTGGAAGTATATTCAGTCCTTCAAGATTTCCTATATTGTTTAATTATATTAATATCTAATTATTTTTTTGCACTGTTGCAAGAGAAGGGCAATAGTTTCCACAGCACTTTGTTGGACAAATCATACTATATTCCCAAAGGATTTTTCCTAGTTTTCAAAGTTCTTTGGAATGTACTTGTGTGATATGATTTAGTAGAGATTAATTTCTTAGGTTACTATGAGACCTAAGAGACACCATACCTCCTTGTAATGTGGATGACAGAATTTATCATTAATTGCTGGAATGCCAGGATACATCCTATAATCTTTCTTGTATTGGTCAATACCAGCTACTGTGTGAGTAGAACATTTTTCTCCTTCAGTAAAGCTTTCTTCCTCCTGCTGTGTATAGAGGAACAGTGGTTTAAGGCTAAAAATATCCAGCCAATAATTAAAAAAGAAAAGTGTAAAAGCAAACAGATACTGAGCAAACAGAGAGAAAAAATCCCACATGAGAAATAGAGAGGGTTTTACTGAAGCTGTTCATGTTAAATAGGAGCTCAGAACGTGTTTGGGATTTAATATTTCTCCCTTGAACTACTTTTGCAGTATTTTTGCCCTACATAAGCTGACTAATACTGCAGTATTGTATCTGCAATGCTCTTCATCTGCATTTAGAAATTTAAACTTGGGCATTCTCTGTCAGCACAGATAGGATATAGAAAGGAAAGGTTTTCTGTAGACACCTGATACTTGAATATTAACTGGACTAATGAAAGACTGGAAGGAGTTATATTTGTTATATGCTATAGCCAAGGCCCTGTAGAAAGGAAGGAGCAAAATCTTTTAACAACGGGAATCCAAAAGCTTTAATTTTTTCAAGGAGGGGAGGGGAGGGGAGTTGAATCTTGCACCAGAATTAGAAGGGCTTAATTCTCAAGGATCCAGCTGAAGACTAGAATGACATGTTAGCTAGATTGGTAGGAAGTGTTTAAAAGAAATGCAGCTGACAAACAGGGTCTTGCTTTGGGACAAATGAATTTTATAAGTGACTCTTTAATTCATTGAATTGTTTCAATTCAATTTACAGTATGTATTTCTATACACTTGAGGCATTGGTAGTAATTTGGAATCCTATTGTGACTTTAATTGAAGCCAGGTAGAATCACAGAATCATTTAGGTTGGAAAAGACCATTAAGATCATCAAGTCCTACCCTTAACCTAACACTGAAATACCAAAAGTCACTGTTGGAGCTACACTGTGGCAAATGCTTAGGTTTACTCAGCATCTTTGTGCATGAGGCTGAAGCTTGACCATATCTATTAGCTACTCCAGTGTACATTTTATAAGAGTCACTATGATCAACCAAGTCATGGGAGGATCAGCTGTGTTCACAGGATGTTTTTTTCCTTTTCATAGGTGCTGCCCCTTTATCAGCTCCAGCATTTTCCTTAGTCTTTCCTCTCCTGAAGACAGTTATGACTGAGACACCCCATAACAGCGAAGACAAGGAGGAGTTCCTGGTCAAGATTCTGCAGATTCTTACAGTCCATGCTCAGCTGAGATCATCAGGAAGTGGCCAGTCTTTGTTGGTGGATGAGGTGAGAGCTGTGGGGTCAGATTACCTCCTTCAGATGAGCCATGGGATAAAAGAGCTGATATGTAAACTGGACAAAGCAGATGAATTGTCCAGGTTAGAGTTACCTGTACAGGATTGTTTTCTGCCATGGGTTTTGGTACCTGTCCGGCCCTTGGTTTTGACTGGGATGTTTTAAGGAGTGTCATACATAGGCAAGGCACTATGAAATCACAAGATCAAAGTCTTTTTCCTTCCTCCCCTGCCCTTTTCTCCCCTCAACCTTTCAGAATGGCCCAGAGTTGCTGCCCCGTAGGGAGATGCTGGTTCTGCTGACCCGGGTGATAGGAACGGGTTCTCCACGGTTACAGGTGAGTGCTCAGCTTCGTAACCACAGTCAGCACTCTCCCTAAGTTTCATCAGCATCTCAATGAGCAAAATGTACCCACTGGTTTAAGTCTCTGATGCTGGTGGTTGATACAGTCCCAATTTTCTTCTGCGTTTATGATATTCTTGGATTAAAATGTTTGCATCTTTTTTTTCTGTGGGTTTTATTGCACCAAATATATGTTTCAGTCTTCCAGAGGTGACATTTTTTTTTCTTTTATAAGGCCTTGCTCTGCCAGATAAGCTCAGTAGTTTCTCTTCTGAGTGTTTGTTGTAAGGGATGAAGCGGCAGAAAGGTCAATAATAAAAAGCAGAGAGTCGGGCTGAATTTGTCACATCTCAGTTTTATTACTGTTCTTTTGGAATTTCTTCTGCTGTGGCAGCACTCAGCGTTTGCTCTGACAGCAGTTCAGGGTGTAGTGGAGTCTGTGCCACGTCCTGGTGCTGTTGTAGGTGCTGGCCTCGGAGGCACTGACGGCGCTGTGTGCGAGCAGCAGCGGGGAGGACGGCTGTGCCTACGCCGAGCAGGAGGAGATTGATGTGCTCCTGCAGGCCCTGCAGTCTCCCTGCATGAGCGTTCGAGATGCAGCTCTCAGGGTAGGTGGGAATCATTCAGGGTCACACCAAATTCCTTAAGTTTTTGGGAGGTGAATCTTCTCTAACACTGATGCAGAGAGGCATCAGCTGTGATGCCAGGCTTTGGGCAGCCAGTCTGAACAATAATGCTCCAAGTCATGCTCTTTGTGCTGGATTTATCTGCAAAAAGGAGTACTCTGGGTTTATCCACACCTTTGTTTCCTTAAAAGAGGCATAATTAGGACTACTTAACACCTTCTGTTTACAATTGGATAGAGCAATTCTCTCTTAAAGGGAGAAGCTGTCAAAAAATTCCTGTCTGTACTAAGTCTTGTTATTGGAAAGCTTCAGGCTTAGTCAGTTCTGAGAACATATAAAGAAAAACCTCAAGAGTGCTTGGTGTTTGCCATGAAACAAATTCCAGTTTAGCCTACCTGAGCTGTCTTGTCTGTACTTAGAAGCAGAGCAGTCTGTAGTCACCAGAGCCTCTCTGCAACCTGCATGTGGAGCACTGTTCTTGAGTTCCACCATCTCACCTACTAGCAATAGGAAGTTCTTGACCACCACGGGCAGTGTAAGGCACAAGGAAACATGAATTTTGACACTTCCAACCACTGAGAGCTTGACTTGCCAGAAGTTTTAAGTGTTTAAAAACCATCTGTTTCTAAAAATCAGATCCTTGCACTGATTTTCTTGTTAACTAATTCAGGGACTGATGGAGCTACAAATGGTTCTACCAACCCCAGACAGTGATGAGAAGAATGGACTGAACCTACTGCGTCGCCTCTGGGTAGTAAAGTTTGATGTTGAAGATGAGATTCAGAAGCTGGCAGAGAGGTAAGGGTTCTTATTTGTTTATTGGGTGTTAGGGGAACCTCTTCTCTGCCCACAGCATGGAACTACACTCAGGGGCTTTGCCCCAGAGCTGGAGGGCAGCTGTAGGTCTCTCCAGTTGTACATGTGGCAGTGGCTTCTTTGCTGAAGGGTGACCCATCGCCTCTGTGTGTGTGCTGCAGGCTGTGGGAGTCCATGGGTCTGGAGCTGCAGCCTGACCTGTGTTCCCTGCTGATCAAGGACGTCATCTACCACGAAGAGGCAGTGCGACAGGCAGGGGCTGAGGCTCTTTCCAGAGCTGTAGCTCAGTACCGAAAGCAAGCAGCAGAAGTCGTGAGCAAGCTCACAGAGATCTATCAGGAGAAGCTCTATGTAAGTACTCTTACCCTAAGGGGTGACAGGCATGAGCTCCTGCTTTATTTTCTGTTAGTCACTTTTCCGTTTGTCTGTCCTGAAGATGTGCATTGAACCTACAGTTGTCCTGTTTGAGCTTAGCACAGACTTCAGTGTCTTGAACTTCATGTTATCAGCCACTAATGGCACCATTGGCCAGGCGGGAGGGGTGTCTTAGATGATACAGAAAGGCTGTGGCAGGGCAGTGCCAGTTGAAGTAATTTTGACTTCAGACTTGCTTCCTGCTTGTTTTTTTACCTTGCTCTTCTGCTAGTGGTATCATAACTCTGTGCACTATTATCAAATGGCATTGGAGGTATGGTTGACAAATTCTCTGTGTGCCTATCCTTGGAAAAGGCATTTTAATGAAATCTTGTCTCCTTCCAGAGGCCACCTCCAGTTTTGGATGCTTTGGGACGAGTGATATCTGAATCACCGCCTGACCAGTGGGAAGCAAGGTACACTGTGCATCCAAATGAAATGTTTTTGATTTTTATTTAAAGCAAAAAATTACTTGCAGTTGTATTGACTTGCTGTTTTCATGTGCCCTTCAAGCAAACTGGGGGCAGGCAGAACTCCATCAAAATATTGGGTGCCGTCATCTCAATATCCTGATAAAAACAGTCTTTCTTTCTCAGACTGTCTGATTTTTGTCTTAGCTTACCATGTTCCCACCTGTGTATGGGCCATTGATTGTTTCAAGAGCAGCAGTGTAAGCCTTAATGAACTGGCCAAATTCCAGACTGGATAATTACTTTCTGTTTACTTGTATGTTCTGTACAGGTTTAATTGGAGATCATCTTATTTGCTACTTGTGTTGAGCTAATCTATCCTTTAATGCTGATGTACCTTGTTGTAAAGCTGCTGCATTTCAGCAGTAGTTCAAGTGACCCTGATGTCTAAGTTGGCTCAAGTATCCCTAAAGCCTAATTGAGATAAAAACTATTATATGGCTGAGGGATTGTTGTCCTTGTGGGAGACTGCAGCATGTAATGAAACGCACAGAGGTTGGACACTGAGGCATTTTGTTTCCATAATGGTTCTCGCTCTCAGTTTCTGTAATTGCTGCCGGTAGCAAATGTGATTGTGAGCTCTCAATTCTGAGAGAAGTCAGTAAGCTCACAGGCTCGTCACCTTCTTCACAGGTGTGGCATAGCACTGGCCCTTAACAAGCTCTCAGAGTATCTGGACAGTTCTCAGGTGAAGCCCCTCTTTCAGTTTTTTGTGCCGGATGCTCTGAATGATCGCAGTCCTGAGGTCAGGAAGTGCATGCTGGATGCAGCTCTTTCAACACTCAACACTCATGGCAAAGTAAGTCCGAATTTTTCTCTCTTTATAAGGGGAAAAAAGATGTAATGGGTATGTAGATACTGTGTTGGAGCCCATAGATTTAAAAAAAAAATAATTATAAATTTCTTAGACGTTGCTGTTACTTGTAACAGCTGAAAACTTTAATTGAAAAATTTTTGTGTTCAGAGTTGTTCTGTTAGTGTGTAGTGTTGACTAAGTGTGGTTCATCCCTGTCATTGCTATAAAATGTAATATCCCTGGATCAACTGAATAAAAGTAAAATCAGACCATAGGTCTTTTAATCCTGTGAGGATGAGAATTCCTTTTCAGGCTCCATGCAAAGCGAAACATGAAACCTTGCTGATTGTTGGCTTAATTAAACTTAAAACATTGAGGAGCTGAGGACCATCCTTCTCCCTGCCAGCTCTTCCCCAGCAGTGTCAGATGAAGAAGGTGTGCAGGGTGTGAATTGCTCAGCTTCTGATTTCCTCATATGTGCCAGTCACCTCTGGACAGATGCCTGTATTCTTTAGTTTAGCCCAAGACAATTGGGGTATTTTCATATTATTCATTCTTTCATTGTGTTTCTTAGAAAAACAAGTTTGATGTTTCTGCTCTCTCTTGGCAAATGGGGCAAGCATAGGAGCGGGCACTGATGTTCAGGCCTGGGAGCTTGTGTTGCTTCTGGCAGAACATCATGCTGGCAGGCTTGGGGATTCTAATTTTGAAGAACTAATTTCTCTTTAGCAAGAAATATTTGTTGCCTGTTGGGATGATACAAGGTCTTATGTGATGTGACACATGAAATGAACTGTAAATACAGTGTGATTGTTCAGTTGTTGGCTCAGAGAAGAACAAACAAGTCCACTGAGCATAGCAGATCTCATTCTGAATGGACTCTAGTGGCAAGTTCTGTGGTTTTGTTTTTCAGGACAATGTTAACTCTCTCTTGCCAGTGTTTGAAGAATTCCTGAAAAATGCTCCTAATGATGCTAGTTATGATGCTGTCAGGCAAAGCGTGGTCATTCTGATGGGGTCACTGGCCAAACATCTGGACAAGAGTGACCCTAAAGTGAAACCAATTGTTGGCAAACTGATAGCAGCCTTGTCCACCCCATCTCAGCAGGTAGGTGCCTTTGGGAGGAGTTGTCAGGTTCCAGATAGAGGCAGGTTAACACCAGGATACTGTTAGGGATGGCAGAGACATGAAAAATGGTGACAGAAAGGCTTCACTTGGGGTGCATTCTTGGGGGAATTTGTGTTAGTAATGATTGTTTTCTGATCTGGTGGCTGGTGGATTGTTCTACAGGTTCAAGAGTCAGTGGCAAGCTGTTTACCACCTCTAGTGCCTGCAATTAAGGAAGATGCAGGGGGAATGATCCAGAAGCTGATGCAGCTGCTGTTGGAGTCTGATAAATACGCTGAGCGCAAAGGTGCAGCCTATGGTCTGGCAGGCCTGGTGAAAGGCCTGGGCATCCTCTCTCTCAAGCAGCAGGAGATGATGACCACGCTGACCGATGCTATCCAGGACAAGAAGAACTTCCGCCGGCGGGAGGGTAAGGGGCAGGAGCATTTCCCTCCAGATACTTATCATTTCTCTTGTACCTACTACCACTGTGGTCAGGTGAAGTTCCTGCACTCCTGTGTTTGGTTTAGCTACATTTATTTTACTAAAGTTTGGCAAGAAAGAAATAGGAAGTATCTCTTGTGAGGCCATTGGTTGTGTATAGTGTCCCAAAATTGCTCGATTCACATTGTGGTGGAAGGATTTCTAGTCCTAGACCATATGGATGTGCCCCCCTCTCCTGTCTCCTAAGGCAGGTGTTGCTGGGGGAGAGCTCCTTTTCTGAGGCCACAAATCCCTACTACAGCACAAGCCAGAAGGGCAAGAAAGCAAGAGACTTTCAGCTGTGAGATTTGAGTGCTTTTGGAACAATATTTGGCAAATTGTATCTTCTTTTCCCATCCTCCTTAAATGAAGCTGTTTTTTCCTCTGACTGTCCTTTTTGGGTTTTTAGGGGCTCTGTTTGCCTTCGAGATGCTCTGCAGCATGCTTGGGAAGCTGTTTGAGCCCTATGTGGTTCACGTGTTGCCTCACCTGCTGCTTTGTTTTGGAGATGGGAACCAGTACGTGCGAGAGGTAAGGTGCTTTAAATTTCTGCTATCACAGAGTGTTAAAAAACCCAGATGGAATGGATATGGATGCAAATCCTGTTTGTAACGAGGCAAATAGAGAAGGTGATCTATCCCTTGAGATACCACTAATAACAATTTTATCTTCTTAGTAACTGAAAGCATCTGATTTCACTGGCCATTAATTGGGAGCTACTTAGCCAGCTGCATCATTGTACTGAGACACTATTTACATGAAGGCTTTGTTCCCAGAGAGTCTCAGAGGAAGGAAAACAGTGTTGTGTCACAGTTTGTAAGTGTTCTTTCTCCTTGGAGGCTGCAGATGACTGTGCCAAAGCTGTAATGAGCAATCTGAGTACTCATGGAGTGAAGCTGGTTTTGCCATCACTTCTTGCAGCACTAGAAGAGGAATCTTGGAGAACTAAAGCTGGTATGGACCAATATGCACCTGACATGACTGAGAGTGACCCACAGTTCCCTTTGCTGTCATCCCCTTTGTGTATTCCTTCATCCCTACAGATGGACATGATGGTTTATTGTCTTATAAGGGACTGTGGAACTTCTCCAGCTTTTTACAGCTGAGTTCCCTGACACATTTGAGTAACCTTTCCCCCCTGGCATATTCAAGGGACAGTTTGTATCCCGTCTCTATAGTTGTACTTCAGAACCTGGAATTTTCTTAACATATTCCTTCTCCCTTGTACAAAAGAAAAGTATTTTTTGGTGTCTTTAGGTGGTATAGAGTGACTTAATGCTTTTCAGCCTTTCTTTGTGTTCTCTGACTGATAGATTTGAGTTTGAAGTAAATGTGATCATCTCATGTCAGTTCTTAATACTGTGTTTTGTCTTTTCTTTTGTCTTTTTTTTTTTTTTTGGTTTACTTTCTTCACAGGCTCAGTGGAATTGCTGGGAGCTATGGCATACTGTGCTCCCAAACAACTCTCCTCCTGTTTACCCAACATCGTGCCCAAACTCACTGAAGTGCTGACAGATTCCCATGTGAAGGTGCAGAATGCAGGGCAGCAGGCTCTTAGGCAGATTGGGTCTGTCATCAGGAATCCAGAAATCCTGGGTAAGACCTGTCTGTGCATCTCTAATGTCCTGATGTGACTGTGGTTTATAATAGCAAGGTTCAGGTTCATGGTATCTAGGATTAAATGCAAATTTGTATAAAAATGAAAGTAATCCTACAGAAGTAAAACATGAAAGCTTAACAGCAGCTGTCTGCTTCCAGGCTTTTTAAATGTTCCTGTCCAATTTTTTATCTGATGTTAATAGAGTTTCTCTTGTCCTTGTGCTGCTTCTTGCCTACAACATCCCATGAGAGCACACCAGCTCATCCTGACACGTTTTTGGTTCATGTACAAATAAAGTCTTTTCTCTCCTTTTTAAAAACATTCAGCAATTGCTCCAGTTCTGTTGGATGCTCTTACTGACCCCTCCAGGAAGACTCAGAAGTGTTTGCAGACTCTACTGGATACCAAATTTGTCCATTTCATTGATGCTCCATCCTTAGCCCTGATCATGCCAATTGTTCAGAGAGCTTTCCAGGATCGTTCCACAGACACCAGAAAAATGGCTGCTCAGATCATTGGGAACATGTACTCCCTGACTGACCAGAAGGTACACTGCTAAAAAAGCCCTCTAACTGTATTCTAGTTGATCACTGTGACAAGCACTAGAGACAATTTATTTGGCTTGGAGATTTTGCTGTTAAGATAGAAAATACTAGCATCCATGCAGCTTCTTAATTAAATGTATGTAAATGAGCAGATGACTATAAAGATAGTGACAGTTCTCAGGTCCTTAAGACTGTCAGCTTCGGTCATCTAGTTATTACCAGTTTATCCCTGCAAAAAAGTCTTGTAATTTTTACCATATAAGAAATGCCTTAACAAACAAACAAGTGAAACACAAATCAGCTGCTAACAAATGGATCCAGGGTTCATATGAAAAGTAGGACCTGACTGTAGGCTGAAGATCTGTGTTTAATTTTTGTGCTGATAATCTCTACATTTAAACCTTGTGTAAATGTTAAGAGTGTTGGATTTTCCTAAGACACAAACTGCTGGGTTGTGAGTGGGCATTATTCACTATGCTTGTCTGCAGTATTGTGAGAGCAGCTAATTAAACTCTCAGGATGTTAAGGATGTTTGCTGATTATAAGGGGTGAATGTCCTTTACATGAAGGTGACTGTGTTTTCTCTCATTTCGAATCTGGTTCTGACTTTTCGGGCTCTTTGTTTTAGGATCTGGCTCCGTACCTACCCAGTGTGACCCCCGGACTGAAGGCCTCTCTGTTGGATCCTGTACCTGAAGTAAGTCTTTTGTATACAGTCTGTCTTTCAGTGCATTAGGTTAAACATTGTCCTAATCAGTGTGGCACATCTGTAGCACCTTTGGCTGGACATTTTGCAGATCTCTGTTTCTCTTGTCCGTTAGGTGCGCACAGTGTCTGCAAAGGCCCTGGGGGCCATGGTGAAGGGTATGGGAGAGTCGTGCTTTGAGGATTTGTTGCCGTGGCTGATGGAGACACTGACATATGAGCAGAGCTCAGTGGATCGCTCTGGTGCTGCTCAAGGTGGGGACAGCTGGGTGTGAGCACTGAGCTCAGGTCTTCTCAAATTAAATCAGATTAGTTGCTTGTTTTTTGTGTGTATCAGCCCTTTTCCCTGCTTTTTTCCCCCAGGTCTGGCTGAGGTTATGGCTGGTTTGGGGGTAGAAAAGCTGGAGAAACTTATGCCAGAGATTGTAGCAACTGCCAGTAAAGTGGATATTGCTCCACATGTACGAGATGGTTATATCATGATGTTCAACTACCTGCCAATTACCTTTGGAGACAAGTTCACTCCCTATGTTGGTCCCATCATTCCTTGTATCCTTAAGGTATGTAGCAAAATGGAGGAATTTTATTTATCAGAGAATAAAAATTAGCCTCCAGAATATTTTAAGTATAATTTTCGATAATTGTGGTATGTGCAGAGACATGTCCAGCTTGGCTGGACTACTAGAAAAAAAAAAGGAAATTTAAATTATAAATGATTTCTTCTAAGTTATTGTCTTTTACTTGTGATCACTAGTCTTTTTTTTTAAGTCATCTTTGTGCATTCACAACTCCGTAGTTCATTTGGTTTTCACGGTGGAGAGAGAAGACATTGGTTTGTTTTCCTCCTGTTGCTTCTGTGTATTGTGCTGAAAGGCTGAGTTTTCAGAGCCCCTTTTGTGCCTGTGTGCAGGCCCTGGCAGATGAGAACGAGTTTGTGCGGGACACAGCGCTGCGTGCGGGGCAGCGAATCATCAGCATGTACGCCGAGACTGCCATTGCTCTGCTGCTGCCACAGCTCGAGGATGGGCTCTTTGATGACTTGTGGAGGATAAGGTAAGGCAGAACCAGCTTAGCCACAAACATTTCCCTTCCATGCTTGAAAAAGTGGTGTGATTTAGGCTCTGTGTTTTTCCTCAGAAAAATGCAGAGACCTGTGAAGCAAAAACAACTGTCTCTTTTTGCTTGTTGATTTGATTAGGATGCCTTACAGCACTTGAGTCTGCAAAGCCCTGCCAGGCTGGATCAGGTTTCCTACTACCTGCAGAGCATTCATGCTGGATTATTAATTCTGGCAGTGACTCTGCAATGCACTTCCAAGGCAGTTGATGTGGCAATATTTAGCCCTTGTGTACAGTTTTTCATTTCTCCAAATGCTGAGCAAGTTATTGTTCTCCTGTGTGTGAAGATGCGCAGCGGAGCACTCACAGCCAATAGCAGTTACTCAAAAATTAGCTGCACTGAAGGATTTGTGCCAGCTGAGTGCTAAGTACTCTTGGCCCAGGTGAATGTTGTTTGGGTTAGACAGATGCAGGCAATGTCTTGTTCCTTTTTAGAGTCAGGGCTAATTCTTGGATTCATTGCTTTGATTTGAAAATTCTCTCAGTCCTTCCAGTTTGGAATTCACTCCTTCCCTTTCTCTTTATCATGCTGCTTTCAGCCATGTTGGCAGACTGATGTAACACATCAGTCCATGCAGCATTTCAGTGCAGACCCAGCTGTGCATCACATTTGGCTCCAGTCTGTAGCTGACATCCTGTCAGAATTGGACAGGTACTGCCTGAGCACCCTGTTTGTAACACTTGACTTGCTCCTGTTGCCAGGTTTAGCTCAGTTCAGCTCCTTGGAGATCTCCTATTCCATATCTCAGGAGTCACAGGAAAAATGACCACAGAAACTGCCTCAGAGGATGACAACTTTGGAACAGCCCAGTCAAACAAGGTAAAGCCGTTCTTGCCTGTTGTGCCTTTATTTTATTCAAATTCTCCTATTTTAAATCAGCATAGACATCCTGCTGGAAAGACATGTTGAAATAATCATGTATTCTGTTCTTTTTATAGATTTCAGGGACAGATAATACAATTCTGTGCTATTTCTTTCCAGGCTATCATTAATGCTCTGGGAGTGGAGAGGAGGAATAGAGTGCTGGCAGGGCTGTACATGGGCCGCTCGGACACGCAGCTGGTGGTGCGCCAGGCCTCCCTACATGTCTGGAAAATTGTTGTCTCAAACACTCCTCGCACGCTGCGGGAAATCCTGCCAACACTCTTTGGGCTTTTGCTGAAATTCCTGGCCAGTACTTGTGCAGATAAGCGAACGGTGAGGAATTAAATGGTGCCATTCTGATCCTGCAGGTGACTGTAGAAAATAACTCCTGAGGAACAGAGGATAATTCTTCTCTATAAGTAACTCCAAAGCTGTCATCAATTCAACTGTTCTGAGCATGAGCAGGTCTGAGTTCTCTGCTGAAGGCAACTGTGATTGTGATGACAGTAAAACTATTTTTCGATGGTTATTTGTAATACTGTTTCCATTCCTACGCTCTGTCTTCACTAGGAACAGTAGCTTATGGTCAAAAGTGAACATTTCTCACAGTTCACCTTCTAAAGTTTTATAAAAAAGGAAAGTAATTCATACATTTTTGGGGACAGGTTGCAGCACGGACATTAGGAGACCTTGTCCGAAAGTTAGGTGAGAAGATCCTCCCTGAAATCATTCCTATCCTGGAAGATGGACTGAGATCAGACAAGAGTGATGAGAGGCAAGGAGTCTGCATTGGTTTGAGCGAGATCATGAAATCAACCAGCAGGGATGCGGTGAGTCACATGTGCCAGGTGAAATTCCCATTTTCCCAGGTATTGATGTTGTGGTGCAGGTATTGCACTTGAGACAGAAAAATACAGCTAGTGCTGGACTTGTTCTGTGCTCTGAAGTCAGGGCTTGTAACTAACACTGAGTTGCTGCTCAGGCAAATTATATGAATTTGTATCAGTCAGTAAATTTAAACATTGCCCTTTATGAGATATAATACTAGAAATCTTCTACTAGATAGCCTTAGAGCACTGCAACTATTTGTGCTGATGGATCCTGCTTTTCTTCCAATATTATTCCAAGCAAACTGCAATTTAATTTCAGTTGTGCAAATTCTGCATGCTTCACTACTTTACTGAGCATCTGTTGTGCTTTAGATATTCTGTAATTTTATCTCTTCATCCACAGGTGCTGCTTTTCTCTGAATCCCTGGTTCCTACAGTGAGAAAAGCACTGTGTGACCCTCTGGAAGAAGTTCGAGAGGCTGCAGCCAAAACATTTGAACAGCTGCACTCAACAATTGGCCATCAGGCTCTTGAAGACATCCTGCCCTTCTTGCTGAAGCAGCTGGTGAGCATTGCTCAGCATTAGTCAACAGCCTGATTAATGATGTTGTGGGACAAGTTTTGAATAATTAACTTAAAGGAGCAGGAGGATTGTAGTGGCAGACCTACTAGGGAATGGCAGCAGTCTCCTCCTGTCTCCTCCTGGAGTCATCCTAGCCAGTGGTAGGGAAGATATTGTGGCTTAAGCTTAGGCTTGGGAATTGCTACACCTGGCTCTGCGATGCAATTGCCACTGTTACCCGATGAAGTTGCTTTGCCACCATGCCTGAAATGGAAAATCTTTCTGATGTGACTGAAGAGCTGGGTTTGGGTTTTGCTAGGTATTACGAGAATATGAAAACATCTTTTAATAGAAGGACTTGGTTTTGTTTTTATGATCACATGGAAAATTGTCCCTTGAAACAGGGCTTAGCTTGGTGTCACAGATCACTTCTCAGGTTTGTCTCTTTCCCTGTAGGATAATGAAGAGACAGCTGACTTTGCTGTGGATGGTCTTAAACAAGTTATGGCTGTCAAGAGCCGTGTGGTGCTGCCTTACTTGGTGCCAAAGGTAAAATGGGAAACAATGTTTAAACTTGATATCTCTGCTGTTTCTTCTGCTTGCTGCCAGTTTTCTTTAGACCAATATAGCAAAAGGGAGAGCATAGTCTGAAATTTTCTTCTGATTTTGTGCTCAAAACATTGTTATTTGGCTTGTGATGCATAAATATTTCATGTTGTAGAGAAAGTGAGACTCCTTCTGAAAAGACTTTCTGCTTGCCTCAGTTTTTGGTGTTGTTTTTTATTTTTGTAGCTGACTACCCCCCCAGTGAACACCCGGGTGCTGGCCTTCCTCTCCTCAGTGGCAGGGGACGCTCTGACACGGCATTTGAGTGTCATCCTGCCTGCCATGATGTCTGCACTCAAAGAGAAGCTGGGCACCAGTGAAGAGCAATTGGCAAGTAGCACAGCTCAGCTCTTTGTTGTGACAGGTTGCCTGAAGATAGTGCACCAGGTTTACTTCCCATCCCAGAATCTGTGTTCTCTAGATTCACAGATTGCATGTTTAATTCAGTCCATTAGCTTCTCCAGGATGAGTCTTTTTGCCTGGTGGCATATTGTGAGTCAAAAAACGTATGCTTTCCAAATCTATTTGTATCCATTTAAAAGTCTCCTTGGCCTGCTACAAGATACAATTCTCAGTTTGCTTATTCCTGGAGAACTGCCAGAAAGTCTAGTTAACTTTGTATTTATTCTTGGTGTAGGAGACTGAGAGATTAAATGGCTGCAGGGAGGAAATCTCCTATTTTGCATGCTGCACTCCTCACCTACTGCTTTCCAAAACATCTGGTGTTTGGACTCCAGAGAACATCCTGGAGTTGTGACCGTGGACAGACATTTTCATAATCAGTTGGTGAATTAGGAATGAGTGACAGAGTCCTGTCGCCTTTCTGCCGTGGGTACCCATTAGCTCAGCTTCTAGTCCCAAGTCTGTCTGGAGATCTCTGGTGTACCCACAGACGTGCTTTTAATTAGGGCTGTGACGCACAGCATTAAACTACCTAAATCAGAAGAATGTTATCTGACAAGACTCACAGTCTCTCATGGGTGAGTAAGAGCGGGGAGACTGAGCTACTCTAATTTTTGTAAATTAGCCCTCCTCCTGCAGCTGCTGGAGCAATCAGTTCAGCAGAGTTTGGTCACTTGTTAAATTTTAGGGATTGGTCATACCTGTGTCTGCACCAGAACTGAGTCAAGCCTTTAATGGTGATGTGACCAGCTCTTTAATGAGAAACAATTAGCAAGTGGGGTATGTTGTAGGATTTATCTAGAGACAATGCTGGGGATAACATGGAGAAACTTGGGACTTAATTTGGCTTTGTTCTGTTTGAGAGCTAATGTAAAATTAATTTGGACTCTTCAGGAGATGGCAAACTGCCAGTCTGTGATCCTGTCTGTGGAAGATGACGTTGGACAAAGAATTATAACTGAAGATCTGCTAGAAGCCACCCGCAGCCCTGAGCTGGGCATGAGACAGGCAGCAGCTGTCATGCTGAATATCTACTGCTCCAAGACAAAAGCAGACTACACTGGGCATCTCAGGAGCTTGGTTTCAGGCTTGATTCGCCTGTTCAATGACACCAATCCTGTAGTTCTGAATGAAAGCTGGGATGCGCTTAATTCCATCACCAAGGTGAGAGGCAGCTTAAAAAGGTTACAGGAGTAATGCCTGGCCTGAGAAGACTTCACAAAAGATATCTGCCTGATCTTTGTTTTACCCCTCTCTCCTGCAGAAATTGGACGCTGGGAACCAGCTTGCTCTCATTGAGGACCTGCACAGGGATATCCGGATTGTAGGGAATGAGGCCAAGGGCGAGCACGTGCCAGGATTCTGTATTCCTAAGAAGGTAAAGGATCAGATTGTTTGCGGATTCATCACAGCCACAATACCCCACCTTTGGGGAGAGCTGATTGATATTATAGCTATTAGAAGCAGTGACTGTTTAGGTGTTCCAAATCTGTATATTGGAGGACTTTTTGTAGGTTAGAGCACTTGAGTGCTCTACCCTACAGAAGACCCCTCTTGCAGTAAGGTCTCTAACAGTTCTGTTGTGCACGTAAGTTATGGTTACTGGCTGCTTTTTGTGGGGGAGTAACACTGGAATTCTGTGCCAAATTTCTCTGGTTTAAAAATTCCCTGAGCTGCCACCACTTTTCTCATAGCAACTGGCTTAGTAAGGCGGAGAGGCATGAAATCAAACCAAATAAAAGTAGCTCTGTCAATGTGGAATCAGGCAGCTGAAGGTCAACAGGAAATTGAGAGAAACTCTCCAAGTTTGTGCATCTGGTGTATAACAGCAGCAAAGACAAGATACATATTTTTTGCATCTTAGCCTCTAAGCTTTCTTATCCGATTTTTGTGACAGGGAGTGACTTCCATACTTGCGGTGCTGCGGGAAGGTGTTTTAACTGGTAATCCAGAACAGAAGGAGGAGGCAGCAAAGGCCTTAGGGCTGGTTATAAAGCTGACTTCTGCTGAAGCTCTCAAACCATCTGTGGTGAGCATCACCGGGCCACTCATTCGAATCTTGGGAGATCGGTTCAGCTGGAATGTCAAGGTGGCTCTGCTTGAAACGTTAAGCCTTCTTTTAGCTAAGGTAAGATTCAAAGTATTGGACTGTGGTTTGTGAACATTTTCCATGGCAACCTTCAGAAATACCTGTTGCTGTTCATGTAAATACAGCTGGGATGTCTGCTGCTGTGGATTTGATATGTAGGAATAGCACTGTAACTGGATTGCATTCTACCAGCAGCTTCTGGCCTACAAAAAAAAGCACCCAGTGCTGAAACACTGGGCTTCTTAGAAATACTGATAAGTGCTGATCCCACTTCCAAGTGATTGAAACCCACCATGTAAATAATGTCTCTTGTATCCACCATTTTTATGTATTGTTAAGTGCAAAGATCTTGCATATCTTTGAACAGAGCTGAGCTCAGTGCTCTTGAGTACATGATAGTATAAAATTTCTCAGTGCTACCCTTGTATTTTAGTGTGAAGAACAGATGATTAGATTGGAAAAGGTCAAAGGTTTTGTGGTAAATTGTTGTTTCATGTTTTTCCTATTTTAGTAGCGTGTTAGATTTAACAAGGGTTCACTGATAACAAACTGCTGCAGAAGAGGTTTTCAGGCTTTGATCTCTAGCTGCTCTTTAACACTTGACCCCACCACTGTCACTTCTTCCACTCTGTAATAGGTTGAGATTGCTCTGAAACCGTTTTTGCCCCAGTTGCAAACAACGTTCACCAAAGCTCTGCAAGACTCAAACCGCGCTGTTCGCCTTAAAGCTGCCGATGCTCTTGGGAAACTCATTGTCATCCATGTCAAAGTGGATCCTCTCTTCACAGAGCTCCTGAATGGAATTCGTTCCAGCGATGACTCTGCCATTAGGTAAGCTGCAGCTGACAGCTCAGACCTTCCTGCTTACTGAGGATGAAAGAAAGACCTGGGATGGATGAACAAAACCCCCAGTTAGAGTAAGATGCATGTATTAATGAAAGCAGCGGACTGTAAACCAGGAATGGGGGTGATGGGGCCTTTCTGTGTCAGAAGGTGAGCTGTGAGAGTATTTAGGAGAAAGAGTGCTGGGGGTCTGCCTAGTTCTCTCCTGCACATCCCAAAGCAGCCCACTTTCAGATAAAAGGCAGTATTGACTGTCAGTCTACCTGAAGTAAAGCAGCTGTTCTTGTACCCTACAGGCACAGATGCCTAAGATATGAACTTCCTGACATGATAATTTTTTTAATGTTTGAACAATCAGAAAATATCTGTGTTGTGCTAGACAGAAACATGGAAGTACGGTCTAGGATGGAGTCTCCAGCAGTACAGAGAGGGGATCACTCTCCCAAACTTTAAGGCATCTCAGTTTAATTGCTGTGTAAGGATCTACAGGTATCCAGAGCCAAACTTCTCTTGGAAGGTGGGGGAGAGGCAGTGTCTGACTGCAGAATGTGATCTCTTCCAGGGATACGATGCTGCAAGCGCTGCGGTTTGTCACACGAGGAGCTGGTGCTAAAGTGGATGCTGCAATTAGGAAGAATATTAGCACAGTGCTGCTGGGGATGCTGGGACATGATGAGGTACTGCTTCAGCCAGCTGCAAAGGTCCCCTGCTGTAGACAGTCTTGTTCTTACATTTAAAATCTGAACTTTCTAACAGAATTACTGTCTACAACAACTTCTGGGAAAATTACTAATGATGTAGTCACAGTTAAGAATTGGAGATTCCTGACCAGTCCCTGGTAACTCTGAAAAGCCTCCAGTTTAATGTTTCCTTGGCAACTGCATATGTGGGTTTGACCTGCAGTTCCTCACTAACAGGTTTCAGGTAGCTCTGCAGTCAGGATTTGCTTTTTATCTTGGAGAAAGCCTGCAGTGCCTTCACTATATGCACAGATGTGTTTGTAACCTCTCAGGTGAGGTTTATCATTCCGTGGGAGAAATTTTTCAGATAATGACAGATTTTTCTCCAATGAGAGAAGCTCTCTGAGTTTAATATAGGGTCTTCTGTATAGATCAGATAGCAACAGTAACATGAAGGAGATTAAATTACCTAATACTTTATTTTTTATGTCAGTCTCTGCTACAGACATGAAACTGTTGATATGCTAGAAATAGAAATAAATTTGGGGGAGTAGTGGACAGTAATGGGATGGTCACATAAGGAAGCCAAAACAGCAAAAGCTTGGAAGTGTTAAATGAAAAGTAGTAAGAGTCTATCACAGAGACCAGCTCATCCTGAGATGGCTAGAAATAACACTTACAGTGAACGAATCTAAAGTAAGCTCTTGTATAAAACATTGAATTTCATCTTTATGACTTTTCCATTTAACAAATCTTTGATAAAATCTGTAATTCTTCAGTCTCTGCTGGCTTTTTTGACCTTAGACTTGGTTTTAAGTTCCATTATGTACAAGAAACAATATGAACTGAAAGAAATCCTCAGGGAGTACAAGTGGAATACTACTATTTATTTTCTCCTCCTCTTTATTTCCTGTCATCTTCTGACACTTGTTTTTCCTGCTGCCTGTCTCTGGGGTGTGTTGATCTCAAGCCATGTTCTCTGTTCTCCCATCCCCTGTCAGGATGCCACCCGCATGGCCTCGGCCGGCTGCCTGGCAGAGCTGTGCGCCTTTCTGTCCGACGATGAGCTCAGCACTGTTCTCTACCAGCACTTACTGGGTAGGTGAAGCTGTTTACAGGACTGGAGCAGATGCTGCAAGCAGGGCAGATTCCTTCTCAGCCATTGACTCCAGCTAACTTTGTGACTGAATCTCTGCTCTGTATTTTCTTGTGCTTTTCTTTGCTCATGGCTCTTAATTCGTGCACTCTGGTACCCAGGGAGCACAGGTTGTCAGTTCAGTTGCCCAGACTTTTTTCCCTGGATTTGTTATCTGATGGCTTGATAAAAGTACTAGCATGGCTGAGAAATTGTTGTTGCCAATACAAGGACAGTTGGACATGACAGGATGTTCAGGCAGGGTGGACAGGAGGGCCATCCCACATTTTGGGAAAGCACTGTGATCTTAGGTTGGCTGATGTTAATTGCAGGCCATATCTGACGGCTTCACCCGCTTTTGGAAAATTAACTAATTTGCCTCCAGGCTAGAAAAAACTGTGCATTTTATAGGACCTCAGATTCTCCCCTGTGGTCTTAGAAAGGAAGTCTGTTGGCTGGTCAAATTATAAATGACTTTTACAAATTTATTAGAGAGTCAAAGCTTGTGTAATTTTGAACCATCAGAAGTATCTGAGTTGAATGAGAGAGTCCCTTGTTTGTGTCTGCATTTCCTGCCTGCTCAGGTGGTGTTCCTGCCTGGAAAAGGTGTTGCATTTTAGCTTTGTCTGTGTGTCTTTTTGGGAGAAATTGAGGAAGCAGGGCATTGCTTTAGATGCTGCTCATTATTTCATTTTATGGCTGTGAATTAACATATGCCAAAAGCCTCTCAGATGAAGAGATGTAGATGGCAGGAGCCCTACCATTGTTGTGTTCTTTCCTCTGCAGCAGATGTCTCTGGCATTGACTGGATGGTGAGGCACGGCCGGAGCCTGGCTCTCTCCGTGGCTGTGAACGTGGCTCCTGGCAAGCTGTGCTCCCCAAAATACTACAACAGTGTCCAGGAGATGATCATCAGCAATGCCACTGCCGACAGGGTGAGTTTTGCCCCATGAGGGGGAGTGCTGTTGCAAGCTCTTGCTGGGAGCAGTTCAGCAGTTTTGAAAGGTGTGTGAACAGGTTCCTGTGTTACCACCCAGGACAAAAACCCCCAAGTGCCATCAGAAGATTCTCCCTTCGCTAGATGCAGTTTTTATGGTGAAATTACACAACCGTTCTGGTTCTTTGAGTTCTGATCTCTGGGGAGATGAAGATTATTTAATCTTTAACTGCAGAGTAGCTTTCATTTGGAGTAAATTACACTCCTGTTTCCCTAGAGAGTTGTCATTCACAGACCAAGTTTGCAAGAAGTGGAAATTACTCATTTTAGGAGGGAGAGTTTAAATCTGGTGTTGAATGAGTAGTCTGAGGTAGGAATTTTGTGGGCTTGGTGGGGTCTGCTGCCTTATTTCTTTTGGCACATGGTTGCATGGGAATTTTTTCATTATATTACCCAATGTTTTTTGATGCTGCTGTTCTTTTGAAAGATGGGTTTAGCCTTCTGCAGAAGCTGACAGACCATGATTTTGCTTTTAAAGGCTGTTGTTGAACTGTGCTGTAGTAATACCAATTCTTGTCTTTATGGTGAAGATCCCCATAGCAGTTAGTGGCATCCGAGGGATGGGCTTTCTCATGAAGTACAACATGGAACAGGGAGGCAACCTGCCTCCCAAACTTTCCAGCCTCTTTATTAAGGTAAGAATTTTCATGTTGGCTACCTGCGGGTGTTCTTGTGTGATCTGAATCTCTGTTTGACCTAACTGGCATGTGGGTCTATCAAGTCCCTGAAAATTCAGATATTTCTTTTTGATGCAGAGTGCAGATAGAATCAGTGTATCAGCCTGCTTTGAAACTGAATACAACACTGCCATCCCAGCTCTAACATGGAAATTTGCTTTTGAGTCTTTTGTGCCGAATCTCAAGTCTGAGTTTTATAAATGCATTTTTCCTTAATAGTAGCAAACAGCTGGCAGAGAGGCAGAGAAGAGTGTGAGGAAGCTGTCAGGTTTTTAAGATTGCTAAAGGTCAAACAGCCTTTGCTAGAAATGTATCACATACCAAAACTCACCTGACCTGAGAACATTGACATTAACATATTTTTTCAGTTAATTTAAAATATTTAAATATTTTTCTTCAGAATTCCTTTATTGGTTGGTTGTTTCTTTTGGTGTATGGCTGGGGTTTTTTGATTTGTTGTCTGCCCTCCCCAAACTCCACCATATCTCTTGGTAGACAAGGATAGATAGAGAGGGGTGATGCTACAGCATGTTACATTTTCAGGTTTTACATTTCTTTACAATTTACTTGAAAAACAACCATGCATGCCAAGTTGACATGATACAGTCAACATTCTTCAAAGCAGACTTTTTCTTTGAAGTCCAACTTTTCTATGTTAATAGAATAGTATTGTGTTAAAATATAAAATGCCACAGTTGCCACAAAACCTTTATCACCATGTTAATAACGCACCTGACATTCAGACATTAGCTTTCATGTTTTAAATGGATTAAGGTTAAAATACAAAACTCTCATTCTTTGAATTTTGAAGTGAAATACACTGTTAAAATGCACCCAGTATTCCAACCAGAGACTGGCTTGGCTGTTGTTGCTGAGTGAGTGTGTTGTAGAGGTGCTGACACTATCAGCTTTTCTGCACTTAGTGGTCATTGTCATTTCCTGAGACAGTTGAGATGAACATGTGATACTGTCGTCAACTGCATATTTAGAAATTTTCTATTGAAAAGTTGTCATGTTTTCAAGGTTTGACCTTCTCTTACGTAATTTAGTTTGACTTAATTAGTAACAAGTGTGTATCTTGTGTACCTGAGTTGAAAACTTTGCTTTTCTTAGCACAGTTTAAAATACTTAAATTAGGAAAAAAATTAACAACTGCTTTAAATATATGTTCTTGGTATATCTGAATGTAAGTGTATCTTTGTCTCCTTCAGTGTCTTCAGAACTCATCCAGTGACATAAAGTTAGTTGCAGAAAAGATGATTTGGTGGGCAAATAAAAGCCATCTTCCCCCACTGGATACCCAGACAATTAAACCAATTCTCAAAGCACTTCTGGACAACACAAAAGACAAAAACACCAGTGTAAGAGCCTACAGCGACCAGGCCATTGTCAACCTTCTGAAGATGAGAGCGGGTGAAGAAGTGCTTGAGGTATGAGACAGATAAAAAACCCATTAATTATTGGTAGTAAGGCTGTGTCACCTCATTCTGTGTTTGTGTATGAGGTGCCTGCAGCCTCAGAATGTGCTGGAAGTCTCTTATGAAATAGATGAAGTGGGACATTTGCATTTTCTTCTAGATCTTCAGCAGCATTCTCATGCTAAGCTCTGAAGAAATCAGCAACACCTGTTCTGTACAACCTTACAGTGCAGCATTAATAGAATCGAGGCATTTAATATACCCCCTTAAGCCTTGCCTGTGCTGAGTTCCCTCAGCTGGCACTGATAATTCATTGCTTTAGTCACTTGGATGATCACAGCACTGCTAGGAAGTATTTAGGATGGACTACTTCATGCATTCATTCCCAGACCTGTTTTTTAAGTGTGACCTGGTTTTGGATACTTCCCACATCTGGAATTGTAAAACCAAGTGGAGACTGTTGGGATGTTTGAAAGGCTTCAGTTGATACAGTGCCTAAGGCACTTACACTCACTCTGATTTTGAATGGTGTGTTGTAAGGAGTTGCTAACTGTTGCTGTCTGCCTTCCACAGTCAGTATCCAAGATTCTGGATGGTGCCAGCCTGGAGCTTCTCAATGAAAGCTGCAGGAGGTCCCTGCGGAAGCTGGCTGGGCAGGCGGACTCCGAGGAACAGATCGATGACACTATCCTGACGTGATAAAGCTCCCAAGACCAGGAAACACTGAACCAACCGCTGCATCAGCATTTCAACTCCAACACCTATTATAAATGTTTTCATTTTTGAAAATGTTAATTCTGATGGGATTTCATGAAAAGGACTCCCAGAGAGTATTTTAGTATCAAATATACCAGAATAGCCTTAATTAGACCCACACTAGATGAAAATTAAAAATTTGGTCCCCTTTTTGAAACAGATAATGCACAAGAGACAGACGTACTAACCAGTACTGGTCAGCTGTGGCCAATTGTGAGATGTGGCTAGAGCACATCAGGCTTTATCTCTGGTGACAACTATTTCCTTTCCAGGGTCTGTGCAAAAACTCCACTACTGGAGATATGTTGGTTTTTCCACACACCCTGGGAGGCAGGAATAGAACTCGGTGAAAGTTCAGTTGTATTGTTTCTGTGTACTGCTAACTTGCTGCTTGTGACGGTTCTGAAGTCTGAAAATCCCTGTAAAACAAAGTATTTAAAATAGCCTTAGAAATCACAGATGCGAAAGGGGGATTAAATGCAGTCTGTTTAGAGAAGGAACATTTAATAAAGGCTCTGACTTTGATCCTTCTGATGTAAAACTGTTCTTTTTACAAATTCATTTGTCAACAAACTGTGATTTACTTTTCAGACCTGCTTGTTCTAGGGCATACAGTTTGTAGAGTGGACAGTGCTGTGATCTGTGAAAACCTTTTGCAGAAAGGCAAAAGGCAAGACAGGGTTTAAAGCCAAGCCAGAACTGACATTTAATGAAATTTGTAAATAATTACTCCTGTTAATTTCCAAAGCAGTTTTTACAACAGACAACTTTTTAGTTACCCAACTCACAAAAAGTCCTTTGTATTTACGTTTTCAAAGGCTTCACAAAAACTTGGCATTAGGCCTTTCAGTCAATGAGTTGTGCTGCTCCAAGAAAGTCTTTTATTTTACCTGGCCACATATATTTCTCTTGAAAAAAAAACCAACTGACTAGTAGATTTGATGTCACTTGATGGAAATACTGAAAATCTTGTTGCAAAATACAAATTTTTAGAAGGCTAAATGAGCTTTACATTTTATGTAGAGCAATAGTTACGTGAGCCTTACCTTTTTTATGAAAGTCAAGGAAGCTGGTTGCACCTGAGAGGCTAGAGCACTAAGATTTGTTATTTCATGTGTGTGTGTGTGTGTCTAATCTTCCTTGCTTGTAACTCTGGATGGCTCAAACCATGATGATAGGAGAACACAACACTAGACATAAAATTTGAGAACACCAAGTGGAACCCCATGGGAACACACATTCTGCTAGAAGCAATTTTCTGATTGTTATGGCAGTAGCAGCAAACACAAGAACATTTTTATCATACTCATGCCTCAAAAGCAAGATACAATAGTGAACAGCTATTTGGGAGTGCTGTGGTTTGTTCTGGTCAGAGGTACAAAAATCTGACAAAAGATTCCTGGTGCTGTGTCAGTTCCCAGCCTGTGGTGTAGCTTTCTGACAACAGATTTGCTGTAGGAGTTAGAGGAAGGAACTTGGGAAATCAGCTCTTTTACCCTGTACCTAAGATATGCTCAGCTCCCACTAAACCATTCCGAGCTGACTGCCACACAATTGTTTATACAGCATTACAGGATGGAGATTCCATAACCTCTCAATGCCATCTATTTTGTTATATGAACTTACCAGACTGTCAGAACTTACCTCATGTCTGAAGAAGTTTTCCTTGCTGCTACTTGAGTCCATTGCTGCTTGTCCTGTTCCCACAGACACTGAAAACAGTTCATTTTTGCAGCAACCACATCATCACTTCAGTGTCCTCACCCCGGGATGAAGTAAATTTAGATTTTCGATGTATTTCCTCAGAGATTCCCATGTTTTCTAAACTGACACTGCTGCCCCTCATGTTGCTTTCATTCTGACACCTCCTTGCCTCACGGTGTCCACTGCTGGCCCGGGTCTCCTGGGGAGTTGTTTTGCAAGTCCCACGTAACAAGCTCAGTTGTCCACCCCAGCACAAGGTCTGGGTGTTCCTTTGTTGCAACACCACCGTGTCATGGACACGTTTAGTTTGTGATCAGCTTTGAAGCCAAGCTACGAAATGGCTCTTTAGTTAATTATCTCTAATCTTATATTTATGCAGTGGACGTATTTCTACAAAACTACAGCACTTCCCGGTTGGTCTGCTGGGAATTGTGTTCTCTTTCATCACATTTAGCTGCATTCTGAAGGTGAGTTTTCATTCTGATTTTTGCCTTTCAAAATACCTGTGAATCTGAAATCATCTTAAAACTACATATTTTGCACTGAGTTGGTAATACTCAAGAGTGAAAACAGCTAAATGCTCTTAAAGATTTGGCAGCTTGTGGCACTGGAATGAGTCTCACCTGTGATGAATTAGCTGTGCTTTGGGATCCCAGGAACAGCGCTTAAACCATGCCATGCAAAAACCTCTGCCCTGAAACACGTACAAAACTTGATGCCAGTCAAAACCTACTAAGTAGGTGTAAAAATCTTCAGTGATTGTACTGGAATCACTCACTCCATCACTGCAGCCAGGAAAGAATGAAAAAATGGCCAAGCTTTGGTGAAGAATGGCTGTTTGAGCTCTTGAGCACCTTGGCTTACCTATTCTGATTGCAATTGATGCTCCATATGAACATGGGGAAGATGATAGGTAAACAAAGCCTTTTTTATTACCTTGTTCATTTTAGCCAGTAAGATATTCTATTATTTTGATGATTTGTATTTCCAACTTAGGCAGCAGCAAGTGGAAGAACTCATTCATCTTCCCAAACAGCACCTGAATTTCCGTACTGACCTTAGCTGTTCCTGAGAGTGAGGAGTAAAAGGCAGGAGCTCCCTGCACTTGTGGAGAACATACTGATTTTTCAGTCACAGTGAAATACCCAGTTAGGATTTTGATACTACTTTTGCTAAACTATTTATACATTGCAGTATAATGTATCCGAGATAAAATACCCATAATTTTTGCCACAACATGAGACCTGATAAATTGATTGTGCCAACTTGGAGACTAAAGAATTAATTTTTTTCTCATTTCAAATGTCTTAAAAATACCAGTTGTCAGTAAAAGATAATTTTTCCCTACAACTGATGGTAATAACATCTTTGAACTGTCAAGCAACCGTCTCTGAGTGACAGCTGAACTGTGTGTATTTTAAGAAGATCAAAAAATAATTTATGAGAGAGGTCTAAAGTTACAAGGTGCTAAAAATTACAATGGAAGACAAATGTAAAAGCATAAAATATTATAATATTTTGATTTTTTTGATTAGTCACAGTTATTACTGTCCATTTTATTTGGTAACATCATGACACTTCATGCTTTTCACCTGATGAGGTTTCATGAGCTTAAAAATAGAGGTAATAGGAGTCACTGTCATTTTGGGTTTGAGCTAGTGGTTTGAGTGTTGGATTTAAGGGATTTTCCTGCAGCTACAGTGTCCTCAGTTACTCTGGTGGTACTGGAGTGCCCCAGTGGTTGTCTGGGGTGAGTGATACATACATATGTGTGTGTATATATATATATATATATATATACACACATATAGTGTGGTGTTTAAAATGCATGAACTGCAGTGAATGTGAGCTGAAGGTCACATGGGTGGATTCCAGGATGTGAGGACCTTGACGCGGTGAACTTTGAAAACCATAATGTATTTTTGAAGGTTAAGATTAAGAAGGGTTTATAATTAAGTGGAACACGACCCACTAGACCAGGCTGGCCCAGTCCCCACCCAGCCTGGCTTTGGACACATCCAGGGATGGGGCAGCCACAGCCTGTCTGGGCAACCTGTGCCAGGGCCTCGCTGCCCTCACAGGGAACAATTTATTCCTAATACAGACTCAATTATAATCTGTAACAAGCCAAGTTATTTAGTGCTAATATACCACTTTCCCATCTGGATGACAATGCATGTTAGCAACAGGTTTCATTAAATAATTCAACTTGATCTCAGGAGTTCAAATACCAGTGAGAATGTTTTAAGAAAAATTAATCAGAGCAAAAGAACAGCACTTTTCTTGTGCCATGTTGCCACTTAGAAGTGGCAATCATCTAAAAAGTGATTATATTCAGGCAGAATTTGTGCAGTCACACAAAGTTGTCTGTGCAACTGATAACAAAATCACTCAGGCTGCTGGACGACTGGGAGTGTTTTTGAACTGCAGATGTGGGCTGGGGACGGTGCAAGCACGGCTGCTGATGGGCGTGAGGTCAAAGCCCTTCCAGAGCCATACACAGGCACAACTCTGGATTAAAAACCCCAGGCATTTCATTTCAGACTGGCCTGACTTGCCAGGCCTGTGACACACACCCGGGCACTCCATATCACTGTTGTGGCGTTCCTCACCTGCGGCTTGGGCTGCGCTGGGAACTGTTCCTGTCCCTACACAAATCGCTCCCTCGGAGCAGAGCTGGGAGTGCCGGGGCTCCCTCACGCCTGACACCTTCCTGGCGGCAGCGTCGCTTTCTGCCGCGCCCTCACACGAGCACCTACGGGAATTGGGGGGGGGGGGAACACGCGCCCGGCGGAGGTTTGTCGGTGCTGGGCACGAGGGGCGGGCAGTGTTCCCGTGGAGGGAGGGAAGCGAGCGGCGGAGCGCGGCCGGTCCCTCACTCTCCCGTCATGGCCGCCAGCGCGCGCCGACCGCCTCACCCGCCGTCCCTGGCGCGCAGGCGCGGAGGCGCGAGGGCGCGGCCGTTTTCCCCGCGCAGCCGCGGCGCGGGGCGGGGCGGGGCCGGCGCAGGCGCAGCGGCGCAGCTGGCGGCCCGTGGCGGCGGCCCGGCGCATGCGCGGCGGCGGCCCCGCTGTCAGTTCCGGCTGTTTGTCCGGGAAGTGGCTCCGGCCGGAGCCGCCGCCGCCCCCCGCCGCCCGCGCCCGCTCCGCCGCCCGCGGCCGCGCCCGGCCATGGCCCGGGACTACGACCACCTCTTCAAGCTGCTCATCATCGGCGACAGCGGTGAGCGCGGGCGGCACGGCCCGGGGGCGTGGGTAGGCCGCTGGCGGGGTGGCCGCCCCTCGGGCCGTGAGGGGCCGGAGTGCGGCGGCGGGGCCGGGGCGGGCGGCGCGGGGGAGTCGGGGAGGAGCGGCCTGCTCCGGCCGGGGCACCCGCGGCGTCGTGGTGCCGGTGCCGCGGCGCGGGGCTGAGCCGGGACCCCGCGCTGTGTGTGAATGGCGGGGCGCGTTCGCTTGGGCTGCGGGAGGTTTTATCTGATAAACCTGCGGAACTGGCTACCGCAGGATATTATGGTAAATAGCTTGGCTGGGTTTGGGAAGAGGCGTATTAGACACGTAGAAGCCAGGACAGCACCGGCAGTGCTGCCGGCATCATCCTTGGCGAGCGCGTGTTTTGATGGCGCCCACTAATTGTTGGGATGGGGAGGGAATTCCCTTCCCCTGTGACAGGCACTTTAGGGATCGATGGGAAGGGCTGGCTGCCCTAAGGACTGTTGTTTCCAGTGTGCCAGCTAGTCCCTTTTAACAGTCACTATTATCTTAATTATTCCTTAAGACTTTTTCTGTGCTTCAGCCTGAAGTCTCAGTTCTAGAGTTCCTTAATTTTTTTAAAATAAATCCTGGAAGAGCTTCTTCTGTGTGCTTCTTGTTATAGCATAGGATGCAAATATCTTAAAAATGGGAGATAAAGGCGTAGTTTGAGGGTTTTTTGAAAATAGACCTTTAAATACTTCAGCAATCTCAGAAACTTCTGGAGGGCTGAACGTGTGAACTGTGCCAGTGTCTGGTGCTTTGGTCTGGATACACAGGAATTGGGACTGGGAAGATTGCTGCCATCAGTGCAGCTCGGTGTTGGTAGCATTCCAGCATCTTACAGCTGAATTTCCATAAACTGGAGAAGGGTGCACCCATCCTCTTCTTCTAGCAGAGGTGTGGTCCTTGGGGCGGCAGGTCCTGGCATGCATCGAGGCACAGCTCTTGATGAAAGGGTAATGTTGCACGATCTTGGCAGTTGTCACCTTCAGAAGCTTTACCTTCATGTAAAAAAATGTTTTTTTCTACACTAAACTGTGTCTGCATGAAGGGATCTAAGGAGGGAGACAGGACAACAGCTTCAGAGCAGCTTAAACCCCAGGCACTTCTGGGAGCCTTGGATTATTACAACCAAATGCTGCATTCTGAATAGAGCAGTGGCTCTGTTGGTTGCTGATGAGTTCCAAAACTGTTCAGGCAAGATAAACAGGATGGTGAAAACTCTGAGGAAGACTTCTCATTTTAAACAATTAAATACATGTTGTCAGCTCAGTCTTCTTGAGCAAAATCCCTGTAGTGTATCCAGTGAAAGGAGTGTTGTAGGAATTGTCAGGCTGCCTGTGGTTCTCTGCTGTAATTAAATCTCACTGTGTAGTTTGGCCATTGATTTTTCTTCGGTTTTGTTTTTGCTAACCCCAACAGGATGGCTTTGTCCCGGCCTGCACAAAACAGTTTGCTTGCCTTGTTTATTGACATTTATTCCCTGCAATAGGAAGTGGACTCTTACTGGATAGGATAATTCTGTCTCATCTGCTTTCCCCTGTATGCAAATCTGTCAGAGGGGTAGTAGGTTTGTGTGTTTTTAGAACAGGTCATCTTGAAAAGCTGCTGGTGATTTCAGCTGTGCCAGATATTTAAAAATAATACAGATGATCTGTGCTTTGCATCTGCTTCTGTAATTCACTCTACCGTTCAGTAAGATGCGGGTCTTAGAATTTTGTCTTACACTGAAATATACTTTTAATTTTAATTGTGCAAAGTCAATAGGCCTTTTTGTTTTGTTTTGTTTCATTTTGCTGTCTTCAAGAAGCTGAGGGCCCTGCAAGCCTTCTCTTCAGCTCTTCAGACAGCTCTGTGTGGGAAGTGTGGGGTCACCAAGAGTGTGGTTTCTCTCTGCGTGAACGGTGTGGGTCAGAGCCAGGGTTTGTTTAGTGAGATCGTTGTCACTGGAAGCATGCAGAACTTCCTGAGTTCGGGAGCTTTCTTCTCGCTGGAAGCTGCCAGCCTGCTGGGAGCTGTGCAGCTTGTGCAGTGGAGGGCAGTGTGACAGAGCAGTGTCACGTTCAGCTCTGCAGCATCGCCCAGGGCTGGCTGAGCTCGGACATGGTGCTGTGGTCTGACAGGTCTGTGGGTTCCAGCACCTTCTTGCCTTTCACTGAGCTGAAGGCCAAGGCTGCTTGGTCAAGAAGCACAGCACGTGCTGCTGAAACGTCCTTGTTTTCTCTTAGTTTCTTACTTTTTCTTAACTGACTGGTACTTGCAGAGCTTCAATTCTTGCTAAATAACCAGTCCTCTGAAGTACAAGAAGTGCTCTGCTACCTTTTTGAGCTCAGATGTATTGATTATATGCATGCTGTAGCTTTGTGGTTTTTAGTTCCTTTCCCTTTTCCTCCTTAGCTTGGTAGCAGTGAGGAATGAGCATGGCTTCTCCAGATGGCTGGTGATTTGAACTCTTTGCAAATGAGACCTGCCTTAGTGTAATCATGCAGATTTTTAGGCTGGTTTTTATTTTTTGTTGGTAGCTGTTGTCACATGCCAGCAGCTGAGAACTACTGGAGTTCTGCATAGCCTTTGCATAGGTCTTCTGTTAGGAAGAACTTGCAAGTTATACATCATCAGAATAATTACCTTGGATAACTTCTACCTGAAAAGATTTAATAGGTAATTACCTCGGTGAAGTTGAATTTCCTATTCATGCCATAGCAGATTTATTTTGGGGAGGAAGGGTCATTAACAGCAGAGATGTTATGCAGAGATAACAACGTGGAGGCATTTAGATACCCAGATTCCTTTGGGTGGGTGTGCAGGAATGACTTTCTTACAGTTCTTGTCTGAAGCACTGTGAAAAATGTGTCCCTGCAACAGGGTGTGATCAGGGTGCAAACAATCAGTTATGGAAAACCTGGGTGAAGAGCTACTCAAAGCATTTAGAGGAATGTTTCATGGAACATTTTGGCAACAGGGACAGCTTCAGAAAGGTGTGTGTCCTTCCTGGGAGATGTGGAGCAAGGCTGTTTTGGATGGCAGTACAGGACAGTGATTCCCAATTCCTGTTTGGTGTAGGCTTCTGTTGGACTGTGGCCATGCTAATGTGAGCTTTGTAGTAGCGAGCCCTGGTGTGATTGTCAGAGGAGCAGTCCAAATTCCACACAGAATGGGAGGTAGGCAGTGGTGTTACTGATGTCACACGTGATGTGCAAGTGGAATTCAACAGAGTGCTGAATTCAGAGCAGTGTTCTGAGCGCTTGTTAATTCACAGGACATGCCCAGCTTTGGCTCATTCCCTAGCAGATTTAAGCCTACTGATTGTGAACTTCCTTTTAGTTATTATTCTTCTCTGACCTCTTGAACTGACCACAGTTCAGAAGCTGCTTTTGGAGGGTTTGCTGAGGGCTGGAGGAGGGAGGGCACAAGTCCCCCCCTCCCTGCACTGCCATCAGGAGCATCCTGAGTCTTGGGGTGACTGTGCTTGGTCCAATCTCCAAGGAGAGTGTGGGGCTGAACAGTCAAGGTGATGGTACTAAATGATGTGCTGATTTTTATGCAGTGGATGGATAAAACATTGTTATGTTCCCTGACCCCCAGGATGACTGTATTGAAAGATTTGCTGTGTTTGTTTGTCATAGGTGTGGGCAAGAGCAGTTTGCTGTTGCGTTTTGCAGATAATACCTTCTCAGGTGAGTGGTTTGTTTCCTTCAGTAAGTGAAATGTTCTAGGTTTGCTGCTGGTTGGTAAGGAATCTGTGTTTGCCCACTGATAGCTGTGCTGGGAATACATCATGCTTTTAACTTTGCATCTCTTGGTGTAAGCCTGTACAGGCCATCCTGCCTGATCTTCACTTGCAGCTGGAAGTCCCTGAGTATTGAAATACTGAGGTGGTTCCAGAAACAGCCTGGGTGGTTTAGGTTATGTTATACTCTCCAGACTTCCTATTAGCCATTTGGGATTTAGACTGATTGAGTATTGTGGTAAACCACTTACATTTGTGATATAAGCAATTTATTGGGAGGAAACTCCCAGAATGGACTGTATTCAAAGTAAGTGTTTCCACAAGTATTTAAAGCAAAGTGTTGTCTCAAAATTTTCACAAGTGAAATGCTCTCATAGTTACTGTCTATTTCTTGAGATATTTGGGTGCATACTCTTGATCAGTGGGATAGAAAAATAATTATTTTGTAACACTGAGCTTTTAATTTTAAAGGTGGCATGGGAGAAGTGGTTTTATGGCTAGGAAGAAAAGCTGTTAGGTACAGATAAAAATATGTAGATCAGCATGATATAAAGCATTTTAAACAGTAAGCAGATATGGGGAACCTTGTTCTCCTGTCCAGTCTGAGAGCTGCTGCCAAGTAGTGTTCAAGAAGTGTGCTTTGGGACATCCAAAATAAACAAGACTTAGGTTCTCACTTACCCACGCTTTCCCTCCAGGCAGCTACATCACCACCATTGGAGTGGATTTTAAAATCCGGACAGTTGAGATCAATGGAGAGAAGGTGAAACTCCAGATCTGGGACACAGCTGGCCAAGAACGCTTCCGGACTATTACATCAACGTGAGTAACGCCAGCCTTTGTGCTGTGGAGCTTTGGGTTTGGATCTCGTAGTCCAGAGTTGGGGTTTAGCTATTTAAGTGTTGCAGTTGATTAACTAATGATAGCTACGGTGAAACCGTGCAGTGAAACTTCTCTCAGCTGCGTCAGAACAGACTGTGGTGGTGAGGCAAGGTTTGGAACTAGGATTTCAGAGTTCCTCACCCTTCTGTGCTTGTCTGTGGTGGCTTTGTCTTATTCCTCTGCTGCTGGTTTCCAAATGGTAGAACTGGAGTTATTAGACTGCATATAGGAGACAGCTTGTCTCTGTGCCTGTCCAAGTCTGTCCTCTGATTGAATGCACGGCAGAAGCACAGAGTGCAAACTCTCTGTCAGTGTCATATAACTAATGAACAGCTTGAAGATTGAAGAGTAGGATTTCTCCTGGTTTTCCTTTAGGACAAATGCTTTAGCAGCTATCTTTACGTGGAGTTCTGCTGAAGCAGACGCCCACACGATATTAACCTTTTCCTTGGTTGGAATTCTGATTCGAACTCATTGTCCTTTTGAACAGCATGTGCAGAGCTTTTCCTGTTCCTGAAGAAACCACACCTAGAGCTGCGGTGGTGGGAACTAAGAATAAAATGTGTTTATAAACTGATTGCAGTAAAAGTGGACTGCTCACGGGAGGAAGAGTGAAAAGTGCACTTGGAAATGGAACTTTTGTTCCTTGGGTTTTAACCAAAATAATTCTTGAAAGATTCATGTGTTTCACTTGGTCTTTCATGACTCACTTCTCCTTTGGCTCTTATTTGAGAGGAGGATAATTTTCAGCTGATGAATTGATTAATTTGCTCAGACCTGAAAATAATGAGATTGGTTACATCTGTGTTATGTCTAGAAATGGCAAAGTTGAACGTGATGCGTGCGCCGCCCCTTTCCTCTGCTCTCCTATACGGATATTACTGGGTTACTTCCATTGTTTCTTAACTGTTTAGCTTGAAAAAAACTCGGTTGCCTCTTGTAGGGTTCCTGTGTGTGACATCACTTCTTGTTGGAGCGCTGCAGGCAGTTTTGGGAAGGAAGTGGTGAGGGGGAGGCAGCCGTGCAGCGCTGCGGCCCTGTCAGCTGTGACAGGCGAGGCAGAGAGCCCCGATTACTGCTGAGTCAGCAAATGGCCTTCCTGTTTGCAGATTCCCTGGCGCGACTCGGGCTCAGGAATGAGCGCTGGGTCATGGGGCTGATGCCAGCTAGCTTAGAAAGCCACGGTGTATCCAGCACTGAGCAGGGAATACCAGCAAAGGATTCCTCCTGTCAACGGGAATAGCTGTGGATGGGACCTTGTGCGGTGTTTTATAAAAATTCTTTTCTTGATGAACGTTTCAAATAGATAAGCTGAAATGGTTTGAGGCATTTGTGCCATGACCTCTTGGAACTTGGCTGCTATTTCCTTTTGCATTGCTTTTTACCCGAGTGAGGCATATTTTACTTGGGGGGTATCTAACCTTTTGGGGTTCCTGCCTTAGTGCTCTGGTAGTTACTGAATGGTAACTCCATGGTCAGGGAAAAAGAGCTGCATTTTTTTCAGTTTTGTGCAGAGAAGTTCATGTGTCCAAGTGCATTTGAAGTGTTGAGGAAAACGCTTTGGGAATGCTGGTTATAGTGGGATGAGGGCTCCTCTTGCTAGGCTGGCTGGCTGTGCCTGTCTAGTGTTCCTAACCACCTATAAAACCAGGCAATAGCAAGGGTTAAATTTTAGAAATGGTTCTGGCTGGCTTGTTTTGGTGTTTTGGTTTTTTTTTTTTTCATTTATTGGCAAAGTAGTACTGTAACTGATTTATCCTAAACTGACTGACAAATCAAGTAACCTTGCTTGTTCTTACAAAAGGTCTTGGCTATCAGATCATGCATGGAGTGTGAGTGCCCTGTCAACAAAATGTAGTAGTCTGCGTAGTTTATGACTAGACTGAGGTTTAGACTGAAGTTAAGAATATAAAAGGTGTTCCTTCAGTATTACAGTAGGTCAGGGAGTCCCTTTACAGTGAAAGGCAGAGTTCAAATTGATGTTGAGCCAAGCCTGGCAAGCAAGCCTGAAATTAGAGCCCATCTGTTAATTACAGTAATAGGTTGGTAGTGCTGCTGGGTGGACTTAGAACTGCAAAATGGTAGAGGTGGTAGGAAGTTAGTAGTGGAATATTGGGAAACATTAAAAGGCTGCAGTAGTTTCATTTCACTTGACTGTAGCTACAGTCAAAAGCTGAAAAGCAGAATAAAACTGTTCAGGAACAGAAATCAAGTTGGTCTGGAGTATTCTACAGAAGCTCAAGAAAATTTCAGATTAGGAAGTATAAAGGCAGCTGGTTTTACTGTCTATTAAATGTAGAAATACTGGGATAGCTGATGCCTTTTGGGAGGAGTGGCTGATCTGTGTGAATTTGGTTGCCATGGAATGTCATCCCAATTAAATTTGATTTAAATTCACCAGGGATTTAGCATGCCAGGATGCAGCTGTATTAGCAGGAATACTTAAAATGCATGAACAGCCAGTCCCTGTACTTGATTTCCTCTTGTAGACAGGACTACTTTGTCCTGATTCAGGACTGTGGGTTTAGGATTCAAGCTTTACATAATGGCTGTCAGATGCCAGCTCAGGATGAATAGTGATAGGAGAGGGACCTTCTGCCATGGTTTCCTGTAGAATGGCATGTTTGAGAGAGGGATAAGATCTTTGAGATGATAGAATTGCTGTGTCTTGTAAAGCAGATATGACTGAAAGGCTAGGAGTTAAAAGACTGGTCTGACTGACAATAGATGTGCTTCCAAGAACTTGAAAGAAAGATGAGTACGAAGCCAGATTATTAGAAGTCTCTGGAAATTGTTAGAGTTCTAGATGAATGAAAAAACAAAGGAAATGTGTTCTACAAATTAGTGAAATATGAACAAAGAAGCTGGATTAAACCAGTGCCCTGTCTTTCACGTTTGGCAGTTAAAGGCTGTGTTCAGGGACTTGAGAGTGGAATGCAGGTGGCTGAAGGACATACTGAGTTGGGCTAACCCCCAGTTTCATTCTAGTGGTAGAACAAGCAATAAAGTGTTTATTTCAACTTAAGTGTTGGTTTTCTTAAGCCTTTTCCATACCTAAGCTAAATGTAAAGCCTTTAAGTCTAGGGGCTTCCAACTATGTGGGAGATTGTTGGCTACTGCCAAGCATCCAGGGGTGTACACAGGTGAGGTATGGTTGTCTTTCACCTCAGGATGACACTTTCATGGATACTCTTAACATGAATAACTGGTCTAGAACATTTTTTTCTGTATTTCACGAAGGGATTCCCACCAGCAAATGCTGGCTTTGGGGGTTTGCAGAGTACATGGCAGAGCACTCCCACCACACAGAGGACAGCCAGCATCAGTCTGTGACTGAGAAGCTCAGATTGAGGACTTCAGATCTCTTCTGCTTTCATTTCTGTGGTCTCCATTTCCCCAAAAATGTGGATGGGAAGGACATAAGACATTCTTTCCCTTGTGTCAAAGTCTCAACTACCTCTTGGTTGCCAAAAGCACAAAATTTACACCTACTCCTCCCTGAATGCCAAAAGCCCCATCTGTTCTCTATTCGCCAAAGCCCACAACCTGTTATAAAAGCAATTCTGCACTGCATCATTCTGGAAGTTGAAGTATGGGATAGGATAAATCAGATTTTGTTTTCTAGTACTGTCCTGCATTTGGGGTTGGAGAAGCTTCTCTGTACTTGTTAAGCCTAAAATCTAGGATGCAGAGCATCTAACAACTGATGGAAAATAGCATGACCAGCTTTTTGAGAAAAAATGTGTGCTGTGGGACTCAAGAGTTCAAGAATAACAGGTAGTCATGGCTTACATCTCAGGCTTACCTCTCTTGGTAATGACAGCCAATAGAGAAAATGACATTTTAGTGTAGATGAGGGGTTGGCAACCTTTCTAGAACGATGTGCCAGACAATTTTCCGTTCCAAAAACAGCAGCAGTGTGTGCTGATAGGCACTCGGCAGGAGTCAGGGGTTGCTGTCTTGCACAAAGGAAGCTATTTCTGGTGAGGTGGCTGGCAGTATCAGTGGCAGGAACTCCAAGCCCCTGCAGGGTCCCCATTGCCGTGGTGGTGTCTGCTGCAGGGTCCAGCCCACAGCCCCCATTCCAGGAGCAAAACGCGGCGGTGCTGACGAGGTGTCAGGAGTGGGATCGGTGCGTGCAGGCTGCCTGTTCTCCACTCCCCGACATCATATGCTTTGCTTAGAAGAAAATGTAGGTGCGTGGGCAAGGTAGGAGCAGCAGGATGCTCTGCTGGGCCCCTGGTTGGGCTGACAGGGATGCCAGGCTGGGCTCGGTGCGCATAACAGAGTGAAGCAGCTCTGCGTAGGTGCAGCTGAACCACTGCGCCTCTCCAAGGGCTGAGTGTTGTCTTGGCAAATGCAGTGCTCAGTGTTGGGGAGGAAGTGGTAGGTCAGCCTGGGGGCTGCTGAATTAAAAGGCTATTAGGTGATGATATGGGAGAGCTTGAAGATAATTGGTTTATTGTTCAGCTGTGGAGAAATGCAGTGTGTTGGGAGGACTGGGGCTCTTTCCCTTTCTGGTGACACCACACAAAACAGGATTCATCAAAACCAGTGTGCAGAGCATGCTAGTGTCAGGAGAGGATGGGTTACCTGGCAACATGTGGACTCAGGCCATGGAGTACTTTTCCCTCTAAAGGATCCAAGTTATGAATAAAGTTGTGTTGTAATCAAGTAAAGCACAAATGCAGTGCTGTAGCATGTTTTGAAGTTGTTGAAAGAACTGACTGTGAATGGACTAGAACATTTGAAAGTACAGGATTTCTTATGGGCTGGGAATCAGTAATTCTTACCTGGGTTAGTTCTTGCCAAGGGAAGCAAATGCCCAGAGTAAATCACTGGTAAAACGTGGCATGGGAGAAGTATTTGAGTGTCTCCTGCAAGTGCCCAGTAGGAGCAGACTGTTCTGCTGCTGCAGAGCATCCTGGAGGAGCACTGGTACCCAGGGGTGACTGTCACTGCAGGAGATCAGGAGAGGAAGGTGTGTGACTCTGGGGGGGATCTGTGCCTCTCTGCAAGTCTGTCTGATGGTGTACAAAGGCAGATGGCTTCTCCTGTAGAAGGATGATGAGGCTGGAGGTGGGAAGAGACACTGACTTGCTTAAGCACTTCAGTAGCAAAGTGAGCTGAAGCTTTCAGATCTTCTCAAAGGAGTGTTTGGGTTAGATTCAAAGGCTTTGAAGTTCAAAGGTGTGTTTGCTGAGTTGGAAAAATCAAAGAGGAGCAGAATGGTCACAGTGGACATCTCTGAAGTGCAGTGGATGTACTGCAAGAAGAGCTTGTGATAAGACAGCAAGGTCTAGGAATGCTCAGTTTAAGGGAAAATCCTCAATTTTAAGGATTTAAGGGAAAATCCTCAATTTTGTATGCTGGTTTCTTGAATTTGTTTAAATAAAAATTTTAATATTGATCAGAAGAAAGAGAAGAGGATGAAAGGAAAAGAATAAAGCTACACCTAATACAAAAAATGGATCCTGATGAAGACCTCACTGTTAACTGTTTCCTGTTTCAATTACCTTTTATTTTCTGGGTCGCAGCTGCCTAATTTGCAATAGGGACTGTACTTGGTAGCCTTGTGATTGTGGCTGGAAACTGAGAAGGCAGAGCTTGCTGGTTTTCTATTTAGCATTTTCATGGTGCACATACTGTCTGTCTTTAGTAGCTTCATGCAGGTGATAATGTTGGAACCTGAATTCAGGCATTTTTACTGCATATCAGACTTGTGCATCATCTTTTAAAGGTGCCAGTTGCCCAAGAGTAATGGGAATAAACTGAAATAAAGCTCATTTTTAATGGCTAAAGGTAGCAGAGTGTATTGAATGCACATATGGAGTTGATCTGCTGAGTAGGAAGGTGTGATCAGAACACAGTCGCTCAACAAGAAATTTTTGAGAGCTCAAGAGAACTGTGACTGAAGGTTGAGTATATTTGGAGATCTGCTGAAATTTTAGTCTGTAAGTGATCGTTCACAGATAACAGAATTACTGCAAAAATTTGATATGGCTTATACAGCCCCAAGGATCACATCACAGCCAGTTCTGAGCATGTGCTGGGGGTACCATTGCCTTTGGTCCTGTAGCTGGAAGACAGCATTCATCTTTGAAGGTCTTGACAACATGAACAAGGAAGATTTTAGAAGACTTTGGACTTGGAAATGTTATTTGTGTAGAGTGAATGAGCAGGGAGCTCTGTAGCTTTGGAGGAATAGCCTGGGATCAAGCTGTTATAAAAGAGCTACATGAGTCTCAATGGAAAGAAAATGGGGGCACTTGATTACCCCATTACCTCTTGATTACCCCCTCGAGTTACTTGATAACTCGAGGATTTGTTGTGAATCCTGTAGGAGCTCAGTGGAAGAGAAGGTGATACCCTGAGTTAACATTTGCTTGTCCCTTTGTACCCAACAGGTATTACAGAGGAACACATGGGGTCATCGTTGTCTATGACGTAACGAGCGCAGAATCTTTTGTGAATGTAAAACGGTGGTTGCATGAAATTAATCAAAACTGTGATGATGTCTGCAGGATACTAGGTAGGTAATTAGGGAGCTACAGCATCTTATTTAGTGGGCTGGCCTGCTGAAATACCAAACTGACTTCTATTCTCTTTCCTTTTTTAGTGGGCAATAAGAATGATGACCCAGACCGAAAAGTGGTAGAAACAGAAGATGCCTATAAATTTGCTGGGCAGATGGAGATCCAATTGTTTGAGACCAGCGCCAAAGAAAATATTAATGTGGAAGAGGTAATACAATATTCAGAAGAGTAGAGATGTAATGATTTAGCGATAATGGTGTGGGAAGAAATAAAAATTCCATTCTTCCCATTGAGAGAGAAAAAGTACTCGTATGAGTTGCAAGTAGTAGGTAAAATGCCAAAAAGAGGTAAAAAAGTAGGTAAAATGTCAAAAAGAGACATTCAGCTGTTTTTGGAAGAGTTGGGAAAGCCAAATGAAGGGCTGTATTTTCAGTAGTTTCACAGTGCTCATGTATTAGGCAGGAAAGACTGGAGAATGCTTGTAGGAGGTAAGACTGCCCAGGCTTCACTCCTGGCCTCAGCTGCCAAACTGCCCTGGTTTTATTTACTGGTCTGGAAAAAGGGATAGAGGTACTGTTTAGTTTGGGAGTGGGCTGGGAAAAGGTATTGGATTTCCACTTGGGCCACAGTGGGGCCATAGTGGTATGGGGAAGGTCTCTGAAGCGTTAGTGAAACGTACAGAAAAGGGGAATGGCTTCCAAGGAGCAGCACCCCACAGGAGCCAGCCTGAGTTCTGGGGTAGTCTGAGTGTGCTTGTTTCTCTTGCAGATGTTTAACTGCATTACAGAGCTTGTCCTGCGAGCAAAGAAAGAAAACTTAGCAAAGCAGCAACAGCAGCAACAGAATGATGTGGTGAAGCTAACGAAGAACAGTAAAAGGAAGAAGCGGTGCTGCTAATGCCCCTTCCCTGCTGCAGAGACTCTGCTCTCAGACAGATCAGCCCCTCCAGCTAGACTCGGGCAATTCCAGTGGGGCAGGCTTTGGGAGGACTTTCTCAGTTTTGTGCCGTTATTTAAAGATTATTTTTTCTCCATGTTTTCTATCAAGAGGCGCTGGCACCTTCCCACTGCAGTGCCAAGAAGGTATCGGATGGAATCTTGTCCCCCTCTCCTCCCCTGCTCATTCCAGTGCGCCTTGTAGACAAGAAGGACGTTGCCTACCAAGTGGACTAATTAACCCAAGAGTTTGTATATAATGTATATTGCTTTAACCAGCCTTGCCTCTCTGTGTCGCTTTGGCTTCTGCCTTCTTAATGTCAACCAATCATGGACTGCAGAGTTCCATCTTTTTAAAGAAAAAGTTAAAAAGTTCTTAATTTGAGCTGGCCCCGGGCTGGCAGCAACTGCTTCCTGGGGCCTCCAGCTGCATTTCTGTTGGGCTCCAGGCTGACATCTGGTGCCCCTGGCTTCTCCTGGAGTCCCAGGCTTTTCCTGGGGCTCGGGCTATGTTTTTCTAGGTACCAGGATTGCAGGTGTCGCTGCTGGAGCCTGGGGTTTCATTTCACCAGCCCCTGGGCTGGCAGCTGGAGCTGCTGCTGGGGCCTGGAATTTCAGCTTGCCATCATCCAGATTTGTGGCTGGATCCTTGGGTTTCACCTCCTTGTGCTGCAGCCCAGCTGTACCTGTGCTCTCCTGTAGTTTGTATCGAGATACTGGAAAACAAACTGACCTGCAGAAGTGGGATTGTTTGGATAAAACCTTTTTTTTTTTTTTTTTTTAAGCAAAGTTTAACAACTTTGACCTCTGCTTCTGGTTCTGCCAGTATCCTAAGTGAGGGTCCATTTCTTTTGAGAAGAACAAAAATCATGTGATTCTGCCAAAACCCCCAAATTTCTCCTTGTTGCCCTGTCCACAAATAGGCAATCTCAACTTGAATGTGAATTTTGGTGGCAAAGGTTTTGTTTTTGAGAGAGAAAAGGCATGAAAAAAAAATCCAGCTCTTATTGATGTCTGAATAGGAAAGCTGCAGGATCATTCCCAGGATTCTTCAGCTAGGAAGGAGGACTGCTGTTTAATGCAAAGAAATGGAAAGCTTGCTTGCTTGGGTTACGTGGTGGTGGAGGATCACACTTGGAAACAAACTGGGCTTGCTGTGCTCAGCAACATTTTCCTGGCCCTCGTCAGCCTTTCTGGGAAAACAAGGGCTCACTTCCTCAGCCTGAATAGATGTAGATAAAGGTGGAGAGTGTATGTGCGTGTAACTAAAGTATCAAATGTCTGGGCTGAAAGGACATGCTCAGCACCTGAATTATTGCCTAAATAATATTAAAAAATAATTTTACCTTAAAAGGCATGGAGGGTATGACTTCCTTTAAGGCTTAAGGTGGACATACTCCATGTGCCAGTAAGTGGCCCTATGGAATTGGTGGCCTTAGTTTGGTAGGATGTGATTCACCCATGTCCATGAGCTTGTAATCAGCCCACTTCTCTCCCTTCCTCACCCCTTCTCCAGGAGAGGCTAAATTTTAGTCACTTATTTTGCCTGCATTGTTTTAGATTTTTCAGGTTGTGGTGAGAGCCCTGATCATACAATCACATCACAGTCAATCACTTTAAAGACTTTTTCCGAAGTGCAAACGATGAATGTGTAACACGTGGGTTTTTAATGGGTTCAGGTGCTGGGGATATGGATCCAGCTGCCTTCACCCACCTCTTCTCTTCACATATCCTGCACTGGTAACCCAAGAAGTGGAGTGAGCTGGGATGAAGCTGCTGGGGTGAGCTCTGATCGATGTTGAGAGGCTGTGCAGAGTGGTGGCTTTGGTCACACCGGTCCATCCTGCCTGCTCTCCGGTGTGGAATGTGGTGTGTGCTGGGAGGAGCTGGGCCGGTCCCTGGAGCTGTCCTGTGGGGGTTCCCCCCTGCAGATTGAGGGGCCCAGCTGTGTTACTTTGGGAATCTCGTTGGTAGCTGTGTGCAGATCTAGGAGGGAGTGAAGTAAAGAACATGTCTGAATTTACTGGAAATGATGCAATAAAATGAGGAAATGGTGCACCCAAGCCTGGAGTGTTCTCTTATATGGAAAAATTGGTCCTCTTTGAGTCCAGGTTTTTGTGGCTGTGGTTGGAATTCTGTCAATCCAGGTCCAGCTTTTTGGCTTAAAGTGGGAATTTCTTCTTTTTTTTTTTTTTTTTTTCCCCTGAGCTGGCTGTAGAGGAGCAGTTACCTCTGCTCTTGTCATCACTGTTCAGTTGGAAGCGGTGGGGACCGTGTCTCTAGTGGTGCTGATGTGAAGTTTCCTAAATGTTGAGCAATGGAATGTCTAACTGGTTTGCTAGGATTACTTCTGTAATGAAAGTTTCTAATTATGCTTTTTAAATAATTTTAAAAAACTAAAAATAAAGGTTACAAGCTGCCAAATCTTTCTTTGAGGCTCTGTTTCCTCTGCTGTCCAGCACCTGGAGGTGGAGGGTGGCACGCCAGGGGTGAGCTCTGCTGCTGTGTGTAAAAGGTTATTTCCTGAGAGGGGATATAAAAAAACCCCATAATTAATGCTTTCAAATGTTTAATTGCTGTTTTAGTTTGAATGAAGGAGGAAGGTGAACGGGTAACTCATTTCTGTGTGAAGTGAGATGCCTGTGATTGTGCTGTAATCTTCTGTCTTTCTGCTCAACAAAAAGTATTGAGTGAGCTTTGAAAGCTCCTTCTCCCGAGGTGACTAAAAAGCATCTGGAGTCTCTCCTCACTTTCCCAGGAAATTACTGTGTGTTTAATTAATCTGTGCAGGAACTGCAGCTGTGGTTGTGCCTTCAGCATCCCCTTGCCCTGCCCAGGCTGCTCCTGGGGCAGTGATGGAAACCTGCTTTGGGAAGGTGCCTTTGCAGCGTCTGCGCCCTTCAGGAGTAGATGGAGGGGACTCCTGGGGACACGTGGATGGTCTGAGCTGCAGCTCCTGCCGGCTGTGGGTGTGTCACTGTTTGTGTTTGCTGTCTGAACTCCTTCCAGTTTGAGTCTGCCTCCATACCAGCGCCAGGAAAGGACACAAATGGCCGGAGGGTGGAATGATTTACCCACCTTTAGGTGTTCCTGTGCCTCAAGAGATGTAAATGTTTCAAAGGTTTTTGCCCTGGCCCCTTCTCTCCTAAGCACACACAGGGGCTTTACCTGGCTGAATTTCATGGGATGATGCAGCAGCAAAGATGCTCTTGGCTGTTAAACGACAGTTCAAAAAATGAGCTTGTTTTGCAGCTGGGCACAGTAAAATGGTGAGAGCTGAGACAGGATCGTATAAATGATGTTTTATTCTGAAGAGAACTATTTACAAAAGAAGAAGAGCATTGTTTTTACTAAAAATATGCCTTTATAGATTTTTATAATATGTATCTTATAAAAACCATACATTTATTTACATGACTGCTACATACAAAAATTACAGCACTGTGGTATATGTACATATCTATAGGTACATTCTTTCTGCTTGTCCCTGCTGTGTGCTTTTTCCCTCTCAATCCAAGGGAATCACTGCTGCAGCACCCAGACACTTCCTTTCTTGGCTTTTTGGTTCAAACAATCTTGCTTTTTATAACCAAGTGGGGAGTAGAGAGTTTGCCTGAAGGAGAGGCATATCTGGAATATCTACCATTCTAAGTAGGCCAAGTGCATGTGGCCCTGCCTGCAGCCTCACTTCCTGCTCTCTCTGCAAAATGACTCTCTTGTCAGTAACTTTTGATTTACTGTTCATCTCCATGGCAAGTTGCTGATCTAAGTTTGTAGGAAGATAAAGTGCTAGTGACTTGCCTTTCATTACCATTTGTTCCTTGTTTACAGTTGCTTCCCTTGCAGAGTTTAGGAAGGGGACACTGATCCCTTTTCCCTCAGGCTGGCCTGACAAACATTTGCCCAGTCACCTGTCACCTGTGGGAAAGTCCTTTGTAACCTTAATCTCAGCAGGCATCTCTTCTCTGTGCAATACTTGAACAGTGACTGTGCAGCACTACTGTTTTATTTACCATTATCTCAAATGCAAGGCTGAGGGCTGTGTTTAGAGCTGCTGATCCCACTCATTAAATCTCCTTTGGGATCCTGAGTACCTGCTGGATTAATGTGCTTCCTCCATCTCCTCTCCTGGAGCTGATGTTTCCTTTACACTGTGGATGTGTCCTGGAAGAGTCAAATGCCACAAGTGAAGCAAGTGTCTTCCAACCAGCACTGCAAGGCTGATTCCAGGCTCCTGGCCATGACAGGATGGAGGTGAGCATGTTAATGACAGCACAGAGTGAAGTAGTTGGGACCTTGTTAAAACACAACGTGACAAATGGGTGTGAAGGACTGCACGGTGAGGTTTTTCAAGACAGAAGACAAAACCTAGCTGCTGTGTTAAGGCAGTTTCTGTTCCTGTGAAGTAGCAGCTCAGCACAAGGAGGTCTCCTTTGGTGTGTTGTCCAGTTCATTACACCCAGTTCTCTTGTATCTCTGGGTTTAGTAGTGCAACTAAGTCTTTAGGGTGAAGGGGCTTGCTTGAAGAAACCATACCCAACTGGCACCTTAGAACATGCAGACTTTCCTCTTGCAGTCTCTTCTGTCACTCTTGTTAAATAAATAAAATTGCAATGGTATTAAGGAGTCTCATTAAATGAAGAGATGTGCTGTGCCTGTCCCTGCAACCGATTGAGTCACTTTCCTCAGCAAATGTAGCAGAAGGCACCTTTCTTCATCTTGTTACTGCATATTCATGGGGTAACTTAAGGCCCTTGCCTTAGGATTGCATCCATCCATCCATCCATCCATCCTCACTGGGGTAGAGTCCCACACAACTGCTGTGGCTTGAAGAGAGTTGGTGGGGTCTGGGAAATGACAACTGACAGCAGAAGAAAGGTCCCCGAGGACCGAGATGTTCACGTGGCTCTCCTATGATAGAGCATCGTTTTCACTGTGTCACGTGTGTCAGTGTGTCACAGGTGTCACTGTGTCACTGGTGTCACGGGCATCCGTGCAGCCACGCCTCATTTTGCAGGAATCCAGGGCTGGGGTAATGCATGTGGGTGTGACTGAGTCCTGGCAGCAGGAGATGCTGAGCACATGCCTCGTGTCCCTGCCCTATCCGGAGTCACAGCAGAGGCAGGACGGGAGGATGAGGCCTGAGAGCATGTGGCACTGCAGCCCTTCCCCTCGCTTGCACAAGTGGCTACAAGCAGATACTCAACAGCTGAGCATTGCCTAGAAACGAGAGGCCAAGGTTCAGTTTCCTTCCCTGCCTGTGAGGCTCCTGATGCCTTTCCCCAAAAGCATCAAGCTGTATTGGTGGGGCTTTGCCCAAGGATCTCCTGAAGCAAGCTCTGCAATCCAGCATTCATTGCTCTCATGTAGATGGGTTTCACCACTCAGCTCTTTACTATCATTGCCAGTCTCAGAGCACTCTGCTCCTTGCAGCCCAGAGCTGCCTTAGTACAAGATGGTTTCATACCAGTGCGGTGGTTTCATGTAACAAGGAAATACAGAAATGCTCAAATCTTCATAGGCAGAAAGGAGATTTGTACTGAGGTATTATGGATGTTCTATCCCACAGGGAAGCTGAATAACACTAAAACCCAAGCCACCAGCCTCTTACCCGCTGCTTAGAAGGTGTTTGGTACCTGTTCTAGCAGAAAGCTCGTTCTTGTGAGGAGTGAGCAGAGATAGCAGCTCCCTGTGGGATGGTGGGTTAGCACCAAAGTTGCTGAGCAGGGCAGAGCTGAAGGTGCAGCCAGCTCTGTCTGCTGTGGGACAGTGTAGGTGGCGGCCTTTTGAAAGCAGCAGGAAACAAACTGGGGCCTGCCCATGATCATTATGAGCTGGGAAAATGTGTGAAAATTGCATGACAGCAGCAGGACATCTCTGAACTGAGCCTGGTGCTCCTCACTGGCTTATGATGGTAGACTGATAAAAGAGCTGTAAAGTGCCCATCCGGTGCAGAGGGAAGGTCCCTACTTGAGTATTGCAGGATTTCCAGCACTGCTGTGTCCTGGAATACACCAAAAAAGCCACGTTCCTTCTTGTTGATCAAGCTGTGCAAAGCAGGCTCTGGTGATCTTTGATCAAAAGGACCTTTCTGGATCAAAATGACCTTTCTGGCCCTGCTCACCAAAGGGCTGAGTAGCAACTGATCCAAAGGCAGGGACTTTATAAAATACTCCTTTCTGTCAGGCCATAGCCAGTGTTACTGCATAGGGCAGAGTAACCTGCAGGCTTTGCAGAGCTTTGTAGACACCCTGATAGCCTTTGGCTTCAGTGAAAGCAGATGCCAGTGTGCCTTCTGAGGATCGAGTCTGCCAACCCAGTGTCAAAGACTGACTGACATCATTGGGAGTAGGCTTTCAGTGAATTATTAGTTAGGCTTTTGGGGGCCTATCCAGTTAAAATGACAGTTTTCTTACTCTGCTTGGGAGATGTGTATGGCTTTAGGGAAAGGTGTGTGACTTGCTGAAGCTCCCAAACTACTTTTGGCCATTGGAGTAACAGCAGGTGCCCCAGGACTGAACATGCACAACTTTTATCCAGTCTGTAATCTGTTGCAGATGGTCAGTTTCCTGGGGAGAAATCTGTGTAGCTACAGCCTGCAACTCTTACCTCTGTAACAGGAGGGAGCTGGAGAGGGCAGTGACACCACCTATCTGTCTCCTGCCCTGAGCTGCGAGGAGCCTGGATCCCAGTGAGGGTGAATGGCCACGCAGAGCTCCAGGGGACATGGTGCACAGGCAGGAGCTGCAGCGAGGGCTCTGCTTCCACCACAGAGAAAGCTATATTTGTCAAAACATGGTATTGCTGGGGCCAGAATGACTCCAGTCTCAGTGGGATGGATGAAGGATGTCACAGCTGCCAGGCTGATACAAATGGCTCCCTTCTGTCCTCTTGCATTCAGCTCTCTTCTTCCCCTTCTGCTCGTTGTGACAGAAGTTTTCAATCCCCTGCACCACTCTGTCTTGGGGCTGCTTATTTCCTTCTCCAGCATAAGAATGCTTTTAAGACAATCAGAGAATTCTTCACAGCAGAAACTGGACTGTGTCAAAGCGCCTAAAATATACCCTGAAGTTTTATCACTTCACGTATAGAATAAGAAAAGTTTCTTTCTATTAGAATCACATTGTCAATTTGCAAATCTCCAATTCATGTAAACATTTGGTTCAGACCAGGTGCGGTGTAAATAGTGCAGTCTCAAGGGTTAACTCCTTTGCCCCCTTCTTTTTTACTCAGTGGATCAGACTTGGGTCCATCAGCAAGCTGGGCAGCTGCTCCACTCCCCATCTTGAAGCAGGAATTGTTGGAGAGTTTTCTCTTTTTCAAATTAATTTTTCTTGAAAAAGGAGAAGAGACGGTTTCCTTCGGCCCCGCCAGGCTCGTCCCCCTGCTGCTCCGGCCTGAGCGCGGGGGAGGGCCTGGCACTCCGCTTGGTGCCACTGGAGAAGGAATAAGCAAGCTGGCTCCATTCCTTCGGGTGTTTGTCCATCAGCTGCTGGTCAATGACCCTGTGCATGTCATCCTGCAGCAGAGGGAGAGGACAGGCCCGTCAGTGGCAGCCGACGCCCAACGGGAGCTCGCGCGGGGCGGCTGAAATGGGTATGGAACGTGCGGCGATGAGATGGAGCAGGGGTGAGGGGGCAGGGACAGGTCTGTGTCCCCACCCGACAGCAGGCTCAGCTGTGCCCGCTGCCGTGAGGCTTTTCAGGGAGTGAGGAAGATCAATCACACAATTCTGAGGGATAAATTGTTCAGGTGGTCTCTCACAGGAGCTCTGTGCCTGCCTGGGACTCTGCCAGCCCTAAGCTGTGTTTCTCTGCAGCCTGCAGATGTCCCCTTTGGGGAGGAATGAAGAGGAAGAACAAATGCAGCTGAAAGCAGAGCCCAGAAGAAGGACGGAGGTCTGTGCTGAGCAGGTCTGTGTGCACAGCACATGGACAGGCAGGGGTGGCAGAGCTGCTGCATGGCCACTGTCACCGGGGCTTCTTTGGGGAAGGTGCCAAGGGGCTGGGGCAGGTGTGGGCCCACCAGATCCCTCCTGGGCTTTGCACCAGACTCACCAAACAGAACTGAGCTCGCCCCCTAGAGCCCCTCCTTCCCCTAGAGCCAGCATAGCAGTGGGAGCTCTGACTGACAGCTCAACATGAACTGTGGCTTTTCAGATGTGCCAGGAATGTTCTGATTTTGTCCATGTTTGCACCACGGTGAAGCTCCCTTATACAAAATAACTACCCAGTTCTGTTGCCACTAATGATGTGCTAACATGTTCCTTGAAAACCTGGCTAGAAATTTTACAGATTTTAAACTTTCAGATCCATTGCTTCTCCTATAGTTACATATTTAAGCTACAGCTTAGTTAAAATGTGTGCACACAAACTAGCCCCGCAGGAGGAATCAACTACTCTCTAGCAGTTTGGTCCCTGACTAGGGCTGAGGACACTGTCTGGTGAGAACAAGGATACTGTGCATGCATGGAAGTGCTGTTCATTCAGCACCTGGTGAGGGGCAGCCTGTCAGGGCACACCCAGACAAAAGGGAAGGTGCTGCCATTGCCCAGCAAGTGCCCCAGCTGCTCTGGATTGGAATCAAATCAGCCAGCTGGGACTGGACACAATAATGGCTAATCTCGTGTTGCAGCATTTTCTGCAGGGAGAAGGATTGATAGCCATGACCTGGAGCTGAATTTAGTACGGGGGCTTCCCTTGTGGGAGCAGGAGGGTGCAGAGCTACACAGACTGGGGAAGCCTTGGGTCTTTTTAGAGCAGGGCTGGAGAGAGGAAAGGCAGAGGGAGAGTTCAAGAGGTTGAGGTGAACATCAGTATGAAATATCAGTGAGACAGGTTTCCAGAGCTGAAGCTGCCATGTGAAAATGTACAGCACTTGGATTTTGAAGGCACCTCTTCTGCTAAATGAAGTAGGTACCCAGGCTCCTGCATGGCAGATCTGTGTCCTTGACTGACCATACAACAAGGGATGAGAAGGATTTATATTTATATATATATATATATATATATATAAAAATATATATATACATATAAAAATACAGTATGCACTATTGAGAGTGCACTGCATTGGGTCCCTGTCTGTCAGATGTGTGAGTCAGAGAACAAAGCACTTGGATGGGGAGGATTTTTTGCTTGAATCCTATTTTACAGCCTGTATGATTACATCCTTAGAGAACACTGTCATCTTGTTGACAGCCCATGGTGAAATGCAGACTAGAAGTGTGCAAAAGCAAAATGTTACCAGATTAAAGTGTCCAATTATGCCCAGCTAAAGCAGAGACTTTTATCCTATTTTATCAGAAACTTTTCTGCAAACTCCTTTGCAAAATAGTCCCCAAAATCACTCCACTTGTTTTGTGCCTCTGTGGCTGAGCTGCTGTTGAGGGGACATGAGGTGGCTGGAAACTATTTTGCTGCTGTGTAGTAACACCTCAGGTCAGTATGTTGGAGACAACTTACTGCCATGAAGTGGGCCTCAGCCTCAGCTCAGAGAGCTGATGGGAGCAGGTCTGGGGCTGCTGGGCTACTGCAACAGGACCTGTTCTTGACCCCTAAGCTGGGTTTATTCCAGCACTAAGTAGGCCTAACTTTATAGCACCCATCCAGACTGAACTTGGATCCAGTGCAGAGCACTGAGTGTCACTTACTGGACAATGAGGCTGAGAAGTAAAATCCTAGTCTGTTTTTCAAGAAGCTTTCCAGATACTAAATATGTGGATAGAGAGGGTTAATATTATGTGCACCTCAGCCCGGCTTTGCCTGTGGTGCCCTGGTAAAGCCTCACCATGGGGTGCAGGATGCTGCCCCTGGCTGCGGCTGGGATGAGGGGTGTGGGCAGAATATTGGTGGGTGATGGAGACCCCCACTGGCCCCTCTTGCCAGATGATGGTGAGGGCAGAGAAGGATGTAGGTGATGGTGGCAGCAGATGGAGAAGGGATGGTGGGTGTGGGGAGCTCACCTCAAAGGCAGGAGGGGTGTACGACTAAAGCTGTTGGTACAGGAACTGAGAAAGGCCACTAGATCAGAAACCAAAGGAGCCAGATAGTAAAAAGCCCTGAGGAAGCAAACTGTAAGCAGGAAAAAGAGAAGAAAGAAGAAAAGAAAAGGGAAAAAAAAAAAGAGAGAGAGAGAAACGAAAACACAGTGGAGTTGAAACAGGAGCGAGGTTGTACGGGAAAAGTTTCTACTGGTCAGGCTGGTTTTTAGTGGAGCTGGGGACTTGCATGGTCTGCAACAAATCACTATAAATGGCACAGACCTTTTCTCTTGGGTCTGCTTTATTTTCTGTTGAAGTAGCCCTCCCTTGGTGCAGGTTCTAGAAGGAGGCAGCTTTGTCTGCTCACAAGGGTTTTCCCCGCTGACCCCAAGCAGAGCATCTCCAGGGCAGCTGTGGAACTGCCATGACTTTGTTTTTTCACTTTGGTGAAGAACTGGAATTTTAGCTTCTCCTTCTTGATGGATCTTCGGAGTTGATGCAAACAGTGCAGCAACAATCAGCACAACCTCGTTCTCCCACCTTTCTGCTCCATGGTGGAAATGCACAGACATGCTGTGCACCTCCTGCACAGCTCTCCCCACCCCAGGGCAGGGCAACGTGCACATTTCCCATTCTGCAGGAGGCACAGTCTGCTTCTCCATTTTAAATGAGTTTAGAGCTGCAGATGTAACTGCTCACAGCCAAAAGGGTCGGAGCAGGGAGGGGCAGCTCCCCCCGCACCCCAAGAGCATCACTGGCTCCTGCAGAGCCAAAACCCAGCACCCCCAAACACCCAATCCATGGATGCTCAGGCAGAGAACAGGACACACACACAGGGAGGGGGGACAGTCCCCCACAGGGGGCCCTGGGGTCAGGTGTCCCCACAGTGCTCACCTGCCAGGCCTCCAGCTGCTGCGAGAGGTTCACTTTCTGCTGGATGGCATCCAGGAGTTGGCTGTTGAGGGACATCATGTCGATCTTGCACTTGGTCAGCTCCACCTCCACCGCGTTCTTCCTGTGGGGACAGAAATCCAGGCATGGCACTTCTCTCTTTCTAAACAAAGAGTTAAGCATATCTAAACAAATCTACAATTTATGTCTTTCACTGGCAAGTCCCCACATCCTAAGGTGTTCATCTCTGTTGTACTCTGAACAATCTATTAATCTGAAGAGTGGGACAGAACTTTTGACATCTTTACCTTAAAACTGGCAGATTTCTGATACGCGCACTGGGAAGAATACGGAAAGAAAATCAGATACGCTGCTGTGTAAGGTAATAGTGTGCCTGGATAATGTACAAGATCTGCCAATAAAATGGAGAGCTAGAACAAGGTAGAATCTATATTCAAATGTTTTCTATTTTTCTTCTGTTTACATGCATAGAAAACAAATGATGTGTGCTAAAAATCAAATGACTCATGTCTGATTGCTTGATCAATAAATTGCAATATAAAACAAACATAAAAATCTCTCAAAGAGTACAATTCTGCTTTCACTTGGGACTTGATTGAAGGATTGAAGGAAGAAATGAAAGAAGAGAGCTTATCACAGCATCCACTTTTTTAGAATGATAAACTGCCAAAATTATTTGAATTAAATATTAGGCTTTAAGGAAAACTCCCAACTTCAGTGGAGTTGTCCTAGTCCTTGGGAACACCTCTGCTGCATTTCTTCCCAGATATCTGGTGGCCATTAAGCATCTCATGCCATGGACAAGGTTACCCAAAGAGCCCCAAATGCTCAGTAGCTGAGATGTTCCAGCTGCTCCTTGCTTGTGGCAAGGAGTTGTCCTTTAGGATGGAGCAATTTCCTACGCTGCCCAAGCTGGGAAATGCTGCTCATCATGCTGGGAGCACACAGGTGAGCACAAAACTTAAGTTTTCAATTAACTGCTGTGTGATAGGAAAGTGTAACATGATTTGCTGGGAACCATCTTTCCTTGCAAACATTTTCGAGAGAAATAATTGCATCTTATTAACTGCAGCTCATTCCTTGTCTCGTAATAGCTCCCTTGTGCTCACCTGCAGAAGAGCAATTTGGGAATTTGTGTTTATATTCCAGGTACTGGAATATAAACACAATTATTCCAAGGTACTGGTTACTTAACACTTCCAGGTGTTATATTCCAGGTACTGGTTGCTTAACGCTTCCTCTGAAAGGATCCTATTTTCCTATTGCTTCCCATGTTGTCAAACTTCAGCTTCAAGCAAAAATTTTCCACACCAGATGTCTGCCTCAGGCAGTGATTTTATTTCTGTTCAGAGTTAGGGATTTTTGGGGGATGGGTTAAACAAAAGCAACTTAACCCTTGGGGCGTGAGGTGGGAAGAAAATCACGAGCCTCCTTAGGCAGCAACCAGCCCACTTGGTCTGGGAGGGATGTTTTCACTTCAGTGACAAGATGCTCTTGTCTGCTTTTCCTTGCTGCCACTCTCTGCTCCTTAATCCCCTCATTCGTGCCCCATTCCTGTGGCTCCTGCACTGCAGGACAGCCAGCCCCAAATATTGGTGCTTTGTCCAGCAGGGTCACAGTGAACTGGAGAATCTGTGCCCTTCCACTGCGGGCTGTGCTTTGAGCACCTGAAGCAGCTTCCTCGCTGCTGGTTGGATGTTTCCAGGATCGATGGCACAGCCACGGCAGAGGCAGCAACTCACAGTGTTGCCATAGCCACGGCAGAGCCAGCAACACACAGGCACCGCAACGTCACAACCACCCGGCACACAGCTGGGGTGCTCCTGGGGTGCCCCTGCTCCTTGCCAACAGATGGTTACACAGGACAGCCATGGCACTTTGGCAGCCAGCTAGCCCAGCAAGGGCAGCAGGGCCGATCGAGCCACTTCTAAAAAGGGATGGTGCAGGCTGATTTTGCTCCTGCACCCTCAGAGGTGCAACCCTCTCCTGGCTCCTCCTCTTGTCCAGGGCTTTTCCCCTTAGAAGCTGGACTGGTGGTGTCCTGACCCACCTGCTTGTTGAAAGGATTATCAGATGAATCCTTTCTAGCAGAGCATAGAGGGGTAAATGTGTCTGTCCCTCTCCTCAGGGCATTTTGGCAAGCCCAAGGACAGAGCTGAGGAAGAGGGATTTGGGGTACAGGGGAGCAGAACTGCACAGATCTGTAAGGAGGATGGGCAAAATAAAGACCCAAACCAGTGGGAGAATCCCAAAAGGAGAACCAGAGAATTACAGGACTGGAGATGCAAAAAAGACCTTGGAACAGGAAAGGAGAGGGAGTGACCAGAGAAATGGCTCAGGGAAGAAGCCCAGGAAGGCTGTAATGGGGATGGTCAGGAAAGCAGGGCTGTGTGGCTGGAATAGCAAAGGAAGAAAAATGTGACAGGGCAGACCTAGTGTTTCTATTTGGCTCCCTGAAGTCTTCTCCTCCCTGCTGTGACTCACACCAGCACTAGGGATGGCACAACCATGGCTCACAGAATGCTCCTAAAAGCCCCCAGTCCAACTGGGGGGCAGTTCTGCCTTTATCTCCTGCCCTGCTTCCAAGCTCCTGGCAGTATTTTCCAATGCCATCAAAGCCAAGACATCACTTTGTCACAGCTGCCGTGGAGAGTAGGAGAAAGCCACTCCAGAGGCATCTCCTGCCATGGCACTCCACAAGTGCCGCCCAGCCTGGCTCTGGCTGCTAGTGCCACTCACTTGGCGATGGCCTCGTCGCGGTCCCTGATGGCCTGCAGGAGCCGTTCGCTCGCCTCCTTGTCCTCGGCAGCGCCGCGCAGCCGGTCCCGCTCCTCCTTCAGCGTCGTCATCTCCACACTCAGCAGCGTCACCTGAGGGCAGAGGGAGGCCGTGAAACCCAGGGCTGCTCGGGAAAATGCACCACAAGCGTATGGGGGGAAAGCCACATGGGCCAACCCGCAAGTTGAGAGACCCCCTGGTCACAGACAAAGCTGTGTCTGTTGAGAGGGGCTCTTAGTGCAGGTGCCACGCTCCACGAAAGGTGCTGAGTTGCTCTGGGATGCTGCCCTGGGCAAGCTGTGTCACCTGGATGGCCTCAGTAACATGCAGAAACAGCACTGAAAGCTACCTGCCTACCTGTGACTCTGCTGACACTCTGCATCAGTGCTAAAATGCTGTCCCTCTCCAACCAGTTTGTCCTGCAGTTTGCACACATCTTTTGAGTCTGCCTGTTATAATTCTGATCTTTCCAGGGTTAAATTATTGCTAACATAATTTACTAGCAAATAATATTTTTTTGAAGGGACCATTTAGCTCTTCTGAAGTAATATGAAGCTGTAGACAAAGGATGTGAAAATTCTCTTTCATGCCATGGAAGGTGTTACTGGCACATCTTACAATTTTAATTAGACTTTAAAATATGTCTGGAGTCTTTAATAGTCTGAGAAATGATCTATCATTTTGGTCCTGTGCAGAGTGAGTTAATAGGGTGTGAAATCATGCAACGATTGCATTAGTAGAGCTTTACAATATTTCATACACATTTAATTTCTTTGTCTAGGGCACACACATGCTCTGTTACGCTACTCCACCACCTGGAAACCCTTCCAGTTTGACCCACCTCCTGCCTCTAAATGCAGCTCAGTAGTGCTTGAATCTTCAAAGAAATCTTTAAATAGAGGGCAGACAGTCAAAAAGGGCTGATCACATCCATGGTGTGGGAGGATCTGCTGTTAGTGAGGCACGGGTGGGCCGGGGGGAGGAGGGTGTGAATGCACCCTGTCTGTGCAGAGACTCCCCATGGGACTGGGGGGCTGTGCTGGGGCTGCCAGGGAACCAGGGAGCTGTGCCAGGGCTGCCAGGGGACTGGGGAGCTGTGCCAGGGCTGCCAGGGGACTGGGGAGCTGCGCCTTCCCTCAGCCCTACATGGGGAGCACCTCAGAGCAATGATGTGACAGAGAGCAGTGGTGATGGGGTGATGCAAAAGGTGCTGAGCACTTCCACAGAAATCCCAGGGGACAGAGGATCCAGAGGCCCAAAGCATGGTGTTCGGGGATAGGTTTGGGATTTCAACTGGTTCTTTCTGGGCTTCAGGTAGGAATGGGAGGAAACAAACAGGCAGAAGGTATGAAATAGCTTCTCAGTGTAGACAGAGAAGGGGATGGCTCCTGTCTCCACCTGCTCACCGTGCTTTTGGGCAGAAGCCATGAATGTGTGTGATGCCACAAGATCCTAAAAGCCATTTAGAAGCAGTTCCCCTTTGATTGTATCAATACCAGTGCCAGAACAGAGGGATGAGGAGGCAGCAGAGCACTGCTTCCCCCAGGTGGACCAGATTTCCACATGCATAAATTTTCTGTAGCACTGAACAGAAGATGATGTTGCCTCTTAAATAGGTGGTGAGAGTAATTATTAACCTGCAGCAAGTGTGAGGCTGGATAACAGGCAAAAGCTGTGGGAGACTTGTACTTGCTGTGGGAGGCGGGAGCTCCTCTCTGAGAGTAATGGCTGCTGCATTTGTAGCTATGCCCCATCTTTCTCCACATCACACAGAGGTGTGAGAAGAAAACAAAACTGCAGTCCTCCCTTTGCTTACTAAATATTCAGAGCTTTGGTAGCTGGGGACCCCTAAAAGGAGACCCAGGGTTCTAGACTTGCAATCCAGGGCTGGTGGTCTGGTCCCTCCTGGCTGGAGAGTTTGGGGAGATCAGACAAGCCTAAAATCTGTGAATAAGTCTCTAAAGGTCTCTGTCAGCACTGCCAGGTTGCAGAGGTCGAGCCCTTGTCTTCTCCATCTCAGGTGTGTTTAAGGGCAAGGGAAGCTTGTGTATGGTGCACAGGACTGCAGCAGCACGGCCAGGGCAGTGTCTGGGCTTATGTCTCACTGGGGCAGAAGGCAGGACCTTCAAAAGTGTCTCTTGTGGTGGCCACACTGCTGAGAGGAGCAGTCCTAGGGGAAGGATGGGCTCCAGAGCTGTTGCCCTCCCACACTCTGCCCTGATCAGCTGTTGTGGAAGCAGGACGTTTCCCACCCTTGCACACACGCAGCCACCACTGCCAAAGTATTTAATGATGCTCTCACTCTTTTCCCTTTGGTCCCATGGTGGGAGCTCCCACAGCCCTACAAGGCTGTCAGACCCCAGGTTATGCTGACTTTCTGAACAGGGGTATGTTTTCCTATTTATTCTCCAAAGGGTGATACAGCACTGCTGGGAAGACAAGCCAAGAACATTAATCCCATTCCCTGCTCCAGTGCAGTTGCTGCTGCTTCTGATGCAGCCTCCAGATCCCCTCCAGCATCTGGAGTCTTGTCCCACAGAGACAAGGACTTCCAAGCAACTCTTTGGATGCCTGTGTCCATTTCCTGCTCTTGGCACAAGGCCTCAGACAGAGATGATGCTGGGTGGGGGTGGGTGCAGTGGGATTCTGTGCTTTGTGGAGCTGGGGTGGACCATTCCTTGCTGTTGAGGTTGCCTCAGCTGGTCCCTGGAGCGCTGCCTGGTGCCAGCCTGGCCACAATTAGGATTCTCTGGGAGTGCTTTTCTGAGGGTTTGTTATGCTGCTGTGGAAGAGGTCGAGCAGCACCTTTATATCCATGGAATGGTGCACATACCCCTCCCAAAGGCTCAGTGCTGCAATTCAGGTCAGCCTGGATACCTTCGGGTTTCCAGCACCCCGTATAAGAAGCCTCGTACTTTGAGGTCTTCTGCTAAGAAGAATTTAAGTAACAGAGACTGGCTAAAAAGCAGACTGGGAAAAAGGCCTATAGGAAGTTTGGCTGCTTGAGATGATGCCTCAGATGGGCCCCAGACAGTCTGTAAGAAACTTTCATCCTAAATGCTTAAATCCTCTGCTTTTGGTTTAACAAATCTCCCTCATCCAACCATTTTGGCCTAAATCCTCCCGGGTTATTTACCATGTTGGTCTCTTTGATGGAAGGCATGTCTTGGAGGATGAACACTGCTGTTACAAGACCACATGTAAAGTGTGGGAGTTGCTAACCTGGCTGTGCAGTCGCTGCAGCTCCTCCAAACTCTGCCTCAGTTTCCCCCGTTCTCCCTCCATTAATTCCCTCAGGGCTCGTGAATCCTCACTGGTTCTCCTGATCTGTTCCTCTAAGGTGTCGTCGTCGCTTCGCCGAGAGCTCTGAGAGCGGGAGAGAAATCTCTTGCTCAGATTTCACTTTTTAAAAAGGCAATTGTATTAATTTGGTACCAGTTTGGGATGAGGGTGCTAAACAATGAAAAAGAAAATGTGAACGTGACTTTGGTACAGTTTTTTGTTTCCATATACCTCCACAACCAAGGGTGCTCAGCCAAGGGTAGTGCTTCCACACATGATGCAAAGAGCATGCAGAGCTTGGCATAAATCAAATTTACAGAGACTTACTATCCATTTGGTGGCCCATGTGGCAGCAGTCTCTGTTTGTGGACCTTTTACAGGACTCTGTACGCTTTATTTAACAAATACAACTTCATCTCTATACTCAGCCTATGAGTACTTAAATGAGGAGGGTGAGTACTCCCTCACAGCCCCCTGCAGGGGCTACACTTTTCCTCACCACAACACCCCAAACAAGCCCTAATGGCAATGCAACCAGCTTGTAGGGAATGGCACCAGGCCTGATTTGAGCCACAACAAAAAGTGAGGTGTTTTGTTGTAATTCTGCACTTCTGTGGGTGCTGAGTGGTCCCCCCATGCCACCCCCTCCTGCCCAGCAGCCTGGGGACCACATCCTACAGACATCATCTTGTGCCAGCAAAACCTTTAACCTGCAACGGATTTGAGTTTGGCAGCTTTTGCCAAGACATTTCTACCAAACATAATTCACAGGGGCAGAACCTCCCATCATAGAGGTTATGATGTTTTTGTGATACTATTGCTAATAAAGCAAGGTTAGGAAAATCCCAAAAGAAATAACCAAACTGTCATCTGTAAGGCAATCTGCAATATTTCCACGTTGAAACTCTAACTTACTGAAAATCTCAAAGTAAGCCTACTTTTATTAATTTTCCAGAATGGCTCCCAGGCCAATGTCAGTTGTATGAGCTTGAAACTTTAGGCGGTCTGTACACTTCAGACTGAAACCCCACATGCTTGGATCTTGGCTGACCATTTGAGACACAAAGCGTGGGCTATGTCCTGTGACCTTCCATCTCTGTGAGCCACAGAGAGAGACCAGGGCCTTCACGATGCAGCAGCACCTGCAGCAAGCTCTGGGCCAGGGGATGTGCCCAAGGCAAGGCCTCTCTGTGCCACCAACTTACCGTGGAGTCTGCCCCGTCCAGCACATTCTGTATCAGTCTCTTGAGCTCGCTGAGAGCCGCGCGCAGGCTCCCGGCTGGCACGTCTTTGGCTGATGAGGTTTCTGAGGACTCGTCCATGGAGGAGTCGGTGGACACGGCCGAGTCGGCGCTGTCGTTGCCCCGCAGGTGGGAGCAGAGGTACCGCACTTGGCAGTATGCCTCCCAGAGCTGCAGCCTCAGCTGGAACAAGAGAGCTTGCCATTAGCCTGGGGTGTCAGGGCCATGGAGAGCCTCCTTTCGTGGCCAAGGGAAGTGCGTGATTGCCAACCCTCACAAATATTTGCCACGGTATTTGGTAGTAGATGCAGAGGTTTACTTTCATATTGTCAAAAGGGTGCTGATGCCACACCCCAATCCCAATTTTCTGGCCTTTGGTTCAGCTCCAAATCCAGATCAAATGCATTAAACTCCCTTTTGCTCTGGGACTGGTCACAGAGGCCCGTGGGCTTTCCCAGAGGCTGGAGGGCAAATACCTGTTCTCGTTCTTGCTCCAGCTCCTCTGCCTCCATGCTCTGCTCTATCTCAGAGAGCAGGGATGTGCTGGTTGTGTTGAGGTTTTGGAGACTTTTCTCCTCGCTGAGCTCCTCCACCTTGCCCTGCAGCTGCCGGTAGGACAGCCTCACCTCCTGGAGCTCCAGCTGGCTTTGGTGCAGCTTGGGAAGCAAATCAAGGAAACAGAAAAATATTAATGGAGGCAATATGGACTGGATCAATCTCTTGGTTTGCAAGGGAGCTGGGAGGGAGGAATGAGTGACACAAAACAGGGTTTCCAGCCAGGAGGAAAGTACTCTTGGCTGGTATTGCTGTTTATCGGAGCTTAATAATCTCCAAGTGTCATTAGACACTGTTTAGAATCCAGAATATCCAGAAAGATAAAAATAGCAGATTAATCAGCACTAAAATGGAGAACATTGTGAAATTGGGACTCAGGTAAAGAAATTTGCTGAAAACAACACAGCAGGAAGTGGATCCAAAAAGAAAATACTATTTACATTAAAAAAACCCAAACAAATATACTTTTAGGAAAAAATATTCAGGGATGTTTTACAGAGCTGAGGATCCAATGCTTGGTAAACCACAGAAGTGAAATGGATAAACCTGCTTCTGTTCTAAGCCCCAGAGGTGCCAAGCTTATTTTCTGGGGAGTGACATTTGGTGATTCATGGCTGTGAACACCATGGAGATTGCTGGGAAACCACCTGAGCACTGGGATCTAAGAGGTCAATGACTGCCCTCTGGAACAGCAGGATCTAGAGAAGCCCCTTTTGAAGCCAATTCTACTCTTTAAAAATTAAATGAAATTAACTGTAACCAGAGTCCTCTGATTCTTTTTGCATTTACCTCATTTCCGCAGTACCCTGCCCCACCTCCTTGCTCAGATCTCCCTCCTAAGCTGCTCTTTGCTGTCAAGATGCCTCGTTGATGTTCCTGTTACCTGTCTTCATGGGGAACACCTAGGACCTTGCTTGCTGCCATTCTTGCATGAGCCATTTCATTCCTCTAGCTGTTCTGTCTCCCAGTTTGTGGCCAATTTTACCCCAAATCATGACTTTTACTGCATCTCCCTGTCCCCTCCCTGTCTCACTGCTGCCTCCCCACCTGCAGGTCCTTGTCATGGCTTTGTCTCTCCAGGATGAGGACTCGGTCCTGCAGCTCCTCCACGGTTCCCTGGAGCAGGTCGTTCTCCTCCATCATGGCACTGAGGCGATGCTCCAGCTCCCGCTTCCTGTCTGTCAGCATTTTGATCTGCAGGGCAAAGAGAGGCCCTGTCAGACTTTGCCAGGACCAGAGAGGAGAGACACCACATTCCCAGGAGAGAAATGAAACAGCAAAAAGCAGAAGGATGTACACAGATGTTCTGTACTTTTATGAGATAAACCACTCTGTGTGTGGTTTAAAGTTTAGGAAAGCTCTGAAAGGAAACAACTCCTTTCCCAGGCTGCAGGGCTCTCTCCAAAGGGGCTGGGTGTGCACTGGTAGGTCAAGGAGCAGGCAGGAATATTCAAGGGTATTAAGTAGAGACCACCCCTGCCCACCCCTTGAACCTTAACATCTGAAAGACTAGGAAGAACTGGTTACTTTTCCTGGCTGGTCCTGGTGGTGGCATTTTCTCCTGTATGGGTGCTGGAGATCACAGGGTGAGCCAGCATGATCCAGGGTGAGCCTGTGGGATCCTGCTCCCTGCAGGGCTGTGCCACAGCACTGCCCATTGCTGTTCTTAATTGGTGTGTGTTCATCAGGTCCTCACCAGGGATTCTTCTCTCTTTTCACTTGTGAAGACTCCTTTCTGTGCCATGCTTATTTTTAGCGTCCCAGTGATCGGCTGCCTTTAAAATTGGTTCATTTCTTTTAATTGTCAAGGGCAGTGATTTCAGGCAAGGGACAGTTTGCCAAACAAACCCTCCGTGACTCAGTTAGCTGGGAACAGTGCAAGGGATGAATCAGCACTAGCCAAGGTCATTTCTTGTTTAACCAAGAAGAAGGAGCTTTTCCCACATTAGTACACACAGGATCTCTGGGGTCTGGTATGCCAGCCATCCACTGGTCCAGTAAAACCCTAAATATTCCCTATGGTCTCCTTTCAGTTCACGGAGCATAGACAAATTCAGCAAATTCCTACTGTTTTCTTGGCCTCTTTGGGACCTTGTCTCTTTGCTGCTTTCCAGGTTGCTGGAAAGATTTGGCTACACAAAGGAATATCAGCTAAGTACGTGGACTTGCTATTTCTACAGAGGAAAGGCCGCTGGAGGTATTGGAAAGCTGCTCTGAGGTGACTAATGGTTTTTGAGATGTCTCTGCCCACCACCATCATGATTTGCGTGGGTTGGAGAAAGCAAAATAAGAGGTTTAATGGAGAGATTGTATCAAGATTTCATTTTTGGTGGGCAGACCAGTAATGAACATGCTGTAAATAACAATACAACATAAAAAACACCGCTCTGCCATGAGCCCTGGACCATGGGAAAGGCACAGGGGGAAAGGGTTTGGAAAGCAAGAGATAGGAAGGAGGTGAGGAGACAAGGTGTGGCATGCATGGTGACAGGCATGCATGGTAACAGCAATGTACGTGCAGGCAAACCCTTTCCAAGCCTCCATACTTACTTCAAGGACTTGCTGCTCCACACCAAGGGGAGGGGAAGAAAAGGCAAAGGACCAGCAAGGAGCAGGTGGGAGCGGGAGAAAAGAAATCGAGAGATTTTAGGAAAAGCTTTTCCAGACAGCTTTTAAATAAAACAAGTGGTCGGGTAGTAGAGTTGGACATCTTCTACCCATCTAGTTCCTGCCTATGTGATCCCCAGTGACCCTGTCAGGGAAGGGGAAAGGAAGGAAGTTGTCTCATTCCTGAAAATGTACCTGAGTTAAAACAGGCAGGGGCTCCTTGCTTTCCCAAGTGCATGGCTCAGAGGCAAGACAGGATTGCTGCTTTCTTTGCAAGCATGAGGAAGAGAGGAAAAAAACCCTTGCAGACTTTCCCACCAAGCCTACCAGAGTTTAGTCTGTACCGGGCAGCAGCCCTGCAGGAGCACAGCCATGGTTTGGCTCCTGGAAGATCCTTCTCATCCATTCATTTTGCAGGAATGCTGTGGCTGAGGCAGCACTGGAAGGTCCCTGAGCCAGCCCAGCCAGAACACCATGGAGCAATCCTTGCTGGGGGAGTCCTTTGCCCCAGTGCTGCCATCCCTCTTTTGTCTCCACTGGCTGACTGTTTTGCTCAGCTCAGAGAGGGTCGTTACACAAGCCTCAAGAGCCCTGGCTACTCTCTGCAGGAGGGAGGCAGGTGACTCACCTCGGCCTGGAGGCTCTCCAGCCGCACGATGTGTTGGCTGCTGGAGGAATTCTTCTCCCGAAAGTCCTCCCGGAGGGTGTGGACCTGCAGGGAGAGCTGCCGCTCCACCTCCGACGCCTGCAAGGAGACACCAGCTGGAGTTTAGATCCAAAGCAGCCCTCTCCTCCTGCCCAGGGAAACCCACCCAGTTCCACTTCTGCACAAGCCCAGTTTCAGCAGAAACTCTGAATTTCAGTTTGGGTGAGTGAAAATCTCATCCTGAACAGACACTCACTGGGGAGAGCTGCCATTTAAACCATGTTGATTTTTCCCTTGGGGCAGCCAAGGGGACAGAGCCCATAATTTTTTTCCACTGCAAAAAAACATGATGACTCCTGTGTCCTAAAGGAAATTCACTTTGCCTTAAAAATTGTAGCCTAGCTGGGGTTGAGGACAAGACCAGGAAACACTCCTATCAGATTTACACTCTCTTAACCTCTGAACATCTTTGGCACAGCTCTAATATAACAAGTACTCTTTACCTTTGATTCCCAGGTCCTGTCAGGGCCAGATGGAGAAACATCCACTGCACATGACTGTCAGTGAAGGATCCCTGGGCTTGTCCCTCTTTCCCATTTTGAAGCAGGGATGCCCCACTTATGCAGGGTGGTTTGAGGACAGCAGAAAGGTCATTCCTACCTGCAGGATCCAGGCTTCAGGCAGCCCTTACAAATGACAGCTTAGACATGTTAAGGACTCTTCAGGCAGATTTATGGCTGATTTTTACATGTGTACACACTTGTTAAGGCTCGTAAGACACCATAAGGTTTTTATGACTAAACCCTAAAGAGACAGCAAAATGGATAGTTTTCTTTTTAATTAGCTTCCATCAGGTTCCATTACACTTAGGCACAGAGCTCCAGCTATGCCACCTGGGCTGGGATCGACTTGATTCCCCTCAAGAGGTAGCACTGCTGTCCTGCTTGGGAGGTGGCCAGTGGCAAAAGCCACAGTGCTTTGGACAGGGAGGTGAGATGGGAGGGAGGGATTGGAGTCAGCAGCTGTGGGCAGGTTGGGGAATGCATCTTTGGGTCTGGCAAATGTGGGTCTGGATTTTCCCCAGGTGCTCTGACAGTGCCCAAGGCAGAGCTCCACCAAAGGGTGCAATGACTCTGCTCTAGCAGCTTGTGACTGGAGAAATGAGCACACGGACCCAGCCTGAGCTGCCCACAAAGGCAACACTGCTCCCTTTTAAAAATGTTCCCTTATTTTGCACAGTCTGCAGCAAGATATTCCAAACCAGAAGCATGAAGTAAAAGGCTGTTCCAGCTCCATCAAGTGGAGGAAACTGGTGGCCTCAGCACTGTTTGCTTGGGGGGGAAGCAGCAGACAAAAGTGTGGCCACCAAATCAGGCTCTGACCACTGGCTTCTAAAAAGAGAAATGGGTTCCAATAAAAAGAAATAATCTTGTCTACCAATTGTTTTTTAGTTCCCTTCTTATACTGTTTTTTTAACTCTTCTTTAAAGCCCCATATCACAACCTTTTGCATATTGCCAAATGGATTTAATAAAGCTTCCTTGCTTGGGCAGCATACACAAAATATAATGAGAGCACAGCAATATAGTAAGGGGGTGGTTATTTTTCTTCCCTTAAGCAACTATAGGTTGCAAAGCATCCTGAGCAGCTATTAAGTGGTGACACTAAAGAAGATGGATGGATTGTGCTTTTTTTAAATGATTCACTTGCTTTTGTAATGACTGCTGAAACATCTTCATGCTGAAACACTCTGCAGGACCTATCAAGGATGAAAAAGCACCAGATGAAAAGCACTGAAGGATTTTGCCTGCAAGATGCTGACCACACTCCCAAGAAGCACAAGTGGCCCCAGAGGAGATGACACATGAGTATTTGATAGCTCACTGTGTAACATAATTTATATGCTTGAAGAATTCTACATACAGAGAGTATAAATGTACAACAGAGCAGTAAGGAAACAGGGCAGTATTAATGGCATTGTAAAAATCCCTGGTAGGAGAATATATAGCTGCTCTGTTCATTCTGCTCCCCATGCCCAGACAGGAGCAGGTGAAGGGATGAGCTGCAAGGATGATTCAGATTGTGGAAAGTCTGTTATACGAAAGGAGTCTAAAAAAAAGGATGGCTTGTTTTATCTCATGCAGTGAATGCTGAGAGAGGACTCCCTATAAATACATCATGGATAAGCACACAGAAGGGAGAAGCGCTATTTAAGCAGAAGCACAATTTTGGCAGAAAAGAAAGATGTGAATAAACCGGATAAGAGTATATTAAGGCTGGCAATAGGAAGATTTCTAGATTTCCAAGGACCTGCTGTAGGATTCCTCTTCCTGCACCATTACAGTAGTAGAAATGGTGGCAAAAAAATTAACTTTGTAATGGAGCTGGATCACTTCATCATGCAGCTTCTTTCAGAGGGCTGCCTGTGACAGAAGGGAAATGATTTGACCTCAAAGGTCCTCTCCAGTACCAGGCTGCCTGCAGGACTGTAAGACTTGTATTCACCAGCATTAAATCATCATCTGGAATTTATCTATGTGCTGCCCAGCTCACAGGCTCACACATCTTATTCCCACAATTATAACCCACATGGAGGGAAAAAAAAGAACTCAGTTACTGTTAGTATTTAGAGCCCTAAAGGCAGATGGGATGTCACAGTGTCACCTCAGCGGACACCACTTGCATCCTATCTCATGCAGCAGAGAAAAGTAAAAATAACACTTGCTTTAGGCTCACACAGTGCAGAAAATACTCTCTGACCAGCTGTTTAGCAGAAGTAAACAGAAATGACTGTATTTTGTGTTTCCCTCCACAGGCTAACTAGGAACAGTCTTCATCCAGTTTTTCTAGACATGAAACAGTCTTCTGAGCTGAGCTCTGGTCATGGAATTTTCCTTGTCATGCTACATTTGTTTTAGAGGTTATGAATCCTGCTGCCAAACTACCCTTTCTAACTGATTGTAAAATAGAGATTTTAACATCAGCTGGCATTAATTTATGAAAGCCACCTTGACAGTGTCCAGTATTTCTCAGGCTTTATGGTGTATGTTCAGAGAGTGCCTGCTTCAGTTCTCAGCACTGCTGTTGGTGTGCACCTGTACATGTGTGTTTTAAACCATGAACATTCCACTGATTACTTCTAACATGCTCTTTTTACTTAGTGGCATCAGTGAAGATGTAACATTCCATCTGCATTTCCTCTTTAATGCTCAATGTGGCTTTTGCTGAATGGAAGTGAGTTTGTTCTGCCTCAGCCAGCCTGCAGGGCTTTCTCTTCTCCATCAGAGTTTCCTAAACATTAAAAGCTCGATCTTTTGTGGTTCTGTCAATCATTTAGCAATGCACTGATTTTGCTAGAGACAAGCAATATTCTTTGCAGAAAGGGAGACATATATTGCCCAACATCACAGCTTTGCTCTGTAGTTAAAAATGAATTAATTTCCTCAGTATGGGCAAATTGGTCAACGCAGCCGCCAGGCAAGATCTGAAACATATCTGCAAAAGCACAGACATCAATTCACAATTAGATATATCCAATCAACTGTGAGATTTGTTTTCTGGTCTTCAGGCAAGGTTTCGATGAGATTTGGGCAGTGCAAGAAGAGCAGGAGGACATTTTGGCTTCTGCTCTAATTAAGGGCTTTTCATCACTGCGAACTTGATTAAGTTTCTCTTGTGATTAATTCCCCAGTGCTAAAATACACAAAGATCTACATGTGTAGATCTTTGGCAGAAAGAGATGCTTGCCAGTTACAAGAACTCCATGAGGTTTAACATCTGGAATATATGAGCAATAAATACATAAAACAAATATAAATAAATTGGACCACTGATGTTCCTGTGCAGGGGGGATCTTTGAGAACTTAGGGATGGACTGTGACAAATTAATGGCCTGCAGGCTAGTCTTAGTCAAAGAAAACCTTCCTCTGGGGTAAGAGTTAATAAATAAAGCTAACTCATTACAAAATATCTAGCTATAAGTCATGTCACAAAGAAAAGGAGAATGGAAAAAGTTTAATAGACTGTAGCTGGGTGAAGAAACCAATGTTTCTGTATGATTTACCTCTACAAACAAGATGATTAAGATTTAACAAAGGATGTTGAAGATTTTCTTGCCTAAAATAGCTAAGAAAGAGAAGTCCTAATTAGTGCTAAATTTGTAACACTCAGGAGAGTGTGTTACCCCTTTTATTAATTTGCTAATAGCTGAGTTCAAGGGACTTCCAGTTCCCACTGTGGTCCCATTAACACTTCAAACCACTAATTGCTGCCTCCCCTGGCTGCAGGTTCCTGGATTCCCAGCTCTTCTCTGGAAGGAAAATATGTTTGCCTACTAAAACATAACCAGAGCAGGAAACAACAACAACAAATTGCTTTAGATTAGTAATTTACAACAAAATTGTTAATCTGGCTTCTGAGTCAAGTCCCAGAGGATTGAGATTGGTGTCTTGCCACTGCAGCCAGCATCCTGGTGCTGGAACAAGCCTGGTTTTCTGGGATACTTTATCCATGCCAATAAATTGGCTGTTTCCCAGCCCTTGGCACACTGGAACCATAAGCCACCGTCAATATTTTGCACACCTGGAAGTTGCTCAGTTTGGGAATCTTTCAGAGATTTTTAGCAAAGCTTTGAATGCAGGTCAACTTCAAATTGTTATTTGAAACATTAGCCTATACAGGAAAGTTCTTACATAATAGAGGTGCTTCCATTCACCACCTCTTGAGGCCTTCAGCTTGTATTTGCTGATTGATGTGCCCAGAGGGATTCCCCGTGGAATTCTCTGTGGAGAAGAGCAGTGGCACCCTGGTGGGCTGGCCAGATGCTCACCCAGCTACTCTCACCCCCACTTCTCAACAGTGGGGGAGAAAATAAGATTTAAAACCTTGTGGGTTGAGACAAAGACAAGGAGATTACACACTATTAGGGGAATTTGAAGTTTAACCAGTGACCAGTAAAGTAAAAGGCAAAGCTCAGACCAACCATTGCCTGGGACTGGACTGGCAATGGGGATTTCTGTGGTGAGGGAGAGGGTGGAACTGTACTGAGGGCTGATATTTCCCACCCTGGTGGGTTGCTGATGGTGCTGTTTCCTTTGTGGTGTGAGGAGGTTTTTTTGGGGCTGATGTCATCAGTGGAGCTGTGAAGGGTGTGTGGCGAGTGAATATTTTAATGACCATTATGAAATCAGCATTTTGCTAAGGCAAGGGGTGGAATTTATTCGCTGCAGGTGCCCAGGCACTGCTGGGGGGCTGAGAGACCCTCTGGGGTGAGGCTGGGGCTGCCCCAGGGTGGACACAGCGAGTTCCACCCCAGCCCCTCTGCGAGAAGGACTGAGCCTGTCATTCACCACCTCTGGAAAAATGCACTCAGGAAAGGACAGAACACCTTCTGCCAGCGACAGCTGAGGAGGAGGAGGGAACTTGGCTAGGCCTTTTCCAGAGACGTCTTCCTGCTTCTCCCCAGTGCAGCACAGGACATTGGAGCTAGGAAGTGCTGGTGAGAGCCAGCACTGCCCCCATCCCTGCCAAATGGGGAGTGGGGCTGAATCCTCCTCCTCATTTCATCCTTCACTCTGCTACTGTCCAGCTGCGGGGGATCTAAGGCTGATGAGCTTTCCCTCTGGCAGGAAACAGGCTGCCACAGGCCAGCTCCCTACACTGTCAAGAGGGCAGGGGGACAAAACAGTAAACAAAAAACCATTATTTTTACACAAAATGAATCTGTCAAGAAAAAAGGAAAGCAGAGATCTTGATCCAAACAACTGCCAAAGCAAGGAGACTCAGTAATGGAAGAAAGGCACTAATATGACTCTTTTATAAGCATCAGGCTGGGGACACATTAGTGATGGGAAAAGCCTCATGGCTGCAGCATTAAACCTATTCTGACAGGATTCTGCGAGACAAAGGGCAGCAGTGGCAGCTTATGCTAAGCTCTGCACTACTTCCACAGTTTTGACATTTTGGAAATACAAGAATACAAGCTTTCATTGCTTGCATGAAAGTGAGAAATCTTTGCAGCAGATTTGTTCCCTTTCCCTACTGTAGGACAAGTGGGAAATGCATAGTGTGTCCTTTGACCTCACTCCTATTTACCTGAGTTTTACCACAAAAAAACCCAAGAATATGTTTCCTCTCAACAAGCCCTAGTTGTGGAGTAGGTGGCAATGGGTCAATGCCAATCAACCCTGAGGCCTCACACCCGAGAGGCAGAGGCCCAGCTGGCTGAAAGAGAGAGCAGGCAGCACCTGGGGCTTTGCATTTTGGGGTGGAGTGGTCTGGCACCTGCTTCTTGAGGTGGAATTAAGACTAGAGACATTTAGTTCCTTGGTAGAAACATCTACAAACCTTGGCTCTTCTCAAGCTAAAGCTGGATTCTTGTTTTTGGAAGGAAAAGTGTTTGCATTGTATGACTCTGGTTGCTTCCTATATTTCTGGTAACTGGAGGACTGTAAGTGTGGCTAGAGATGGAGAAAAGCTACTGATGCTTTTTTTTTTTATTTTCAAGGGCCCTTGAAAAGTCCTTTTAACAAAGATGGTGGACTTTTGCTGCATCACTACGCACAGTGTGAAAAACTAGATGGGGTTTTCCTGGCAATGTAGTTGTTCTTTTTTTGCCCTCCTGTAAGTTTAAGTGATATATCAGAACCAGTGTGCAAGGCAGGTATCTGAATGCTTCCAGAAAGAGCTTAGGGGGATGAAAGCAAAATGGTGGCCTTCATCTTGCCTTTTAGTAAGTGTTCAGATAACTATCTGTTTGAGGCCAATATCCATTAGCTTGGGCTAAATCAATTTACAGGATTAGGAACTGCTGTTTACAACAGAAGCAAGGGCAGTTGGGTGCCATATGGGGGTAACTCTACCTGGGTGCAACACTTCCAGGTCTGTTGTTTGAATGAAAGAAAGCTTCACAAGTGGCTGTGGGCTGTTTTAGGAGGTGCTTAAACACGAGCCTCCCTTTTTTCGTGGTTTATTCTTGACCTAAACATTTGGCTCTTGTGGAGAAGAAAATAGACTGTGTGGAAAAATGAGTCAGCCAGCTTCCTGTGGGAGGGACTGCAGGAGGCACGATGCTTTGAATGCTGCAATAAATTAGCACTGGAGATAATTCAGAGGACCAAGTGTGCCTGGAGGACACTCCATGCTAAGTAATGCACAAAGTGGCTCCTGCTCTCAAGTGTGCAAATCCTGCTTTGCAGAGGTGTGGGAGATGAGACAGCTCTGCACTGTGTCTGTTGTGGGGCTCTGCACAGAGAGCTGAACATGGGCTTGTTGGCAGCTGCTTGGGTCCTGGATGGTGAGAGGATTAGGGCAATAATATGTGACACCAGCAGGCTCATCTGGTTCTGTGGAGATGCTGCACATCACCTGGAGTGAAGCATTTGTTACCCACTGCACATGGAAGCAGAAAGGCGGCACTAATCAAGTCTGGTGGAGCTGAGAGGAACCACCACATTAATTCACTGCAGCACAGCCTGGCCCTTGTTGCAAGAGGGTCTGGGACCTTCAGGTTAAAAAGTCTGCCATTCCTCTTGTGCCTGTGCAAGAGCGCAGTGCCTGGAGCTCTGTATTGGACTAGCAGAGGGAATGGTACAGTTTGGAAGCTGGACAGTTCATGTTTTGCATCAGTAAGCTCTCTGGTCTGCTCTCCAAGATAACTTCTAATGCATTTCTAATATTTAATTTTTACTAATAAGTTTGGTTTTTTCCCCCCGAGAAAGGCATATTTTATCTTGATAAACCATTCTGGCCATTACCTTTGATGTGGGTTTTTAATCCTGATTTGCTGGAGCTCAGTCTGTCTTTGCTACATGAGCTAAAGGCTGAAAAATATTTCTTCCAGTAACTTTCTAGTGAGCCAAAAGTGTGGGCCAGATGAGAGGACAATGAAATACAAAATGCCTGACTAGTTTGGAGATAAGTGAACTGGAAACACAAATACTTAACCTGGTCATTAAAACCTTTTGAAAAATTAGGAAGGTTACAATGACGGAGAAAAAGAAATTTAACATTCCCTCCTGCTCTGAGAGGCTTTGCTATCTTTCCATGGTAGCCTGAAGTCAGGACAGCCAATCTCCATTCTTGAATTAATTTTTTAATGAAATCATTTCAGTCTTAAGACCTTAAACCTGGAGGTGTTCAAACCCAAATGGTTGTGCCTGGAAGAAAGAGACAATAATTAAGCTTCTTACAGTCTCCTGCTCTGGCTTTAAGCACTCTCCCCCCTTTATTTCAAGGCAAATTAACTGAGTTCTTTTGGGGATATCTAATACGTGATGGCAAGCTAGCAGCTCTGTCTGCTGTTGAAATCTTCATGTCTACACCATGTTAAGCTCACAATATACTGTTTTAGGACTTATTAGTAGTAAATACAAGCCAAAGGTTTTCCAGTATGTGTAGATTTGATGCTCAACCCTGCAGTTACAAACATGTCTGAATGCATGAAAACAGGGGTATCCATTCCCATATATGTGAAATGAGTGAGGGCCAAAAAAGATGGGACAAAATTCAAGGAGTCGTTTTAAAATATATTAAACTCTCCAAAGAAGCCTTTAGACAGGAAGAGAGAAAACATTTTCTCAAATGTATATTTAATTTTTATGGTAGATTTATCTGAACATGTTTGATTAGCTTTTAAATCCCTGCAAAGTTTGATTCCAAATAACTTCTATCAGGCTGTTTCTTAAAAACGGTGCTCATGTGTGTTTGCTCATTTCCTTTAAAACTTGATAAACTTATTTCAAAAGTGAGAGGAAGAAGAGCTAAGAAGTGGTTTTGGAGCTTGGTTTTGGACTAAAGCAAGTGGTTTTGGACTAAAGCAAGATGTGCAAGTGTTCAGTACAGAAGGCTGATTTCTCATAGTAAATACTGTAGAACTTGTGGCTGCTTTCTGTGGAAAAATACAGAAACCCAAACTCTGTAGTGAATATTGGCCAGGATGAAAGCTACAGCTTCAAACTATTCCAAAAAGTTTCCTCTCCACTAAATGTTTTAACCATAGATAGGTGCAATAGGGTCACACATGGAAAGGGAATGCCATAAAAATGAACAAGTCCATCACAAAGATTTGGAAACTTTGATGGACTTGAAACCATGAAACTCATATGGCAGCATGTTACATTGCAACACTCAAATAAAAAGGTACAAATCTATGTTCTTAAAGGATTGTTCTGGAGCTGTTAAGTAACATTTTACTTGAAAATATTTCTTGGTCAGCTAGTACTTGATCTGTCCTTCTAAACACAAAAGAACTGTGCTGAATACCTGCAGACAAAAAGCTTCTAGAGAGATATCACTTAACTTAGCAGGGCTTCTTCCTGTACTTTGGCAGCCTCCAGCTATATCTGAATTGTTCTCCCTCTTGACAGCATGAAAAGATCTGTTTAGAGCATAAGGTCTTTGGAGCAGACTTTGAGCACAAGGCAGACCTTGCTCTTGGTGATTGCTGACAAAAGATAATTACAATGTGTTAGTAATAACATCTGAGCACTTTGATCTGCTGAAGCTGAATCTGTTCTTAGTGCATTAACTTGAGTAATAAGTACAGGAATTCTGTCTCCTTTTAGCCCAGCTTTGCTCTGTTTCCACGCAGGTTGAGCCTGTGGATGCAGGTGCAGCAGATGCTGAAACACAGCATGTTTACCTTCTGTGCAGTGCACAGATGTAAACACTGAGGGGATTAGGTCTTTAATTCCCAGATCCTCAGGGCAGGGCTTGGCCTTCAGAGCAGTCTGCACCTCCCCAGCTGTACATAGGGACAAATATGCAATAGTAATTTCTCGTGTGAGCCAGAGCCTAAATTCACAGCAGGTGTATTCAAAGCTGAAGATAAATTTTTCAAACCACACCTGTAACCCAGCTTTTGGGAAGCTTCTCAGTGCTTCTGCAAGTGGCCAAATCCTATTCATGTGATAATGATCTTATGCATGCCTCTCTCTCTCTCTGGAGAGACTGCATGGCTGTAGCTGTGGCCAGTGTCTGGATGAGGGGAGGATCTGGAAATATGGATCTCTCCTTGCAGCTTTGTCCTCCTACAATCTTGCTTTTAAAAAGCTCTTGCATGAATTTTATTAAAATAACAGCTTTTGGCAAACTTGCTGGCATTTTGGTACTTGAAGTCCCACAACAGGTTGTTCTTAGAAATAAAAAATAATGCAAGTAGATTTGTAGAGGAAACATAGCTTAAAAACAAGGTGGGTGCAGCACATGCTATGGGATGGCACATAAAGGACACTATACTCTGACAAATCATACACACGCAGGAGAATCATCATCAGGGACTGGAAAGAGCCCCTCTCTGTATGAGTTTCAGGGTTTAGTGTATCTGAATATCACTAAAGGTAAAGTATGGATGGTCCTGTATGGGGGAAGATGCCTCAGTCACCAACCCTTCATGTATTCAGCTATTTTTCTGATAGAAGTGCAGTGTTATTGGAGGAAGAAAAACCTGCTGCAGCAACATGCCAGGAGCTCTGTTAGAGTAACTGCCTGGGAGAGAGTCCACTAAAGTGTTACAAAAGCTGTACTAGGCTGTGGGCAGCCAGTTTGGCACAAACATGTCAGACTCAGACTTGTACCTGGAGCCAAGGTTTTGCAAATCCAGGTCAGGTGTCATTCAAGTGAAAGCCCTTCCCCCACTGTCTACGATGCTGCTTAGAGGGATAAGAGTCACTGAAGCTGTGGTTTTTTTTGCACAGAAGCTGCTGCTTTTTGACAACTGACTCCATGCAGACACAGCCAGCTCTCAGCAAGCCTGGGCTGAGCTGGAGCAGGTGCCAGGCAGGTGTGGGGCTGCCTGCAAACCTGTAAGCACTGCTCAAGGTCTTAGACTGGGAAACACTGCACAGACAGAACTAGCAGCCTATCCTGTGTTTGATGCTGAGAAAAGATCTCTTCTATTTGTGAAGGTTTCACAGCTGAGGCTTTGGTTGGTAAGAAGCATGCTTCCTTCCTTCACCAAAGCTTCCTGTTCACCCTCGGTGATTTAAAAAAGGAGAGTTTCCTTACAGCTGCCCTTTAGGGAAAATATTGTTGCTTTTGGCTTTGGTGCTTTTAGGCAGAAGTCAGTACCAATGACATGTACCCTGTGCATGTGCCTTTTGACTCCACCTAGGGCCAAAAAAGGGAACAGGAGACCAGCTGTAAAGTGCAACAAGAAAAACACAACAAAAGTGGTGTGGCAGTGGCTGTTCTTCAGCTTCAGAGACTCCCTGACAAGTTTGAGCATGCTCATACTTTACCTGTGGCAACCTTAGCTGCTTTCCAGGTATGTTCATTTATCACTTTAGCAGAGAGGGCTGCCTTGCCTGAGTGTGTGTGGATTCTCCTGCACTTTATCGTGGGCTGATCTACTCCATCTCTTCTGCTACTACAGCAGGATTTTAAACTGGGATCTTCTCTAGCTTTGCTGCACATAAATGATTAACTTTCTCTTCCTCTTGCTGCCTGAAATAAGAGTAATGTGACCAGCAACAGAGGAGACTGTGGTATTCAGCTCTCAGCAGTTTTTATTGCTCCTGCTGCTGTAGCTGAATTTCTCTATGTGCATAAGCCAGTGGCAGCAGCACTAAATCTCCTGAGCCCCTGCTGTGTGCTGGAGTGTCTAAAATGGAGCTGCTTAGAGCTTCTGCCAGTACATAGACATGTGAGTGAGCTAGGAGGGCTTTCATCCTATCAGTGCTAAAAATCACCTGCCTTAAGCCACTGATCCTTTTCCCTCCTCCCTGCAAGTCTTGCATGAGATGAGGTGAGTGCTGGAGCTGGCAGATGGCTGGGGAGCAAACAGGTCTACACAAGCATGCAAAAACATCAGGTTGCATCACTGCTAACCAGCCTGTGCCAGGATTTGGGTTTTCTTCTGGCTGTCACTGCCCTGCCTACACTGGCTTCCCCATCACCCCTTGGCTTGGCTGTTTGGTGACCTAACTCCTGGAAAGTTTTCACCCCTCCTCTCTCAGCTCTCTCTAGTTGATTGGTCTAAGAGATATCAGCCACGGCACATTGTTGAATTCATTTTTAGAATGAATGGCACAATGCTGTGCCAGAGATTTGTTTGCTCCATTACAGAAATACTATTATTTCTGCTGCAGTATGTCTGGATTTGGTTTTGTTCCTGAGGCTGGTGCTGATTTCAGCCTCCTTTCCTTGGCTCTGCTTAAAGATATTTTTTTGTTGTTCTGCTGAATTAGAGCAGATAACCCCAGTTTGGAAAGTTAAAAAGAACTGAGTGGACTGAAGAAGGAACAAGTGGTTTAACCATGTCACTACTGCAGCACAGGTAGGCTTTTATCACTTAGATCTTCAACTCTTAACACTTGTATGCAATGCAGGGCTGCTCAGCTCCATGCACAGGCACTCTCTGCATAGCCTGTGTGGAGGTCTCATGTCAGTGCCACACACGGCAAAAGCTGGCTTTAGGTGCCCAGGATGCCACATGAGACAACAAATTTCTTCCTCAGCAGACCCACATACCATGTGGAGTAGAGACAAGCTTCGTGCAAGTGCAGCATGTGTTGAAGCTCCTTGACTTGATGCTTTGGTCATGTCTGCCTGAGCAGTGCAGCATGAGGGTGCAACCCAGAGCTGCTTGCTCAGAGGCAGAAAGTCTCAGTACAAACCATGTCAGACAGTGCGTGCGCCCCAAGTGATGACCTGAACCCCAGAGAGTTTTCAGAAATCAATAGGTTAAAGTGAAACATAATTTTGTTAAACTCTTGCAGGGATTTGGAATTTCCCAGTGTGATCCCACTGACAACATGGGACGAAGGAGATAAAGATATTAGAGTCAAGTTTTCAGCACAGCCTTCTCTCAAGTACTGATTCAAAATACAGCTTTACATGTCAAGCTGTGAAACACCAAGTACATCCATGTCTCAAACTTATTTATTTAGAGGACAAGACAAATACTACCAGTTAAAAAGCTCTCTATTGATTTTTACCCTTACTCAGGTTTGTTGAAATGGTCTAGGATTTAATATTGTTTATGGCACCAATTAAACCTTACCAGGAAAGGAGTGTTTTGGCCAGGTCCCTTCACAGAGTCTGAATTTACACGAGGGTTATAAAGCTCACTGGGGCTAATCCCTGCTAGCATTATACATCATCTGACAGTTGCCAAGGAGACAAGGATAATCTGAGTGAAATAAGATATGTGAGAAGGGTATTTATGGACATTTGCCTAACGATGCTGGTGGAATGCACCAAGAAGTGATTATCTGAGTGCCTTTGAAGTACTACCTCTTGTGTGATGAATATGGAGGACTGGTACACATGCAAAAAATGTCCCTGTGAAATTAAAGCAGCAGCAGCTTGGCCTTGGTTTCTTCCTTTTATCCTGTGGTGGCCTCATCCAGTGCTGTGGGTGATGCCTTGAGATTTTAGCCTTTACATTTTTCAAATCCTGTACTGCATTAGTGCATAACTCTAAACTCCATAAATTAACTACTGTCTTCACATTTTGGTCAGACAAAACAAGTCCTCTAAGCCTAAAACTCAAGGACACCCTACAGCCTCAGACCCTGAAAAGTATAAACAAAAGTGAACTCGGGGGGAGCAAACTGGGGGTAAATTACTTCATTACCTGAAACTGAACCCTGATATGCAAACAGACCAAACATTAGCTGAAGAACTTGTGACCATCATCTATCTTGGGTGTAACCTCTGGGAGGGTTCTGATTGCCCAAGGTGTACCTATTGAAGGCCTTTAATAAATACCTACTGTTATTCTCTTAATCTTGTCCAGCCTCTGTTCTAGGCAGCCACTCCAAGGCTTCACAGGGAGGGGCAGACGTGGCTTTTGCAGTGCTGTGAGTTTCCTGTCCAGCCACCTGCACTGTGTAGCATCAGCAGAGCATACACCAGGAAAAAGAGTGTGAAGAAGCCATTTCAGTCTGACAGAGGCTTAATGAAAACTGTCCACTCCACATGCTTGAAATACTCACAGGTGCCTCAGGCCAAGTGGTGTGAGGGGAGGGAAGAGTGGAGGTGGTGGTGTGCAGGTACTCACAGGGCACGGAGGTGTGTGGCCTTTGTTGATGGCTTTACAGCCTGCCAGCTCATTCCTCCCCCCTGCAGGGTGAGCCCAGCTGCACCACAGACACCTGGCTCTGGGTGCTTGTGTCACATGGACTGAGCTGTGGGCAGGGTTAGCATCATGGCCTACTTGCTATATGGGTCTAGACAGGCATTTTGGGCAGTTATGCCACTTTCCCTGACCTGGGGTGTCTTATAGCTCTGCTTAGGGAGATTAAATAAGCCAGAGAGTTAATACCTTCATTTGAACAAGTTCATGCTTGGAAAGGCTTCAGCACTGTTGGTTTCACATAGCAAAATATTTCCTTGGTAGGGTGCTCCATGGCCATGAAAAGGGTCAGAGACTGTTGGAGGAGGCCCATGTCTTGGACCAGAAGCACTAAAATTGTGTGATCTGGAGCTTTCCCACATTGGGCAAATCTTCCCTTCCTGTGCTGAGGTGAGGCAGTGACGTGCAGAAGGAGAAGGCTGCCTGTGTCCTCTCTCCCCCAGTTTGACCTTCTTAGTCTCTGATACTGTCTCTTGATGGAGGATTAAGAAGGATAGGAAGACAGAAGGAATTTCCCAAGTTTTGAATGCCTGATGCAAAGAACTCCTTTGAAAGGAGGAAGATGCTGAGAGCCAGTCTGCAGCTGATGGGCTGTGTCTCGTGATGCCAGAGTTAATCTGGGTAAGCAGAGATTAACTGAGCCGCTGGACTGGATAATGCCTGAACTGGTTTATTGCAGCTTCTGCTCATAAAGCAGCCCAAGCCTCAGAGACCCCTCCTTGTGTGCAGCTCTGCAGGGTGAGGGCCTGTGCCCATGGCAGCAGTGCCTCAGGCACAGGAAGGCCCCAAGAAGAAGTGGCATTAATGAAATCATCAATTTCATAAGCATTTGCCTGGACCCCTTAAAGCTTTAAGTATTTATGAGTTAGACTTCACTAAGAGTCTGGTCCCTTGTGCTCAGGTGGAGAGTGAAATAAAGGCTAAGCAGCAGGGAGAATTTGTACACAAAGTGAAGTACAACATCCAGTAAAGCCTAAGGAAATAAATCTCTCTGGAATAGAGGCAAACCTGCAGGAATAGCTTGAGTTGGCAAATCCCTGTGCAACTTCATAGCTGATCAATAGATGTTATTTAGACAAATATCATACTGCTACATTCTACCAACGATCTCTTTCAAACAAACATGGTCATTCCAGGCTTTCTCATCTGGCTTCTAAACATAAATCTGTTGACAGTATGACTCCCACAAAATCAAGCTGAATAATGGCCTATTTACATTTGTTTTCACCCTTTCATTACTTTATGTCCATGTAGAGTTAAAATTCAAGTCAGATCCAAAGCCTTTGAGATCACACATTCCTTGTGAGCATTCCCTCAGGTTTCTCTGCCTCGTTCTTTAGTATTCACGAATAGCAAGACAACATGACCTGATGTTAGTCAAACTCTTTCCTGCATAAAAGGGAAACCTCAGAAGGTCTCCTTCAGACTTACCTTTGCCTAGTTCTTCTCATATCAGTGCAGAAATTTGCCAGCCCTCCCTGACTGGCATCTACTTGGCTACTTCCCAAAAGTTTCCTTTGATAGAGACCTTGTAGAGTCTCTGGGCCATCTCTTCTACTCAGCCAAACTTACAGCTGTTTGTTTTTTTTTAATATCAGTCTAATTTTTATCCTGCAATTTATACACATGGCCATTTATGTAAGGGACATGGAGAATAAAGCAAGCTTATACTCGGTCAAGGAGTAATGTCTGAGCACTAGCTTTACCCTGTCACGCTGTCAGTGTGGGACATAGAGCACTAAATTCCTGTTCCACATCTTAAAAACAAACAAGCCCCACTCCAGTTCATCCCCATTCTATAAGATCAAGAGAAAAGCTCAAACTCTTGTGTATTCTGCCTGAGTGGAGAGGAGATTTTTCATTCACTAGGGTCTTGTTTATTGGTTTACATTGAAAAGTCTGTCAGTGCCTCAGTTTCTTGGTGTTCCCATAAAATCTATGCTAATCACTTGCTAACCAAGTAAAGAAACAATGGAGAGCTCTTTAGGTTCTTCTCCAAAAGGCCTTCTATTGAAATTTGTGGGTGGTGTTGTCCTGAAACACTTCACCTGCAAAAGCAACAGGGACTATGGATTTCTTCTATAAATATAAACCCTTCCCTCCAGCAAGTCTTGAGGTTTGTACCTGTCTAATGGTCCTGGTGTGAGTGACAAATTTGCTGGTCTACACCTGAATTATAGAAGACTTCAATTTTCCTGGATCTGAGCTTGCAGACAGCCAAGTACAATGGTGCTTTGTTCAACAAGTAACCAGGAACAGCTCAGGCTAAATAGTTGCCAAATGGAACAGCTTTCTAAGAGCACCCCTGTCACTACAAAACTGTGCCAAGTCTGGAAATGGATTCAGGAAAAGACTTTAAAGGATGTAGAGAACAAAGCAATCACAAGGTTAAATTTTGTTATCTTGGTGCACTGAAGTGCAAAGGAACTGAAGGATTCTATTTAAAGGGCAAATCCAGTAAGATGGACGCTTTAGTTACCCAAACATCAGCAGATCGTGTAACTGTTGTGTGAAAGTTCTGCATCTATGACACATCTGCATTACTGTGCTAACCTTGGCAGAGTCGTTACCCACTGAAACTACCCAAGCAGTCCCTCCTTTTAAAAATGTTCTTTCCATGCTTCAATATTAGAACCCTCCAGGCAAGAATAGCTAGGAGAGGGCGAGAACAGTTAATGGAATTGTTCCCAACAATTCTGACCTCAGCAGTCCCCCCTCAAACACTGACAGGGATCCCATCCATGATGGAAATCTGCTACAGGACTTGGCATCTACAGAACTGAGCCTCTGCAGAAGGATAACTACTGAGGTTGTGAGGCCAGCCTGTACCTCCTCCAAATTAAATGCTTCCTTGGGCTGCTTATGAGCAGCCTTTTACTCCAGTTGCTCTGACATGCAGGTCCCTTTACTTACATCAATTCTTTTCTGTTGTACCCTTGCCTCTGGATACTGTCATGTGCCTGTCTGAGGTAGCATTTCCCATCCCTGTGGTGGTGCTGCCAAGCACAAGCCAGCTCTATATTGCATTGTGGCCACCAGAAGTTGACAAGATTGTCTTGCTCATCCTGTATCTCTGCTCAGAATAAACTGGGTTCTGCTAAATGCCATTCTAAACAAAATGTTGGTGAAGCTCTTGGCTATTTTGCAAGAGGCCTCTGATTTCATGGGTAATCAGAGCACTCAATACAGCTGGCAAAACCCCCTCAGTGTAGAAGAGACTTCCCTCTTGAGCTATTGTCTACTAAACTGCATTTAGAAAAAGCAGGCCTGTTTGAAAAAAGAAGACTTTCATTACAAGGTGTGCAAACTTTATAGCCCAGAATGGGTCTTTAAAGATCAAGTGCTTTTAATTGTTTTTTTCTTATGTAGCTATTTGCAAAGCTTTCAATCACGTTTGTCTCTGGTTCTAGCTAGTAATGCAGTGGCTGGATACAAACACCTTCTGTGTCCTACTTTCTAGAATCTCCTGGAGGAAGTGTTTACTGCAAGTGTGAATAAGCAGAAATATTTTGGAAAGATTTCTTCTTCTGCCCATGTGTTCCTACCTCTGAGCTACTGCATAATAAAACAATTCCAATAAACAACCTGGATGTAAACAGAATAGCCACTCAAAATTTTTAGTGCAGTGCAAGAGAGGAAGAGAGCACTCATTCAGAATTTTATCTTCTTACTCCAGGACAAGTTCAGCCTCAGTTTTATGTTGGATTCTGGCTTTCAGATGTTCACCGATTAGTAGTGCTGCTGATGTCTCAAGACAGAGGCCTTGTATGAACTTTTGAAATCTCTTCTAGGATCACTTGCCAGAGGAGAAAGCTGGGCTATGAGCTGGGCTCAGCTGAAGTGCAGGGAAGAAGTGTATGGCTGACCACTAAGGGCTTTACACCTACGTGTATTTGTCCACTCCTTCCTGCAGATGTGCTGCCCAGTGAAAGGTGGGGTGGTGGGACAGGAGGTGTGGCTCTGTGATGTTTCCCGGGGCAGCCCCTGCTGCTCCATCCAGGCACAACGAGCCTCGGAAGGTGGGAGATGAGCCGTGCACAGCCTGGAGGCTCAGTGGCTCGAGCAGACAATCATTTCTCCGGTGCCACGCCCTGAGCTGGACTCCCAGGAGATGCTCTGTGTCAAGCCCCGGCAGGGTCACCTGCGTGGGCTCGCTGATCTGTTCACAAGGGGCTCTTTTCACCCAGGATATAAAACGTTCACCTGTCCCAGCAGGCTCGGGAGCTCCTTGTGGACGGTACAGACAACAGGCTGCCTTGGGCTGGTACAGCTCCAGCGCGATTTTGGGGGGGAAATTGCCGTGAGCAGAGGAGGAAGGGTGGGGAGGGGCCCGCGGGGGATGCAGAGGCGACGCGGGAACACGTCCCGGCAGCGAGCCGAGCCCACGGGGGTGGCAGACGGGCCGCGGCCACCGCCTGCCCGCCTCGGACGTCACAAGTGCGTCTCCCTGCGTGTCCTTGACTGTCGTGGCATTACAAGCAGAGAAATCACACCCGGTTGCCACGGCAACGTCACCAGCTGGGACACGCGGCGCTGTCATCCAGCAACCAGCGAGGGGGCCCCGGGGACGGAGGGGATGCTCTGCTCCAGAGGAGGATGAAGGTCCCACCAAGCCCCTGGGACCTAGGGATGCCATCCTTTTGCCCAGGAGCAGCGACTTGTGTAGTTCCACTGCCTTAGCAGCAACATTTTTTTTCGAATCTAAATAGTAATTTAATCCTTTTCCTAGGGAGGGCTTTGCTACTCATGAGCCCCTGTTTTATTCCATGCACAGCTTTCATAGAAGCACGAAATGTTAAGGGATTGGAATGGACCTTACAGATCATCTAGTGCCAATTCCCCCTGCCACAGGAAGGGAATTTTCCCACTAGACCAGGCTGTTCGAAGCCCTGTCCAACCTGGTTTTGAACATTGCCAGGATTGGGACAGCCACAACCTCCCTGGGCAGCCTGTTCCAGTGTCTCAGCATCCTCACAGGAGAGAATTTCTTTCTAATACTTAACCTAAATTTCCCTTTTTTTCATTTGTCCCCATTCCCCCTTGTCCTATCACTACAGCCCATTCTCTTTCTGCCCATTCCATAAGTGCTCATCAGCCAAAGGACTCAAGGGTAAAAATCTTTCACGAAATGAGTGTGTGCAAAATCCTAGGGCAAATTCTCCCCCTCATGTTTGCTGAAATTACTTTGGCACTTCCTGTATTTATTCCTTGATGTGTGGAGGCCCTGTTCCTGTTGGGTCCCAAAGCTCTGTGTGTCCTAAAATGGGGTTAACGGGTGCTGCAGGCTTGGACTGACTCTCAGCAGAGGGTTGAGCCTTTCTCCTTGTTCTCCCAGAGGGATGGTGGGTAAGTGCCACTCAGCAGTGACCTCAAGGTGTTTCTCCATTACCTTCCAGGGCTCTGAATCATTTTCTTGAAGGACTCTGCAGGCGAGAACAGCAGCTGCAGTCACGTCCTATATTCACAGCTTTAGCATGGAGAGCCTCAGCACTCCAGGCCTGATGTGGCACGAAGCTGAATTATTAACAAGTGCTCTCTGCTAGAGGAGAAGCAACTGGAGAGAAGGAGCCTTTCTCATTAGTATTCCCTGGGTGATCAGGGATCTGGCTATGTGGCGTGAGGATCTGCTGATGCTCCAGAGGGGTGGGGAGCTGGGGAATGAGGTTACTGGGAGGTTTGCTGGAATCAGTGTTTGGCTCTGTCTTGTGCTGGGGTCTGTTTCCTCTCACCTCAGCATGTGTGACATGAGTGTGCCTTATGCCAGGCACAAAACAGTGCTCAAGGGCTGTCTGCTTTCCCCCAAGGACTGAGCAGCCCCACCAAAGCTGCCATGACAAGCAGGTCCTTCAGCCCCTTCAACAGGAAGCAGTGCTACCCTTTCTCCTGCAATCTCCCCTTCCATTAAATTTGGACTGCTCAGTGGCGATGCAGGTGAAGATTTGCTATGCAGGACTCTGTGCTTGAGGAGTTCAGTGCAGAGTTCCTTCTAATAAGCTACTCACTGAATAGGTCCAGTAAACACTTTGAAGAGCAAAAACTGAAGAGTTTTTACGAAAAAGAATTCAGTGCAGTGGGTGATCTGGACCTTGAAATGTAGGGATAGTAAAAGTAATTCTTCTTTAGCTCAGGTTCACTCAAGATCTTTGTCTGGTTAAAAATAAACCCCCTGAAGCAGGACTTAAATTCAGCCTGACTTGCCTCTGTGCTAAGGATGGAGCTCCCAATAGACCCTGCTGGGCTACTGGAGACAACTTAATAAACAAGACATAAGGAGGCTTGCATTAAGCATCTGTATAGATTAAATAAGGAATTAAAGACATCATTCATAGTGCAATTGCAACAAATCTCTGGCATGGCAAAAGCAGTGCATCTTGCCCAGCACACTTCTTCCAGTAATTTTCTTTCTCAGTGAATAATCTGAATTTCTTAAAACTAACATTGTTCCTATGCTGACAGACCCAGCAACCAACCATTCAGAAAAATCTCTTCAAATAAATAACTGACAACAGACCTGTCTCTCCTGTGTGTTCTTGACCATAAAAGGATGTATTTAAAATACAAGTAATTTGGAAAGGAGAATACATTATGGTTAGCTTGTTCTCAAATAAAAACCTGTTTCTTTCAAAGCAAAGCTAGGCAGTGCCTGCCAGTTCTCTAACGTGCTGCATGTTAGAGCATGAAGTGAGAAACTTCAACTGAAATATTACTGAAAGGAGGGTTTTGTGGTTACTAAATAATACCTCTTTTGGAGAATCGTGGGCTGGCTGCTCCTGTTCTTGCTGTAGCAGAGGGATTGACTGAAACACCTCATTCTTTGTAGCAGCATGCTGGCTCTAGATGCTGAGTGAATCTAAGGAGTTGGTGATTGAGGGCCCCCCTGAGGGATGCCGCAGCAGCCCAGCACTCCCCTCTAAACACAAGGAGCTGTTTCAGCAGTGCAAGATGACACTCTGCCACTGCCCCGGGAAACAGATTTACATTGCAAAAACTACCTGAGCCTGACATTGTGAAATCGCTCCCCTGTGCTCCGTGAACCATAAAAGAAGCCCAGCTGAACTGGGAGGGATGAGCCTCGCCCAAGCTACACGCAGCAAACAGCTCCAGGAGCCAGAGCTGGGGAGCAGGAAATGTGTGGGAAAGCCATCTGGTGAAGGCACTCAGAAACAGCATGGAAGTCTTTTCATTCACTTCCTGACAAAGTAGTAATATGTTGCCTCATTATAGGAAGAAGACGGCTTGTTATTATTATTTGTATTAGTAACTCCTAGAAGCCCAAAGGTGGGGACAGGACTCTTGCTGTGCTACTGCTGTGGGCACATGTAAGAGGAGACCTTTCCCTATACACACTCCCCCATAAAAGGACAGAAGGCATAGGATTGTGGGTTTTGTGTTTTTCTTTTTTCTTTTTCTTTTTTTATCCTTGTGGGGAACTGAAACAGATGGGAGAGACTGAAGGAGCTGGAAACAGAACATGTAATAATTCCCAAGCCTTGACTTTCTCAGCAGAACTGTTCTTTGCCTCATACTTTAGCTCTGAGCAGTTCTGGTGAGTGGTTTGTACCCTGGCACACTGCTCATGAGGAGCTCTACAGTTCTCCTTGGTAAACTCGGCATTTAGCTTGGTGTGGACACACTGCTGAGAGCTCCTGCACCCTGTGCTGTACTGAGGCAGGGGGAGGGAAATCAAAGCAATGTGCAGAAGGGATTTAAATCATCATGTAGCAAATTAAAAAATGTTGTGGAGGTCTTAAACTTGCTCTTTGGCATTTCAATCATGTCTTTCCTTATGTGCTCCCAGTCCAGCCAACCAAATTTTCACCATGGTTTAATGCTGTTCTAACCTCAGGCAGTATCTTTGTTCTGCTAAAAGCAGAGAACCAAAGGCTGTATTCAAGAGGAGGAAAAGTTCCTTATAGCCTACTTACTATTATTAGATATTTAAAGTTCTCCTATATCACCACCTCATTGGGAGACCTCAAACCATTTTAAGGACCTTATTTTAGCCTCTTGGTGACTGAGGGAAGAGGCTAATTTTTAGATACTGGAACAGACTTAAAATTCCTATCCTTGAGTTTTCCTTATCAGTCTTTGCTAGAACTGATGATGGATTTTTTCAGTCCCAGGCATTAATTGTAAGACAGAGTTTTCCAGGTCCCCTTGCTGTCCTTGTGTGGGTGTGTGTGCTTGGTTGGTTGGCATTAGTGCCAGGTTTAGACAAAGTGAGTATGTGTTGGCTTTTCATCTCTGGGGAAGGCAGAATTTAAAAAATGTCCTGAGGACTAATTAGTTGGTGAAAGTATAGCAGCAGCAGGAAGGAGGAGGGGCAGCATGAAGGAGATGGTGGCTGCTGCCCTGCTTTGAGATAAAAGAGGCTGAAGCCCAGGGAATCCAGAAGAAACAAGCAGGACCATGTGGGCTGGCAGCTCCTGACGCTGACTGTCATTCAACACACAGAGCCTAGTGCCAAGGGGATACCTCCTCCAGGAGTGAGATGATCAAGGGTTGTTAAGTGGGGCCATGAGGTGTTAATTGCTAAAAACTAGAAATTCAAATTTGAGGAGCTTCTAGTGTAGAATGACTCTAGCAGAGAGAAGCCTGTCTTTGTGTCCTGTGAGTGAAGCAGGATATAGAGTGTTGGATGGGGCAGACCTGAGGCTCTGAATAAGGCTTTCATCATCTTATCCCAGACTACTCATAACCCTCTGCTCCCAAACAACCCATGGTGACACAAATGCAGAACCAGGAACACAAGGAGGATACCAGCAACACCTTAAACGTCACAGAAGCTGTAGCAGCACCTCTTTGTAGGACTTTTCCTCTCCCAGTGCTCAGTTCATGATCCCAGGAGAGACTTCAGCCTATGGCAAGCACATCCATGCAGCTCTTATTTGTCCTTTTTATTAATTGGAAACCTAAGTGGTAACAGGAGCCCGAACTACACGGGTGCAGGGTTCAGGCAGTGCCACTGCCTCAGGGATTACATGTGTAACCTCTTCAGAGTAAGACACCAGACACATGAGACTGCAAATACACTGTGGAGCAGCAAATATGGAATACTAAGCAGCTAGGTATCAAGCGCTAATATAATGCTGAGATTTTAAAAAGCCTCAGCTAAAGCCCTGAGAATGACAAGAGATTGTTCCCTATTCTCTTTCGATTTGTCCACATTTTCCTGACTGTGGGAGGACTGTTTACACCCTCGCTATACCCCCTGCTGTATTTGAGTAACTGTGGCCAGGTGACAAACTCAATGAGCACTGAATTGTGCCTCGGCAAACATCAGCTCTGTCTCTATCAGAGCTTATCTGCATTGGAGAAAAACTGTCCTCCAAACTGGGAGCAGGGCTAGGCTGGAATGGGAAGGGCAGCACCAATACTCAGCGTTTTTGAATGTGGCAGTTCTGAAGTGGGTCAATGAAGACCATTTCTGGCACTAATAGGGAGTTAAGGGAAAAACCCACGCTTGGACACCACATGCTGGTAGATTTGGTGGCTCCTCTGACAAGGCTTTGTGGAGTGGATCTCTGAGCATCTGGCTGTGAGAGCTTCCTGTAGCACAAGTATCATGTGAGGATAATCCCATCTCGTTTAAAAGCCCAAAACAAGCTGTTTGGTTTGCCTCCTACCTTTTAGTCTGTTCTTCCAGTTTATGCTTATGCTGGGACAATAACAAATCTTACATTCCCCAGCCAGTGACAGAAATCATACGTACACAGAAGGAGCCAACTTCTTAGCCCTGGATAAGAAACCTGACACAACACAGGGCTTGTGCAATCTTGGGTGGAAACTCTCATCCATGGTGTATGCGGAATACACTCTGTCCAGAGAAAAGGTAGAAGATCTGTAGCTCACTTGGGACACATTGCTTTAAAAACATGGAGAAACTTAGCAGCATTCCTGAGCTAAGGAAGATCAGGTCTTTTGGGGTTTTTTTCCTCTTTTCTTTTTAAAGCTAGTTAACCAAATTGGAATAAGTGACTTTTTAAATCCTTGACAAGAAAATCTACAGTGGAATGTGGAATGATTTCCTCAAGTGTCAGTACAGACTGTCATACCCAACACTAGCTCTTCTCACCTCCAGAGGCACAGGACAACTCCATACACAGCTTGAGTGAAGACCTGTACATCTGGCCCTCTTCAGAGTCCCCTATCCTAGTGTTATGGTGGAGGTCTCCACCCTCCCATAGGCAAAATCCCTTTGTCAGCCCCAGAGACCCAGCTCTGACAGAATTTAGTCTGAGAGATGTTCTTACAGCATGAGGTGGGCCTCTTCAGCCTGAATCTGTGTGTGTGTTTTTGTTCTATGCTATTTTGGGAATAAGCAACTGATAACAAGCAAACGCTTTCATCTGCTGGAGTAACTGTGTTCTCAAGCATTAAAATTATGGTTTTTACTAACTGTCTAGTGGGGAGAAAAAAAAATCAAGGCTCTTAATTCCAAAAGACAAGTTAACTTCTGTGGGAAGGAGGCAGAAACTGTTAAGTCTTTTGCTGTCAGAAAGAAACTCATGCTGCAAGTATTCAGTCAATTAGGCTGATTTGTAGCAGCCTCACTATAAATCCTCTTTCATTCAGAGGCAAGTTAAGCTCTTTGATGAAACACGGCATTCCAAGGAATTTCAGTAGGTTCTCACACATCTAACCATGGCAAAGTTATCTGTAGTGACACACCATCTGAGAATGACATGGCACGTTCAACTCTACAACATTACAGCCAATGTATCTCAAAAAGGGAGGCCTGCAAAAAATCTTTCACCCCACTATTACAGATTAGCCTTCTTCTCGCATGCTCCATTTGTTCAGCCTATTAGTAAATTAGAAACAGCTTTTCTAAATCAGTTCTAGATAAAAACAGTTGAGAGAGACAACTATGCAGTAAATGACCACTCAACCCAGAAACACAACTGTTTGGCCGAAGAAATGCATCACTCCTTAGAGGTGTAAAATCAGTTTAAAGGCAGCATGTCATATCACAACACCTGTGTAACATAAGCAGAGGCAGAATCCTTTGTTTCCCTGGAAGTTGGAGCTTTCCCACTCCTTTGCCCCAGAGGGGGATGACAGCAGAGCTGTGACCCTGTCCTGTGCCCAGCTGTGCCACCCAGCTGACTCACCCTGCTGAGCTGGTCCAGGAGTCTTTGGTTCTGCTCGGAGAGTTCCTGGACAGCGCGCGTTTTCTCCCGGTCGGCCTCGCGCAGGTGGACCTGCTGCTTCTCCAGCTCGTCCTGCAGCTGCTTCACGTCGCTCTCCAGCTCAGACACCCTTCCTTCCCACTCTCCCTCCTTGTTCTCAAATCGCCGCCGCAGCTCGTGCTTCTCTTGCTCCAGGTGCTACATGATGGGGGAGAAGAGGTTAGGAAGGGGAGAAAAAAGGTGAATGTCTCCTTTTCCTCCTCTATGCTAGGGCTAAAACCTCGTGCAGGAAAGAGGATGGTGCTAGAGCATGACAATGCCATGGAGATAACAATTCCACATCAGGGCAGGTCACTGGCACTAAAGCCATTTTCCATTTCCAGCAATTGGCCTGTCCTTGGCCACTGGAGTTCATTCAGCACATTGAATTTTTATTGAAATAACTGCCAAAAGAGTAAAGTAGGCTGCATGTCAATAGGCGAGATATATAGGTCAGACAGAGCAATCGATTTAGCAGAGCCCAGCTTAACTCCAAAGCAATATTTCAGTGGTCAGCGGCATAATTTTTTTAAAATTGCCTTTATAGTCAAAATACACAAACTGTATACCCTTACTGCTGGTGAGGAATGTGGATGAGGCATCCTTGTTGTCATATGGGTCTCATGAATAACAGTTGAATCATTTATCCATTTGCTCCTTCTATTCCTGACCTAATTAGTTGTCTGAGAGTTTGATAGTACACAGTAACTCCATTGTTTGATGCAGCCTGCTCTGGAATGGCAATGGATGCAATGAACTGATTGCTACAGACATTATGTACGTCCATGTTTTGGGTTCAGGTTTCTTAGAAACCACTCTCAGTTCTGGAGACTCTGCTCTGGTTTGGATTGGCTGGAAAATGAGAGACAGCACAAATCTGGTGAAACTTTTGCATGTTTTACAGGCTCAGTTAAAATGAGGGCTTGATTGAAACAGAGCTGCAAATCAGGTCAAAGCAGATTTCTGTTGTGCCCATTTGAAAGAATCCCTGCTCCAGAGCCCTGAGCTTCAATTTCCCTTGGTGGCTGAAGACACATATTTACTTTCGGAACAGTCACAGACTGGGGACATGGGCACGTCCCAGGATTAGCAGGGAAACCTAAAAAATGGGAGTCCTCTCCTTGTTGGTTGTCCTCTGATCCCCAGAATATTCTCCTGCTACTCTCTATCAGATTCCCCAGTCTTTAAGGAATGTATCTTAGAAAAGAACAGAAACCCACTGGGCCAAACACTGGTAGCACTTGCCTAATTCTCCCAGGTGAATTGTTCCCTAGTGAACAATTCCCATGGCACTTCTGATAGGAGGGAAAAATAAACCTGCTAGGTGGAAAAGAAAATTGCACTGCATTTATGTGAAGTGGCTTTTTATTGCTTGTTAGAAACACAGGCTGTGTGTGGGCTGTTTCCCCTGGGTGCCTATTGCTGATGACACACAACCTCCCTGGCAGGGTCCCTGTCACCTTCCCAAGCAGGTCTGAATGTCAAAACCCTCCACTACCTCTCCAGCCTCTGGCCTGTGTATTGCTAATCTTCCACCTTGTTTTTGCTCTGCCACACAGATGCCATGTTTTCTCTTTCTTCACCTGATCCCCAAATCCTTTCCTATGCTCCTTCCAGCTCAGTGTAGCAGCATGTTGCTTGTGCCCTTCAAATCTTTCTGCAAGTTCCAGACTTTCATGAAAAACCCTTAAATATGAGGAAAAGTTGATTAAAAACAGTGGCCCAGAGTAGGGGATGTCCCTATGTTTCAGACACTAAAAGAATGGGCATCCTTGCAGATGAGAGCTAAGCAGTAATATAAATATTTTAATGCAATAGGTAGGCATGAGATCCCAGCACCTGGCCCGTGACAACCGTTGCAAAGAAATCTTGTTTGTAGTCCAAGTGTGGCTGGAGCAGCCACAATTTCACTTTCAGTGGCACACTGAAAATTCTGTCTTTTATAGCACTGCATCTTTCACTGCTAGGCAACGTTTAGAAAGATCCAGGGCCTTCTCTAAATGGAAAGTGGAACTTCAGCCTGCTGAGAAGCAGCACTGCAGCTGAAGTGCCCCAGACATCCAAATGTGATTTAGAAGCCACCGATAAGCCTTGTCAATAATTTAAAAAACACTTTCATTTTTCACTGCAAAAGAAAATCTCCACTACACAGATCCCAAATAAATGGCCATCACAAAGGCTGGTGTTAGAAGAAGGTGAAGAATATGAAGTTTATTCTGTTGTGACAGAGAAATCAGAACAAAGCAGTAGGGGCATGGAGAGGCTGTTGCAAAGAGGAGGATAATCCAGATGAGATGTGTTGACTGGTCCCTCCTGCTTCTGTCAGCAGCCGTCTCTCCTGGCCTGCCCTCACTCCAGCACCTGCAGGGCTGCAGGTCTGGAGAGGGGATTTCTGGACATAGTGCTGATAGGGCAAACTGCTATACTCAGTAGGGGAGTTTCTTGTTTCCTGAGTGTCTCTCCATTCACCAGCTGCTCATTGATTTTAAAACAGAACTGCTTTCTAGAAGATGTTTTCTTCCAGAAAACAGCTTCTCTTCAACTTAACTGAGCTGGGCTGGTCCTCATCTGAAGAGATGAAAGCAAGGGAGAGTTTCCCAGCTGATACAGAGGGTTCACACTGTAAAATGCTTGGACACAGCAGGCTCCTCTGTGTCAGAGGAACAGCACTATTAACTGTTTTAATCCCTTAGAGAGGATAAAACTGTCTAGGATCACATATCAGAATTTATTACAGAACTTCAATTTCATGATTAGAAATTAATTTAAATTCAGGCTGTGAAGTGAAAGGTTTGCCAGAGTAGGTGTATGGCAGGAATGCTGTATCTCAGCAATGAATCCACAAAACTAGAACATATTTAATCTTGAGGCAAAGCACTCAACGAGCAGACCAGTACCTTGGCTGTTGTGAAATGGACAGGCTTCACTGAGCTCTTGTAACCAACTCTGCACTGTGAACTGGGACAAAATATCTCCTTTTAAGTGCTAAACATCATTATATCAGGTTGTCACCAAGGATCTCATCTGAGACTTTGCTTCGTGTCACAGTCAGAAAGTTCTCAGCTTAGGGAAGGAGGGAACAGCTGTGGGTCCTTCCTCTCTGCTCCTCTGAAATTGAAAAGCTCATTGTGAAATTTTATTCACTTCAGTGGCAACAGGAGGAGGCCGAGATTTAATCGCAGAGGCTGGGATTATCAAGCTTGTGTTTTGGAAGATTAATGTTGAAATTTGATTTTTTTTGTGTGAAGCAGCACTGGGTTAAATTTGCCAAACCCAGTGGAAAAAAAATGACCCTAAAGTACATAACACTAACTCCTCTCAAATGGATTGCCTGGAAAACAGCAATCTGTTATTCCACTGGGAAGTTAGGGTGATAGTAATGGGATGAAAATATGTAAACAGCCGGTTGTGTTTACAATCTCTTCATTTACCTTCTGAATGGGCCTGTGAGAGCAGAGGTAAACATTTGTGGGATGTTATTTAAAGTACTATAAAGTCGTAGTTTCTCCCGTCTCCTTTTCCCCTCTACATTTTGCAAGCAGTGAGTGGTATCTGAGGTTCCTGAACTCCCTACAACGCAGCTCGCTGGGTACCTAAACTTGTGCATTTTTCCTTAAACGATAGGAAAGGTTCTACTCCAACTCCTAAGGAAAACCATGTCAGCACAACACCACATACGTCTGTTCTTCCTTAAAGATCAACCTGGAAACATTCATTCTGGCAAATTTTAATACTCTGGGAAATTCTCATCTGATAAACAGAGCCACTAAGCAACAATTTGAGCAAATGTCACCTTCACTATTTTTTTATTAAAATAGAAAAGGCAGAGAGATTCCCTTGCAAAAAGGAAGAGATCAGCTGGGGTAAATGACAAGCTTAATAAGAGAGCGGAATTTTTGTCAGGAGAACAAAGGGCATACAGTAATTTCACAAATCCTTTTGAACTTGAGAAATGTCTGTGAGGAAGGAATACAGGAATATACAGGACTGTGCAGAAAGAACTGGTCTAGGGCTGTGACTTGAAATGAGAATGTCAATCCAGCACTGTTCAAACTCTCTCAGAAAGGTGAGGGAGGCTTTCCTCAGCCTTCTAAGCAGTATTACTTATTGGAAGAAATACAATTTCAAAAGTACCTATGAGAAAGAGTGAATAATAGTGGTCCTCTCACAATTGTGCAAGAGAGACGTTAAAAAAAAAAAAAAGCTGTCTGCACAAGTCCTTTTCTTTGTAATAGCTCTATTTTATCTTTAAAAATCAATAAATAGCTCAATCCCCCGAGTTCCCGGCAAACAGCTCTCTCCAGATACCTGCAGGCATTTTTTAGAGCAAACAGCTAACAGCGATGTATCATTAGGGCTTATCTCCTGCCATGCCTAAAGCCTTAGCTGCAACAGCTTAAGCATAAGGCTCACATATGCTCTGTAGCTCAGTACCTGCTGTGCAAATTTAATTTCCGAGGTAATTCTGTGACGAGGTGAGCCGCGCACACCTCTCCCAGGTGGTCCTGGGGCAGAACAGCCCCCCAGGAGCCTCCGGAGCACGGTGCTGCAGCCCGGCCCCGACCCCACACGCCGGCTCTCGGCCGGGGGGAGCGGGGGAGAACGGCAGCGTTGCCTCACCCAGGCCTGGCAGGCATTACTCAGACCCTTTCTTCCCCGTCGCGGCCACAGCGAATCCCGCGGGCCGCTCGGCAAGGCCCGCTCCCGCCGCCCGCCCCCGGCGAGCCGCGTTGCGCAGGGAAAACCCGCGGGCCGGGGCCGGGGCCGGGGCCGGAGCCGGGCGGAGCGCGGCGGGGCCTCACCTCCAGCTTGTCGGTGAGCTCCTTGTGCATCCTCTCGTACTGCCGGCTCATGTCCTGGTTGCGCTCAAGCAGCGCCTTGCCCAGCCGCGCCGCCAGCACTAGGTCCTTCTCCTTCTGCCGGATCAGCGAGAGCAGCTCGGGGTCGCGGGCGGCGGCGGGCGGCGGCGGCTCCGGCGGCTCCCCGGCGGCGGCCAGCAGCGCCAGCTCCTCCTCCAGGGCCAGCTCCAGGGCGGCGGCCCCGGGCGGCTCCATGCCGCCGGCGCTGTCCGCCTCCGCCGGTGCTGACCCGGCGGCGGGCAGGCGCAGGCACGGCGCCGACATGGCCCTGCGCGCCGCCGCCGCTCCGCTGCGCCCCCCGCGCCCGGCCCGCGGCTGCGGCGGCTGGGCGGGGAGCGCCGCCGCCCCCGGCCCCCGCCCCCCGGCGCCGGGCCCCGGCAGCGCGTCGCCATCGCCACGGCCACCGCCACCGCCGCCGGTGCGGCCGCCGCCAGCGGCACCGGGCCTGGGTGGCGCGGGGGAAACCGGGTCCTGCTGGCGCCGGCTGCCGCGGACAGGTCTCGCCCCTTCTTCCGCAGGCCCAGGCCAAAAATCCCCCCAGATCATCGGGGAAGCCCAGGGAGGGAACTTGGCACCCCCGAGGGGCACAGCGCGTTCTCCTCGCTCGCCGCCCGCTCCCCCAGAGCTCTAGCGGGGCTCTTTCGGTTGCCAGAGCAGCTCTCGGGATCTTTGTGCTCAGTAGTTCACCCCAGAGGGCTGACTACAGCTTCCAACAGCCACCGGGGCTTGCTTTCAATTTCAGATTGTTTGGCATGTTCGCGGGTAACATTTGTCCTAAAGGTACCCTCAGTGAACGTTGGGAGTTGTAGTCAGTTCAGCTCCCAGTACTATTCCCTCTATTAGGGGCAGGACTGGTTAGGGTTTCAGGTTTGGTTTTGTTGATTTTTTTATCTCCTTAGAATCCCAGTACAGGAGGGAGGCTGAAGCAGAATACAGCAGCATAAACCTGTATATTGTCACATTTGCTAAGACCCCATTCCCTCAATTTCTAATTATACTCTAATTTCAAGCAATAACAGTGATGGCAAGCTTTAACAGTGATGGCGCAAAAACATTTTAAAGGGAACTTGTGCTTTTGATTCCTAGATTCTACAGACAGGAATTATGAGTTCCACAGCTTTTTTCTTTGTACGCCGCTTTCTTGGGGTTTGCTTTCCTTTCCTTCACTTAGACCATGTTCATCTGTATGCAACAGCCCCAATGCATCAGTCCAAGCATGTTTTTAGCCGGGACAGTTGGTGACTGATGCAGTTTTCAAGGAGGGCTGGCTTCTGCCTGGCATCACCCAAGGGCCCTGGAGAGCTGCTGATTATACATAACAGTTAGAACATGAATTGTGGGAATGCAAACTTCTCTCTGGCCATCTGCCACTGGGACTTGGCCTTTCGTGGGGATACACCCCAACAGCCCAGCTTGGGGGACCTGTTGATCCTTGGCCTTTTTCTTGGCAGCATCAGTTAACAGCAGTGCTGCTTTTTGATATGTGAGCGCCTACTCTCCAAAGACCTGTCAGACTGGTGCCTCATGCTGCCAGCACCTGTCCCACCACGGTAACTGTTGGCCCTTATGACCATTGTGATTTCCTTTTCGCCGTTGACCCAGAGGTGACACCTCCTTTATCTCACAGCAATTCCCGCAGGCACTGACTTTTCCAGTCCTTTTGTCCTTGCAGTTCCACAGACTTACATTGCTGGAAAGAGGGATTGACCATAAGGTGAGATGGTTTGGACAATACTGGCCCTTTTAAAAGAACCCCTGTCCCAAGAGGAGCTGTGATTGCACAGATTTGATAATTTCTATTTAAACACAGGAAGGCGTTTAATATTGAAACTGATTGTGAGCACCTTCTGCTGGAAGTGCCTACTACAGCAAACCAAGCCTCCTGGTGTGATTAATGAAATCCATTGTGGCATTAATTTTCATCTCAAATGCTTCCTTCACTGCATAAAACAAAAGGAGATTATACTGAGAGGGTTTTAATCTCCCAAACAAAGCCTAAAACAAACCCCAGTGCTGCATCTGTTAGGAGAGAGATGAAGAAAATCTATTGCTCGGATGGAGAGGGAAAAGCACATATAAATCAGTGAAATATATTGTAAATATGACACCATCTTAGTCAGGCATCTATACAAGCTTAATGCTCTTTTGGGGACTATTGACTGCGAAACATAACTGTGTTATCTGGAGCAACCCTGGATTAAAGCTTTGTTTATAGCACAACATATTATTGACTTCCACTTAAAAAAAAAAAAAAAATCCATTGTCCTGTGAATTTAATTATTGGTTTGGCTTTTTAGAAATATGGTATGTTACTGATTCTAAAACTCCTTTGTATGCTACTTTATTAGTATTTTATTTTGTATGTGTCATCCCAATCAAATACCTATGAAAATCTGCTAAGAATATAACCATGCAGTTTCTTTACAATGAAATGGTGACATTAACTATTAGAATCCTAAAATGTATTTCAGCTGAGAGCTGGGACAGTTGCTGCCTGTAAGTGGACACCCAACTCCCATTTCTGCTCTTCTTGCCCTGCTTCAGCTTGGTTATGTCCTTTGGAGAGCTTCAGCCCAGAAAATAGAAGTCCCAGTTATTGGAAACAAGTCAAACATGAGGTTGTTTTATTTTAATAGCACTGCTGAAGGCTGATGTGAGACTTCACTCCTCAGGTACTGCAATAATGAGTAGCTCTTGTGGAGATTTAGATCAGGCATTTCAAGAACTGATGCTCTTGCAACACAGAAGGTTCCTGTGTATACAGAACAAATGATTCTTCAGCCTGGAAATTACTCCAGGGATGGCCCTTTCTGAAAATGCAAAAAGGCCAGACTGACTCAAGCACACAGAGAACCAAGAGCAAGTGACTGATGCCAGTGATGCCATCACAGAGCACAGAAATGTCACCTTGCCCAGGACACATTGTCTTCTTTGTGATATTAGCAAATAAGGGTGAAAATAAGGCATAGGTGTAAGAGAGTAGTGTAAGAGTCTTTGTAAGAGGGTCAATCATTCTTTCCTTGCTCAGATCAAAATCTTGCAGGTCTGATCAAACCCCTTGCAGAAAGCAAAGGGTTCTATTCTTATGGGGCAAAAGGGTGACACTGACCTTGCCTCTGAGTAATTTTTTTCCCTTCTTGCTTTTCTCCATCCCACAAGTACTGAATCCAGAGAATAAGATATGGGGAGAGTTGGAGAACTTGATTCAAGGAACCATCCAGAGCAACCTGCCAGTGCAAATTCCCTCCGCTAAACAGGTTCCTAAAAGAGCAAGATACTGAAACAGGCAATCCAGCTTAAGCTGTGGATACAGCAGTGGGTGTTGTCCTTCCCAGAGGGTCAAGGGGAGGTGAACTCTAAGTTGTGCAGGCTCTTCAAGCCCAGTGTCAAGTATATTGTTAAATCTGATGCTTTGAAATCTGTATTCTGCCTTGCAGGGATTTCACTGGTTGGTTTGTTCACAAAGGAAGTGTGGCAGAGGGTCTGGACCTTTGGTAGTTACACCAACAAATGCTGGAGCGTGTAGGACTGTATGACTTGAGCAGGACAAAGCATTTTTCACACATCAGAAAAGCTGCAAATCCAATAAATGTCCAAGTGCTTCAATCAATACCTTCACCTCAGCTGTGAGGGCAACATTCAGATAACAGGCACTGCAAGGGATCATCCTTTTTTGTTTAGAGTAAGGGGAGAAAAAGATGTGTTGTGGGAAAGCCACAGCCAGACCTGTAAAAGTAGATCATTGCCCTCTGCTTTTAAAGCCGACTGTGGTGAGAAAGGAATTCCCATCAACATCCTTAATCTTCCTGCCAGTGGGCTGACAGACTTCCAGAGGAGGCAGCACAAGCTATCAGGTTTCTTTTGCCATTCTCTCTCTTTTTATCTCTCCATCCCTGTCCCACTCCCCGCTTTCTGAATGGTGAATTTCTTTATTCTTCTCTGTTTTTCTGCACTTAATTTCTGACAAATATCTTATTTTTTCTGGTTGTTTGTGTACCTCTGTGTCAAGGTGTTACAGCCACAGCCTCCTCTGCTGCAAGAGGTGCAGGCAGCCTCAAGAGAGTTTGCAGTTACCCTAATCAATAATTAAAGGACATCTGTGTCTTGCTTGCAAAACAGGCCAGAACTGTAAAGCCAGAGATAAGACTCATGTATGACCTTTCTTTCTCTTTGCTTCTGTAATATCCAAAGCTTTCTAGTATGTGTGTGCCCAGCTTTTCCCTGATGCTGAGTAGAGGAAATACAGGATGGGAAGGTGTATTTGCAGAGCTTGGGTGAAAAAAACAGAGATTTATCGTTAAACTCTGGGAAGTTTTAAGAAGGGAAAGCAAGCTGTTATGAGTGTTAGCCAAGCAAGATGTAGTAAAATAAAAGACCATCCTGATTTTTCTCAAGGCTCATTATCTCCACAGAGTTTCTGGCAAGTTTGTTTTTTTTCCCAGGATTATCAATAGCACATCAGGTATAACAGAAAAACCACTCATCCACCATGATGACTCATGGCATTGGAGTCAGGGGAAACATCCCTTGACTGCTAAGGGGGTAAAGCATGGATGACTCAGGAGTGCCCAAGGACAGAGCCAACACCATGCTGTGCTCACCCTGCCTGTGTGTAAGGAACAGGGGGTGCAAAGGGAAAAGAACAGGGGAACAGTTTGACTTGCAATATGGTACATAAGAGTTAGAGATGTAACTATTTTGTATTGTAGGTTTTAGTCTCTGTGAATTGTGAAGTTTGGAAGCATTCTGTAAGAGTTTCTCCAAAACAAAGCTGACAGTGCTGGGAACAAGCAGAACTACTCTAGACCTGGAGGAGTTGCATGGCCAATATTTCAGGCCAGCTTGATCTGTTTGGGGTACCCCACCAATAATTTGGCTTTGGTTCACAGCTGGCCCTGATCTGACACACATGCTGCCTTGCACCTGAGGCTCCTTCTTGGCTTACCATGGTCCAGGGAGACTCTGGTTACAGGATCCGAGCTGGCTCCTTCTTAGTGGGACGACCTTCCAACACTTACGCCAAGAGGGCTCCTGTCCTCACACCCTTGTGCTGGGATTGCAGTGTGCCTTCGGCAGCATGTGACAGACTGCTGGAGGTACCCACAGCTGCTGGAGAAGCTGCAGAGAAACAGAAAATATCTCAGGGACACAGGAGCACAACAGGGTGCAGAGGAGAGCTGGGCTGGGGACGTACATGGCGGCACTGAACACTCATGTGAGAGGTGTTGAGTCTGAGTGCTCCCACACAAACCCAGCTGTGGGCTGGCTTCTTCTACAGCCCACAGAAGGAGTAAAGATGTAACGGTTCCATGGGGAGATGTACATCTACATCTAGACTGGTGCTGTGTTTTTTTAATGAACTAGGTGTTTTCAGCAGTGGGTGTGAGTTCTCCCTCTTCAATCTTACCACATGACAATGTTTGCCAAGCCTTTGTGGAACAAACACTCCTATTAAGAATTAAAAAGTAGTTTGTGCCTTTGCCCATATTAAGGCACAAACTGAGAGAGCTGTTCTTGCTTGTATTTCTTTACAGCAAACCCTTAGGTCCTAAAATCACCTGTCATGGTGTGGGCCATGGAGTTCTGCAACCATTAAATGATTGGACATGACTTTGTGCTTTGTTGTAGGGAAAAATACTTGTTCACTATGGTCTCGCTCTGCTTCTTAGGGATATGTTGTGATTTGTAATGACTTGTTTTAGGAATGCTGGTCTTTGATCTGGCATTACTGGATTGTAATTGACCATGTTGACACAAAGCAGTGGTGGGGTTTAATGCAGCCTCTTTCAATCACTGTTGTGGTCAATTATTTCATGATAATGGCAACTCTGCCAGGTATTTTTGCTTCATTGAGCAATTATGTTGTTATGGAAACTGGTATTCTATAAATTATTTGAAGAGAGGCCTGATTCACTTCTTGGGAACAAGAAATTTTAAAGTAAAAAGTACACGATAACAGGGTTTTTCATTAGCTGTATACTTATTTGTGTAATTACTAATACTTAGAGCTGTTACCTCCTTGGTGCAAATATCAGCACCTTCGTGTCCCTGCAGGATCTGCTCCATTGTCACATCATTAGGAGCCAGACCATCCCAGGGGGAGGCATCCTGGGTATGTGCAGCACACAAGCTTTCAGAGGAGCTTTTGCAGCACCCATTACCTATGAGAGTAATTCCCTTTCATGCCCTAAGCTGTTTCCTCAGCACTTTCCAAGAGCACGATCTACGATAAACATGTGGGTGGAAAACAATTGAACAGAAGTAATTAAGTTGCTCCTGGTGAGCTAAAGCTCATTCTACATGGATGAGGAACCCAGCATTAGCTTGAGGTAGTCAGTGCTATTCCCCAGCATCTTTCTCCTTTTTCATGCTTTCAAACTGTGATTTCTTCTGGTTCAACAGTTGAGTTACTAAAAAGAACACTGTCACCTTTTACGTGTTCAGCTCACAGGACAGGGGCACACTGTCTGTCTCCCTGGGCCCCAGGAGTGCTCTGCACTGTCAGGAGCAATAACCTCTCCTCCTCTTAGCTCTGAAGGCACCTGGAAATCTATCTTAGCTGTGTCAGCCTGGCCATGGGGAGATCTGCAAGTACCAGGGAACCAGGCTCCAGATGATGATGTGTTTCCCTGAGTAGCGAGGTTTAATTTGGGAGGCAGTAATCAACCTTGCTATAAAAATAGCCAAGTCTTGATTTCTCCAGAAAAATGAAAATCCTGTGTCTTCTCATGCTAGTTGCTGGTTTCTAAATCCCCTTCAGTTTTGTCAGCACCCTTCTGTTTCACAGAATGGCGAGTTGCCAGACTGGTGTATCATCTTCCCGGGGTCTGCTGCCCACGTAGCAGGTATTCAAATTCAAACCAGCAGACTTTGTAAGAGTGCAGGACAGATTCAGCAGGACAGATTCAGCTGGCAGGAAAAGATTTGGGTTTCTTACAAATGTGGTTACATATTGGTGTATGAGAACAATTCACAATGAAATGAAACTTCCTATGAGTGATTTCCATTTTAAGCTCATATTATGTATAGGAGTTTTCAAGAGAAAAAGAATTGCCAAACAACAGCTAAAGACATAGTGTTGAATTACGGGTATTGCTTTCTGCTGTTTAATTACCTGCAGACTGCACTACCCTGTTGGAAAGGCAACGGCAGAACAATTTTCATCTGGCAAAAGTACTTCTGTAGGGTTAGAAAGTAAATTATTTTCCATCACTTGTACTGCTCAGAAAACCAATGTATCTTTTTTGCCCCCTTTGGGGACTTGAATCACGAACAAAAGCAGGACGTAGAAAGCTTCTTTAATGCCTTGTTTTGCTGCAAACATAACAACTCTGTACAGCAGTGTGCAAAGATCCCTGGGTGTGGCACGTTGCATCTGCTTTTGGAGGAGGCAAAACCAGACCTTTTCCAAAACTACACACCACCCCTCCCTGTACTGTCTGCTTTCCAAGGAGTTCAAAGCTGTTCACAGAAACCATAATGAGGCAACTCTTGGGGTGACATTGTCCTGTAATCCCTGTTCCCCTTTCACAGAGGGATGAGGAGAAGCCAAGGCAATAACTTGCCAACAGTCCCCGATGCCAAGGCATGCGAATCTCATGATCGAGTTGTGACCGACAGTCATAACCCTTAGACCACAGTTTCTCTTCAAGAGCCAAGTCACAAAAGGAAAGCAAAAGTTCCTGTCAATATCTCTTTGCAATGAATGCATTGCTTTGGTTTTTGAGTCAGACTCCTGAGGATCAAGGAAGGAGCTGCTGTAACCCAGTTGAAGTCACAGATATATAACAGTGATGGCATAAAACAGGTGAAGAGGACAAGAGCAAGAGAGAAGGTTGAAGCTCCAGAGGGCTTGAGATCAAAACATAAGGAACATGGAAAACATGAAAGAGATTGGTCTTAAATACTAGAAAGGACCAATGGAGGGAATGAATCCGTATTACAGTAATTTTACTAGTCCATTTTGCAGTAATTTTTTTAGATTTTAAATTGTGAGATAAAATATTCTTGTAATTTTAAAAACTATTTCTTTATTCCTGCTGGGAGGACCTAGTTGATATCAGTTGTAAATGTGTTAAGACAGAAAAATCAAAGTGTTTAACTGCTGCGAGGCACTCTCATCATATCATAATGCCTTTTGAAGCAGTAATTCAATGATTGATCAGAGGAGATCTAATTAACTGACTACATTATATGAAAAAAACAACCATGGAGAAAGCTGTGATACTCTGGGTATCACATTCATCAGAATCTTTGTTCTGCTGCATGGGTGTGGGTGTTCTAAGGAAAAGCCAAACCTTCATTCACTAGATCACCTAAAAATAAACCTTAAGATTAAAAGTTTCCTTTCTCTTTCTATCGTGCCTTTCCCATATTATTGCTTTGCATACTTCTAGGCATTTTAGGAAGTGCATAGACCATATTTGTCACTAAAATATTCAGCATTAAGCTAACTGCTTAAATCTAATATTCACCCACACATTATCTATATGGGGGTGAAATTTAGATGTGAACATTACCTTAATAAAGTGCCTTCTATTCTTGTTTCCCCTTTTTGCATTTTGCTGTACAGCATTCCATGCCTGCAGGGGCAGGGTGAGCTCAGTTGCATTGGGAATGACATTTATGAACATTTAGTGCAGCCTCGGTGTGAGTTCACAGCCAACATCTCCCATGGGGTGTGTGAAGGCAGTGATGTGACAAAAAGGGAGCCAGATACTCTTCACTGGGATCAATTAATATGTTGACATGCTGTTGTCAAAAGATATGAAGATTGGATGCATATTTTTCTCACTCAATGGCCTTTCCTCCTGGATGTAGAGACCGATAAAACTCCACAGCAATCCAGGCTCTGGGTTTGGCTGAATGGCCTTTGGTCTGTGATTCTATTCTCTCTTGGAGATCAGGTTATTTTATAAAGCTCCACACCTTTGCCTGCCTAGAATGACATGAAATCAGCTTTGTTGAGCAGGAAGGGAAAAGTCATAAAAAATCATATTTTGTACATTATTTCAGTGCTGCGGGTTAGCTTGCCACTTATTTGAGTATCTGGTTTCTTTCAGCAACACTTTGATATCAAAGGTATATCTTAGTTTAAATAGACATGTTTTTGCCTATTTTAGTAATCCTCTTTTAGGTCAGTGTCAGATGTAGCCTTATGTTAAAAACTTAGTTTTTATTTTCCCTCTCTGTTTTCATATAAAGCCATCATATAGACAGATGAGTTTTGCTTCCCCAAATTTATACTTAAATGAAGACATTTCAGTGAAGGCCAAAAAACAAAGGCAGTAACTACCTTCCAAAGGTTCCATTATTGAATATCCTTGCAGAAGAGCCTGTATAGCTCTCCATTCCACAGTCTGCCTCATAATCCTTGCTACTCCCTGGGTCAGTTTTGTGCTACTCAGTATAAAATACACACTGTCCGTTTTACTGGAGTTATTTAACTCCAAAGGAGCAACCTATACACAACTAGCTGAAATATTTGTGGGTTTGCCCTTCAAGTGTTTTTGTTTTTTGAGTGTTTCAGAACTTACTCGGTGGGAAAAAGGAGATGCTTGCACAAAACATGATACATCTGCAGAGTTCAGGAAATATTGTCTCACTTTTTGAAGCACACCAACATTCCTGTCCAGTGCAGAAGCCTCCTGGGAACTTGCTGTGGGCATGAAAGACAAGAGCTTACTGTTATTTTTAGTGTGTCTGCACATGCGTCACCCTTGGTTGCTTCTCTTTCTCTCCTGATGACTTTTTAGCTCAATAAGTTGTAGCATAAATAACCTGCAGTGCTGTAGCCACCAGAAATTGGAAAATCATTCAGCAGCACAGCCTAAGAGCCACCTCCAGCCAATGGGGGAAAGGCCTGTGGGTCAGGGAGGTGATTTATGGGAATCATCTCTCAAATGCTATAGAATTAGCACCTAGAGTTGGCAAAAGAATCTGGAATAAAGGAATCTACATCTATGGAAAAGTGCCTCCCTCTGCACTTCAAATGTTTTGTTTTAAAAGCTGGGATTGTATTTATAGAAATTAAAATGAGGTTCCCCTGTGCCAGCCTTTTGTATCTATTATTCTAACATGCTTTTGTTGAACTTGTCTGGCTTTCTGCTACCATTAATTGTATCTATTAGTTGTTAGTGTGTTGAACCTTTCCTCTATCTCAGTTTTTGAAGAATAAGAGTAGTTTGAGTAATTGGAAAATGCTGCCTGGGCCAGTGATTGTGTTTATAAAACAGAAACATTATGCTCCTCTTTATTTACAGTCATTGTAAATGGAAAATGCATCTATTGTTTGTGTTGGTCTGAAATTATGTAGTGCTCTTTCAGACACCTGAGGACCCATTATCACCTCCTGAATTTTTGTGTTTGTCTGTGAGAGAAAATGTCCTTTATTGTTCTATCTCAGAAACACCATCTCATCAACTGGGAACTGATTTAGAATTCTTTTAATTCAGCAGATCATTAGAATATATATGACACTTCCAGGGAAAATTAAACCATGTGGAAGCAATAAAAGACTGGCAGTTATGTCTGATCAACAGTAATAGTCCAGCATCTTGGAAGAAAATAATGTATTTTAATTCAGAAGCCTATCAACATTTAACAAAGCCGAATTTTGTATTTTTAGCCCATTACAAATTACCAGTATTTGGAAATCGGTTTTGTATTGTTCTGTGTGCATTTTGTTGTTGTTGTTTTGTGGGTTTTGTTTTGTATTTTTTTGGTGGGGATAAGGGGAAAGAGTGAAAAGACAGCTGCAAGGACTTGCAGCACATTCTAATTCTTTATTTTGTTTGACCTGATTTAATAAGCTTCCTCTGTTGAAATACCATCGTCTATGTCGGGAATTATGTCAGGAAGCACAAAAAAAAATATGTGCAGTGTGGGTTGAGTGAGCTTGCAAAAACTGTCAATGAAGATCAATTATAGGAATTTTTGAATTACACATTAGATAAGAAGCAGATGACTTCTTTTCCCTTGCAACTGCACTGTTAACTATTTTTGTCTAAATTAAAATACAGCCGTAGAGGCAGTGAAAATCTGTCACTGAGCGTCACAGGCTGCCCAGGCTTATTGATCATTTTCTTCTTTACGACTGAGGTCCTGCAGAGCTGTGGTTTTGGCACGGAGCTCTGTGCAGAGGAAGCCAGAAAGCAGCAATCCACTAACAACCTAGGATTTATATGCAGCTTGGGCAGAAACGGCCCTTTACAAATGACTTGGTAGGCACGAAAAGAAAAATGCTATTTAGGAGTTGCCATTTTCTGATGTGCTGGTACTGCTGAATGATGCAGTGGGGGCTGTGTGCTCTTCTCTCACACCACAGCTGGGCAGGCAAAGACAGGGGGAGGCAGCCTTGCTTCTGCACCTTCATTGTTTATAAATACCTTGGATCAGCCTGTTCATTGGATATTTCTGAATGTGGAATAACATTTTTTTGCCCCAAGAGACTACATATACGGGGGGAAGACTTTTGCAGACTCTACAGAGCTGTTGAACACCCCTGCCAGCATTTCCTGGCTGTGCCTCTGGCTCAGTTTGGAGCTGAATTCCAGAAAACAAGTAGGATTTAAAGAACCGTCTTCAAGAGAATAGTAGCAGTTCTTATTCACAGGAACTAGATGGTACATCATCTTTTGAGGTCAGGATATTGAAAGGCATCAGAATGAAAGCCAGGGGAACATAGAGAAGAAAGAGGTGCAACAAACTATGCAGCCTATGTGCAAATCTCTTTTATTCCAGCAACTTGTATTCTAAATAATCTTTATGTTGTAGTATCTGTTCATGGAGGAATAGGTTGATGCAGAACCCAGACTCCTCCATTGATTTAAATGCTGTGTTCTGGAGGGTTTCAAGTGGTAGCTGGTTGTTAACAAATAACAATTACTTACGATAATTTTTTTTTAAATTATTTATTTTAGTTATTGTTGGTTTTCGTCATTTTGAGGTTGGCTGTTAGGCTTTTATTGATAGCTCTTTGATATGAAAAGCTGACTACTTTCTGCTTTGTGCTTAAAAGCTTTAAGATGTGGGGTGTGCCAAGTCTGCACCTTCCCCTCATTTCCAAGGGACTAATTGCTACTAATTGCTCTCATCCACTGGCAGAACTCACTACTGCTGCATCTGATCCATTTCAAATTTCAGAGAACCAATGCACAAGATCCATTGCTCTGAGGAAAACTGGAGGGCTAAGTGGTGAGAGGAATAGAAAGAAGAAAATATTCTACCTTATTACCTCTATAATTCAATTATAGAGGAATTTGGAATAGTAGCATAAACCCACCTTTCATTAAAAAGTTATTTTCAAAACGAAAGTCGACCTGCAGTACTTTAAAAACGCAGGGGGAAAAAGAAGTAGCATAAAGCCATTTTTTATTCAGGAAATGTTTATTCCACAGAAACTCTTTCATATGGAATTTCCATTCCCCTTTCAAGATTTGTATTTTTGTATCCAGCCTTTGGCTAAAAATGGCAAAATGCAATTCCTTGGCAGACCATGAGCACTGCACCATTGCAACAACTTCCCACCTTCCCAAATTTTTTTTTTTGAGGAAAAATATACTGGGTTTGGAGCCTTTTCTTTCCAGGTAGTAAAGGAAATTTAAAAGTGTGAAAAAACAATGTGAGCCAGGCCAATCACCATGAGAAATGGTGAAGAACACTCCAAAAAAAGCAATTTCACCATGCAGTGACCTCCAAAGCAGCCAGAAATTATCATTCACTTCCTTTATGAACCTTAAATTACTGCACTGTTTGTCAGTGTTATTTCTTAATCACGTATTCATCGCAATTCTTAACATGGAAAAGCTGTTTAAAAATGAGAATCCCACCATAGTCACAGTAAAATATCTCCTGGCCTCCAAGCAAACATTATAGAACTAATTCTAGAAGAATTAAATAAAGTAACATGTAGGCTGTCATTTCCAAGCTCTTTGGGACAGGAACGAACACACCCACTCAGAGCAAGAACATCTAAAATCCATGAGGCACCAAAATCGTGATTCCAGATTAAAAAATAGGCAGGCAAACAAATCCAAATTTCTTTTAGTCTCACCTGGAAGAGTCCTTTGACATTAAAGCTGTCACTGCCTCATCTGCTGCTTTTATTGATACTCTGCACAAAGCGCTACTGTTGTGTTTTTACCCTGTTCACACTGCCCTCCATGCCACAGGGCCGCAGAGCACACATTACTGGTCACTGGAATTTTTGGAATAAATCTTCAAAGGAAAAAGACAGAGTTTATTTCAAGTTCAATGACACAAAGAATCCAAGTTTACCTCTGTATCTCAAATCATCAGAGTTAGTAAAGACTGGGTTTGTTTTCTTTTAAAATGCTGGCATCATTTTAACAGAAATATTTTTTAAAATCTATTTTCAGACTTAATTTTGATACTTCAGTCTGATGGGATTTGTTTTTTTAACAAAATACCTGCGTATTGATGCCCAATCCCACAAACAAGTAAATTACAGCTGTAGTTGAGGAAAGGATGTCTTTTCTGTGGATTAGTTGATTTAAGGCAAAGAGAAGAGTCCTGCTGTGAACATCCAGAATTAATTCACCCTAGGACCAACACATGATTAAATTTTTAAGTTTTAATTGTGCTCTCAAAAGAATTCTGTCTCTTCACCATAAAGGTATTGCTGTTCTTTTTTTATTTTGGAATCTAAGTAAAATATAACTGGATATGGCCATTTTTACATGATTATTCTGTCTAAATTCCAGAGTAATTGAGTGTTATGTTAGATGCAGTTGCCATCTGATAAGCAGCACCTGTCTTGTTCTAGATTTTATCTTGTAAACCAGAGTTGCCTTCCCTACCCCACCAATGAAAACACGTAAGTGGTTCTTTAGGACATTTAAAACAAAACATTTTTTATAATGGCTCAGATAGTTTATCAGTTTTGCTTTAATTAAGCTCCTGTCACCTGTTGCTGTGCAACATGTAATTCCCATTAAGTCATGACAAATGTAGTTTTAGGCAGCTCCAGGAGATGTTAATGTGAACACATGAATATTCATGTCTCTTGACAGATCGTGAGGTTTAATAAATTGCTTTCTATAAAATAATTTTTGTGGAATCAGGGATGTTCCTCTGATAGCACAAAGGAAGCCTGAAGCTGAGATATCTAAAATATCATTTGCTTTTCACTCCATCTACAAGTTAATAAATTATTTCTCTGGAAAGTAATGAGGGATTTGTTTTAGGCTAAATATAAAAAAAAAAAAAATTTAAGACAATTAGGATTAAAAAAAGCACTTTCGTGAGGTTAAATGCTCAGTTTGCACACAAAGAAAGATTCTTAGTGACCCAATTCTGTTACTATTTCATTTTGGTCACACCAGAGATTTATAATGATTATGTTTTGGCTTACAGGGAAATTCAACATATGGCTGTGTTAGGAGAGTGTGGTCACTGAGCAGTGTGTGCTGGAATGAGGAACCCTCAGAACTGGGATTCGGTCTGAAGAGCATCATCACATTTGTCTGTTTGCATTTTTAAGAATAAATCAAAAGAGAGATGACAACTATGTATCTAATAGGAAGACCCTGAGTTTTAAAAACTGTTTTAATGGATTTTACTTCTGTAAATATAAAGAAAATAGAAGCAATACATAAAAACCCCAGTGAACATTAGCACTTGTATAATACAATTATTAGCAAATTACTAATACAAACAAAAAAGACCTTTAATATTTTAGTCAAAATAACCTTGAAGAATATTATCTCTGTGCCTACCTTCTAGTGAAAGTCTATGGAAGAAACACCAAACAGCCTCTCAGGTCTTCTGAAGTTTCATTTCCTTTTTGCTTATCCCAGGAGGATGACAGCAGAGTGGTCTTTTTCCAAAAATTCTCAGGAGGAAATTAAAAATACTGCACAAGGAAACACAAAGTAATTGTTTTCCTAGTGATTATTTCTCTTTTTCTTGCTATCTTTGATAAGGAATTTACTTCCCTCTTCCATAACTCTTCTTCCCAAATCTGTGTTTTGCAAATATTCCTATCCCCTGTAGCCTGCGTGACTATAATGTCAGGTTGGATTCTTTGTGATAGTTTGGGAAAAGAAAGTGGAACAAAATGTGTCAGGAATATAAGGATTATTTAGGTCCCATTTGTGGGAACCCAGGACATCCCTCTGGGTGCCCTGGATGGCCAGAGCCGCTGGCAGGGGGCTCTGAGACCCTGGCATGCAGCCAAAGACACACGTGGGGTGTTGATCTTAGCCCGTGGAGCAAATCACCAACTCTATATGAAGAATTACAATCCACACACACAAGTTTAGATAGCATAGTAGAGATAATCACGAAGTGAAAGGAAGGATTTCTGAGTGCTGTACAGGGGGGTTTTAAGCCTTGTACGCAGGGGTCCAGGTTTTGTACATGGGGGTCAGGGGTTCTAAGATGGAGGGATTTGGGTGTGCCCTGTCCTCTTTCTTTCTCCTTCCTCACCTCCATGTCTTTGGTGATGTTGGCACTCACAGATTGGTTTAGAGTAGAAAGTCACCATTCAATATGGATAGTAGGCATTGGGGAAAAAGTATAAACATGTAACACGTAATGTGTGATATAAAAGATGGCAGCAGCCCCCTGGGAGGGCAGTGTGCCTTTGTCTGAGCTGCTGAACGGGCCACAGCAGCTCAGGAGAAGAATCTTTTAGATAACCAACAATAAACTACCTTGAGACCGGACAACAGAGGACTACTGAGTCTTTCTTTGAAGGCACGGGTTGGAGGAGAGACTTTTCCATCTTTTGGGGTCACCCCAATCCGGGGGTGAGACCCCACACCATTAAGCAGTGGGGAGAGTGACACTTAGCAAGGGTTTATGACAGCAGTGGAGTCAGCCAAGTTAAACCCTTTATTCTGAAACAGGAAGTGGTAACCCAGGTGTGATCGGGGTTGGGGCTGAAGAAAGAGCTTGGTTTATCACAAGCTCTTTTAAATATTGGTGAGTTAGAGGAAGGGATACAGCTGATAAAGGCAAAATTATTTTTTGTTTTCATATAGAATTATAGATGATAGATTGACATATAGATTAGCTATGGTAAGGGCCTTGCTGAAGAGCATGATTTATTTCTGGCATCCACATCCCCTTGGCTGCAGATCCATCTGCATGTGCAGCATCACAATTTGGAAAGAACAGAGCTGGAAAGCTTTGCAAAGTAGGACAAAACCTCAGGTTTTTGGTCATACTTAGCTCTTAGCATTGTGATAGAACAAGCCCTGTTTATTGCTTTCTAAGCATATATAAATTCATTAGCACCTTGGGCACAGCCACGAGTGTCTCAGTGCTCTACAGATGAAGAGATTTCCAAGTAATGCTGCTGTAAATACAGAAGTTCACAGCCAGATGGTGTTGGAGGGGACTTGGCAGCTCTCTGCCCAGTAAAATATGGTGAGGTTACTTAGGATGAGTATCTGAGCACCAGGCTCTTGGCAAAAGCCGGGAGTACCTGCCTGCCTGGTCGTTTACTTCTACGTTTAGGGGGTATCTCAGACCTCATGCAAGCCTGAAGGGTGTTACTGTGACAAGCAATCCTGGGAACAGTCACCTTGGAGCACAACGCCGCAGCAGGAGGGAGGAGAATTTGGGCCAAGGAAACAAAGGGAAACCCCTACTCTTATAATAAAATAATGTCAAACAGATGGTAACCAATTCAATGCATGGTGAGATGTCAAAACATGTTGAGCACCATATTGGGACCCGCTTAGGGAAAATCACAGTGCTATTTATTCTGTTACACTTTTGAACAACCTAATAATTTAATAGTAGGAATAAGCCCTTGCTTTGTACAGTTGCAGGTCTGCTGCTGCTCCTTCCAGTTAAGTGAGGTTGTACCCAGGAGCAGCTGTCAAGTTCAAGGAGTGATATATAATTTGGCTGTTACAAAGGACTGGTGCACTATGATTCCTCTTGATAAAAATATCAAAGGTAGGAAGGAATCATCACTTTCACTCTGAAAACTTCAGATCATCAACTTAAACAAAAAGAAAATATGTGTTCTTCTGAACAGGCATATATTTCTTTTTTACCTGAGACAGTAGAAATGGGTACTGAGGTGTTAGCACTGAAACTGCATTTTTCTCTCTCCTCTCCTCCCCTCATCTGCCACTTCAGTTGTTTTCTTACAATTTGATAATAGTTCTAGTGCAACTGCATTTTTATGCTACTATTTCATTTTGCTGCTAGACTTTTCCTGTTTACCGTTACAGAGCAACAAAGAATGAGAAAAACAGTATGTGATCTTGTGTCACATGGCTGCTTCGAGCAAAATATGCATTTAAAGGCCTTCTTAAAAGGAACTCATCTAACTTGAGTCTTCACCTAAATGAGGAAAACTGTCCCAAAGGGTTTTAAGAGCCAGCTTCTTTGCTTGCAAACACTGAAAAAAATTATTTGGAAAAATTAATTATAAATTAGTTTACTGTAAATCAGTAAACTGATGCTATTGCTGAACCTGTTGTGCAGCTGAGAGAGGCCTGTGGTCCAGCCAAGCAGCTCGCCTGGCTGGTTAAATTTGGGATATTGTGTGGGACACCAGAACCAGTGTTCACGTTCTGAAGGGAAAGGGGAGCATTCATGTACGTGAGATGAGGCCATCAATGAGCTATCTCCTCTCCCAGTGTGTGGATCAGCTGTTCCACAGCGCCCTGCAGAGAAGAGGGAAGGAGAATCAGCCACACCTTGTGATTTGAACACAATATAGAACTGAGCTGTTCAGAAGGACAACCCAGGTCTTCTGCTGCCCCCATTTTCTAAATCCAAACGGATGTGGAGATATGGTGATATCCCCAGTGGAATGAGAAACTGTGTGGATATTTAACAGTAATTCTGGCAGTTAAAGCAGAGGAGGTTAATGATACTTGCTGACAGGCTGGAGAAAGGGAAAGACAGAGGAGCCTGAAGTTCTTTTAGTTTGGATGGCAGACTTGTTCAAAATCTAGGGTAGAGCACCTTTAGACGTGGTAGGGCTCCAGTATCAGGGGTGGATGTGGCATTTTACTAAAACGCACTACCATGGCAATTGCCCAGTTCACGCACAGGAAGCTCTTTACTGCATTTCTATTTAAGAGCTGATCTCCCTGGGAAATGCGGATGAGGATGAGACACAGCCAGTGAGTGTCCTGAGTGGAGTCCAAAATCAAATTGGCAGTGCAGGTAGTGGACAATAAATTAGATTTTAAAAACTCTTTCAGGCTTTGTAACTTTAAATGAACCCAGCTATGTAAGTTTCAGATGAGAAATACACCACAAATATGTCAGTGTTCCAGGGGTGGACTGGGGGAGGTGAAAGGAAGAACAAATCTGTAAAATGATTTGTATAAAGTCAAATGTAATAAATCCATCAGTGCATTACTTGATCAGCAAGATGCCAAACCAGTATTAGCATCATTAAAATGAATGTAAAAGAGCAAACTATCTTATTTTATATAACTCACAGTGACACCATTATTTTCAAAGGCCACGCCACCAAGATTTCTGGTACCCGATTAAATTTTGCCCAGACACAAAGGGATGTGTTTTGCACCGCTGTGATGTCTGCAGGTCACGGTGGTGCTCCCTGCCGATGTCCTCCACGGACACGTCCGCACGGATCCATCGGATCCCTCCTCACACAAGGTCATCCTGCATCCCACTGAACCTTCTGATGACGCGGCACCGACACAGGACTGCGGAGCTGGAAGCCTTTCACCGCTGCCTCATTTTAAAGTTAATCACCCTGTATGTGAATAAAACAGCCGTACAGAATGGGTCATAAAGGTCAGGCAAGCATTTTACAGAAGGAAATTTAAAGCTTCTGAAAACCTTTTCATTTCCCCTCTGGCTGCCCTACCTGGCGGCAGCTGTTGCCAACTATGACGTCTAGGGTAGGGTTGAGCCAGCTCCACTCAGAACCACTGGGAATGAGTAACTGTTCCCTTTTAAGATTTGGCAGAGGAAAACAAACAAACAAACAAACAAGAAGACGTGAAATACACGACAAGCGCCAGCAAACCCGTGAGGGCAGAGCAGCACCAGCAGTGTCCGAAGGCCCTCCTGTGCTCCCCCCGGAGCTGGGGAAGGCCCGCAGCACAGGGGGTCCCCTCAGCGCCCCCTCAGCGCCCGCGGCCGCTCCCGCCCTCACGGGGCCGCCGCCACACCCGGGCAGGGCTTCCGACCCCGCCGGCCTGCGATTGGCCCGCGCCGCAGTACCAGAAGTGACGTCAGGAGCCCCACGCCCACCGCGCCGTTCAAACGCTGGCGGCGGTAAGAGCGGGGCGCGCGCGGGGGTTGAGGGGATCCGGGGTGACCCGGGAACGGGGTGACCCGGGAGCGGCTCTGAGAGACATGAGATGGGAACGGGGCGACCTGGGAGCGGCTCTGAGAGACATGAGGGGGAAACGGGGCGACCTGGGAGCGGCTCTGAGAGACCTGAGGGGGGAACGGGGCGACCTCGGAGCGGCTCTGAGAGACGTGAGGGGGGAACGGGGTGACCCGGGAGCTCCTCTGAGAGACCTGAGATGGGAACCGGGTGACCCGGGAGCGGCTCTGAGAGACCTGAGGGGGGAACGGGGTGACCTGGGAGCGGCTCTGAGAGACCTGAGGGGGGAGCGGGGTGACCTGGGAGCTCCTCTGAGAGACCTGAGATGGGAACGGGGTGACCTGGGAGCGCCTCTGAGAGACCTGAGGGGGGAACCGGGCTTGGAACAGGGTGGCGCTCAGGGAGGAACCGAGCTTGGGACGGGGCAGCTCTGAGGGGGCTCTGCGTTCGCCCGCTCTAATCTCCGGAGTCTGGGGGGCTCCGTGCCCTCCCAGCGAGGTGGTGGGGTCACCGTCCCTGGAGGTGTTTAGGGAAAGGCTGGCCGAGGTGCTGAGTGCCGCGGGAAAGGTGGCACGGTGTGGTTTGGTCACAGGACGGTCTCGGAGGGTCTTCTTCAATGTAATTGCTTCTGCGCTTCTCCCCACTTTATTGCTGGGGTGCTCCAGGCATGTTTAAACTTAAAAATTTTTTCACCGAGGAAAAAGGGATATTACTTAAATTACATCTCCTCTCATCCATATTTTTTGCTTAGAGTCAGCCAGCCAAGTGCTTCCTGAATATCCCTGTTCCCTTTTACAGGTGCTTGTTTCCATGAGATAAGCTGTAAAGATGTTGAAGTTTAAATGTGGAGCCCGAAATCCGATTGAGGCAGGACCAATGGAGCCCATCACCAGCCGAGTGTCTCGGCTAAATCTGCTCTTTCAGGTGAAGGACGTCTGGCCTGGGAGCAGCTGATCTTGGTTTTGTCCTTGTCCATCCCCAGGATAACAAAAGACATGCTTGTTTGGATGCTGAAACCATGCCTGTGTCGTTCTTTGGGGTAAAAGAAAGGGGTAACTAGGTGCAGTTCAAAGTGTTCCTGGTTTGCACAAAATTCAGTGGATAGTAACTGGTCTAATGTTTTGTGCATCTGCTGATGTTTTAGCCTGATAGATTTTTCCACTTAAAGATGGAATATTGCTTTCTGTGCCCTGTAATCTTTAGTTTTTTCATGAATGAAGGAGCTGTGGGTTTGTCCCAAAATGAATTTCCCTAAGGGGCTGCTTTTTCATTGTCTGAGGTCCAACAGCTTTTCCTTCCAGAGTTACTGTTGGTGCTCATTTCTTCAGTTGTTTGTACCATGAAAAGACCTGCATGATGCAGTGTCAAGGAAAAGGCCAGTCAGATCAGAGTCATCAGAGGGATATAGATTGTTAAAATTTGAATCACAGCTTTCTTGAGACTGCTAGTTTATTTGCTTGAAACTTTAAAGGATTGCTTTGTCTACAAGAAAAATACCTATAGCAGCTCTTACACATAGACATAGTGAGTTGATATATTTACCTCACACTTCTGTATCATTTGCCTAATTTCTGAAGTAGTGATTTTAAAATGGTTATATATTATCTGCTCTATACATCTGTTATTGATTTGAGGCTTTTCATTGTTGTCTGAGACTCCATCTGCTGTTGCTTTTTTTTTTTTCCAGGGGAAGCCATTCTTTGTGACTGAACAGCAGATGTCTCCTCTCTCCCGGGAAGGCATCCTTGATTCATTATTTGTTCTTCTTGAAGAATGCAGAAACCCTGCTTTAATGAAAATTAAACACGTTGGCAACTTTGTCAAGAAGTGTAAGTTTGTTTAGACTAATTTTCAGGTGTCACTTTATAAAACAATTCTTAAGAATCTGGATGTTAGAGTAATGCTTCAGTTGCTTTGATTGTAACCCAGGACTTTGAGCATCTGATTTTTTGTTGGCAGACTCAACTCTGCAAAGGGGATCTTGGCAATCTTGGTAAGGATTTGTTCAGGTCCAAGAAGATCAAATGCAAGTGGCTTTTGAAGTGCTGTGACTCAAATGTGCCTCCTTCTTAGTCTGTACTGTATTTCTATTTGAAGAGGCACTTTCTTGGAAAGTGAGTACTGGCTACAGCAAAGCTCTGAGTGTGCACCCACAGAAGGATGTCAGAAGTTGAGCGCAGGATAGTGACGATGAGAAAAAAAGTTTTGAGAGAGAAACTTGGTGATCCCTGGCTCTTTCACCTTTTGGATTCCATATGTTAACCAAGTTCTGCGTGTGTAATTTGTAAAGAGTATTTCTGTGCTTCAGAAATACAGGTCCTAAAGGAGTAAATATTTTATTGATAATGTGCCCAGATTCCTTTTGGGGAAGAGGAAAGAAATTTTCCATAAATTTTTCCATTAAGATGTAGCAGAAAGACATTTGATTTCAAGCAACATGTTGTGCCCTCTGTTGTAATTCCACCCAATGGTTTGTAGGTATTATTAGCAGGCAGTAATTTTCTGCTAGTTTGAAGAATTTTTAGAACAATCTCCCATGAGTGACTGATTATCACAGTGCCTGCTGGCTGGAACTAGTCAGTGGAAAACTTGAGCTGAATATCTGCAGTGAATGCCTCTGGTTGGTTGTTAGACAATAGACTGGTGCCTCCCTCAGGCAGAGGAGCCAGCCCTGCCCCTGGACTAGAACCTGCTGGGTAAAGCCCTCATGATTAGAGAATATGCTTTGTATTGATAAAGGATGGCTGGAAACAAATTAGAAACCGAAGAGGTTCTCAGCCTCTGATGTTATGAATGGGACAGAATTATGGTTGCTATGGGAACTGTCTTAGCATTTCCTGATCCTTTTGTATGTACCATGTTTCAGACTTAACTCTGCATTGATACAGTCTTTTTCTAGTTCTGATGCATGCTGTTATTTTTAAGAAGCATATTTTGGAAAGATATAACATTTCTTGAGAATCTGGAACTGAATATTGGGATTTTTTTGGTTTTGGTTTGCTGGAGCTTTTTAAAATTTTATTCCCCACTTTGGGTGTTGTCTCTTTTTATGAAATGCCAGTTGCCAAATGTAAAAATAAGTATTTTATTTTTATAGATGCAGAGGCTATCACTGAACTAAAGGAGCTGCAACCCAGTGTGAAGGACTTTGAAGTAAAGAGTGTGGTTGGCTGTGGTCACTTTGCAGAAGTCAAAGTAGTGAGAGAGAAAGTCACTGGTGATGTCTATGCTATGAAGGTGATGAGCAAGGAGTCCTTGCTGGCACAGGAGCATGTATGTATATTTTTCTGTTATGAGACTAGGAGGCTAAATTGCATTTTGTTGAACACTTCCTTTCTGTCACTATTATTAGAAGTGAGTTAAAAATATATCTTGAGAAAGTTCATCCTACATTTGAGTGAAGCAATAAATTTGTGTGTAGTTTTGCTGTGTTTAAAAGTCATTGTCACAGTCTATGGGTCTCGCCTCACAGCTGGGTGAGGTGCCATCCTCAGGCACCAAAACATGGCCCTTGTTGTAAAGAGCTTCTCATCTAATTATAAGAAAAGAAAAACAGATGATGAAAACACTGAATCAGTATTGATCTTTTAGAAGATGGTTTGAATTTTCAGACAATCTATTCATTAAGGTTTTTTTTATTTATTTTTAAGAGCGAAGTAGAATGTCAGGAGTGGGTGTGAAGGCAAGCTGCGGTGACTGGATTTTTATGGAGAGCCTCTCGCTAGCTTGGGAGATGTGTTACTTGGAAACTTAAAAAAGGGATAATGGAGGTTGTTCTCATAGTTTGGTGAGAAACAGAAGTTAATCTTTGCTGACATGAGATGACAAGTAGGACAGAGATACTCCATCAGAGACCTCATGAATTTATACAATATCTGCATCGGTTGTTCCCAATACATGGTGCACTTAGGTTGCTCCTGATATCCCTCAGCATTGTTTGCGGCTAGGAGAAATGGAGCCCAACTAAAATTACCCATTCTGGGGCACAGATTGACAAGAAAGCAATATATGGTGCTACTTCTTCAGGAAACAGCACTTAATAATTTGTGTCATTTTTTTTTGTAATGCGTGCCAAGTCTTTCTAAAACTAGGGGATTCTAATGCATTCTCACTCCCTCTCATCATGATGTAACTGAACACTTTTTTTAGGCCTCATTTTTTGAGGAAGAACGCAGCATATTAGCTCAGAGCACCAGTCCATGGATTCCACAATTACAGTATGCATTTCAAGACAAGAAAAATCTCTACTTGGTAATGCCTCGTTTTTTATTTTCTCCTCTATTGAACGCCATTGTTGTTGGTTTATTAAAGAATAATGTGATGGTTGAAATGTGCTTGTTTTCTGTAAATATTCCTGCGCTACGTTGCACTGTCTGATATATGCCCAGTGTCATAATGGGGAGTTGAATGGAATACCTTGTACATCTGTTCCTTTAAAATTGAATGTAGATTATGGAGTATCAGCCTGGAGGGGACTTGCTGTCACTCTTAAACAGATATGAGGACCAACTGGATGAGAATATGGTGCAGTTCTACCTTGCAGAGTTGGTTTTGGCCATTCACAGTGTCCATCAGATGGGTTACGTCCACCGGTATGTCAAGATTCCTTTGGGTGCTTCTATGTTGTGTCCTCTTTCAGTATTTCACATGCTGTGTTAGAGGAAAAAATTAGAAAATTAATCAGACTCCCAACTATAATTGTAGCTCAGGGCATTAACTTTGATGTAAAGTTCAAACCAATATCAAGAAAGGATTGTTACATATATTTTTCTGGAGGCTCAGTAAGAAGAAGCCTTAATGTTGCACTATAAAAAATTTAAATATTTTCCATGGATTGCTGCTTTTGGCACCAAATACTAAGGGAAATTAATGTAATTGTTAAAAATGGTTGTGTGCTGATTGGTGAACAGGGCAGTATAGGATGTTGGAGTAGTTAAATATCACAGAGTTTTCTCTCAGGGTTTGGAGACTGTTACTGTGTGCATTTTCAAATCATACTGGTATTTTAAAAAACTATTCCATTCTGAGGATGTGGAAATGTTAGGAATTATATTATGTTCCAAGAGTTTGCAGTGGCTGCACTTAGAGCATGGGCTGTGGCTTTCTAGTGCAAGGTCACTGGCTGAATTTGGAAGATGTGCAGAATAAGTTGTGAGGGAGTTTGGGAAGAAAACTACAAAATACTTGACTGTAACTCAGTTACAATCAATGTGCAAAATCACCTTCTCTTTTCACCTGCTGTCAATAATTATTAGCCTTCCATGAAATAAGGGGAGCTGTAATACTTCCATATTTGCTTGGAAACAGGGCAATATTTGGAAAAAGACTCCCACTTGAAAGGCTTTATGCATGTGATTGAGTATAGGTGAATAGGGATAATATCCTGTTATCTGGATGTGCCAGTAGGGAATGGTGTGGAAAGGTTCTGATTGCTTTCTTCTGGCTTACAGGGATATCAAACCAGAGAATGTTCTCATTGACCGAACGGGACACATTAAACTGGTGGACTTTGGGTCAGCAGCCAAAATGACAGTGAACAAAACGGTAATAACCTGGATTTAAACTTTGTCTGTGGCTTGTTTGGATAGCCCAGTTGAAAAGGGAAAACTAACTTGGTATCTGTTCTTTGATTATACCTTGCTCTTCTCTCTTCTGCCTTTCTTGTCCACTATGAAATCTGTTCACAATTGTATTTTTCCATTTGTGAATGGCTTTTCAAGCATGAGCTCAAGTATCTTTTGCAGCCCTCAGCAGATACATATTTGCTTATTAAAATATTAATACACAAGAAAGGTGAAGGTAAGTCTGCTTTCTCATGGTGTTGCACTGGGATACAAAATCATACTTCTACAGGTTCTTACAGCTGTGCAATGCTGTGTTTAAAGGGGGCATGGATTTATAGTTGGAATGAAAATTGTGCTTGTTGTAACTAAGCTGACGTAACTTTGAAGACTGGGGAGGTCTTGATCAAAATGAGTCACATTTAAATATTCTGGGCTTCACTCACCAGAAAGTACTGCATTAAATCTAAATCAGTGGAGTTTTTTATAAGTTGCTTGTAAGTTTTAGGAACTGCATGCAACTTCCAGTGAAAATTTTTAAAATTTAAATGTATCTAAGTGTGAACATGAAGTTCTGTACCATATTTCTGTCTTGTTTTACAGTTTTTGGTTTTCCATAACATTTTCTTTGTAATGTGATTCTTAATATCCTGTTTTTCCCTGCTCTTACATTTTCTGGGCTTCTCTGCATTGCATTTTCCTTTGAAATTTTTTCTTCACACTATCTCTTCAGTCACTCATAGGTTTTTGTGTTAGCCTGCCTGCTGTTTTGTTTCATTCTTTATGCCACTCAGTACAAAAATGATTGTAGCGTTGGCTCCTGAATTACCTTTTCTAAGCAGTTCAGAAATTCAAATATTAGTACTTTGCTGATCATGAACACTAGGCAAAAAGGTTGACAGGGAATGTAATGAGGGCAGGGAATATTTGTCTGAACTTGACCATTTTTGAAATTTCAGCTATGATGTCCCTGTTAATACTAGTTGAAGCATAGTATGTTTACTGTTTAAAACAAACATGAGTTTAGTATTTCTGTGCTTTTTGGGATGCTGCTTTTCTACCTTAGCAGTTTGTACTTTATAGTAACAATTAACTCTGATAATTTTACTCTTTATATCAAATAGCTCCCTTTGTTTATCAGCAGTTTCCTTAACCTGGTGCTTATTTGCTAAATAGCTTTGATTAAAATTACCTTCTTAAAATCCACATGGAGGGCTGAAAATTATGTCTGGTTAAAAAAAATAAAGGGTGGGGGGAAAAATAGAACCTTTGTTTTATTATCGAGATGCCATTGAACACAAGGTGCTGTAATTTCACTTGGTTTGTCTTTGCTCCCAGGTAAATGCCAGGATCCCTGTGGGCACACCTGACTACATGGCACCAGAGATGCTGACAGGGTTGGGAGGGGATGGCAAAGCCTCCTATGGCCCAGAGTGTGACTGGTGGTCCCTTGGAGTCATTGCCTATGAAATGATCTATGGAAGGTCTCCCTTCGCTGAAGGCACTTCAGCAAAGACTTTCAATAACATCATGAACTTCCAGGTAGAGAGATCTCCTTCCCTGTTCTCAAGTAAAAAGACTACAGCTAAAGGCTGCTTTTCTCAGCTTTACATAAAAGTTTATGGATGTCTCTTACTTTGTCATGTTCATAAAATACTTGGAATATATGCCCAGTGTTGTATTTATATAGGTATTATAGATATCAAGTTATTTTTTGTAACAGGTGTCATCATCCCTGATTGAAAAAATCCTATGACCCACCCTTTGGAAGTTTGTGGGAATTTTCTGGGGAAGTGTCTTGTTTTACTCTTCCATTTGTGTGTGCCATTGGCTATTGTTCAGTGTAAGATAGTGACCTGGGATACCATTTGCCTGGGTGGGAATGGTTGTTCCTGTGTTCTTATCTTTACTGCAGTAAATGCATAAAAAAGCCTACTTGGATAAAATGCACCATGCTTTTATTTGTGTGCTATAAATATTCATCCTTTGTACCTGATATATCTCAGAATAATGAAACTTAATCTTCCTGTTCTGAGCCTGTTTTCCTACCGAGCAGAAATCCATTTCTTTCTAATGCAGAGATTTCTGAAGTTCCCAGAGGATGTGAAAGTTAGCAGTGACTTTCTTGACCTGATCCAGAGCCTGCTCTGTGGGCAGAAGGAAAGGCTGGGTTATGAGGATCTCTGCTGCCATCCATTTTTTTCTAAAATTGACTGGAACAATATCCGTAATTGTAAGTAGAATAAAATTGTATTTATAAACAATTTCTGGATTTTTTTGGTACTGGGAAAATTTGTACGAGTATTAAAGTTTGTTTGATCTGAATTATTCCCAATGAAACAGGACTGGTTCCTGGAGCAGGTGTTTTTAACCAAACAGCTCATTTTGGTTTTTGCAAAGGCTATGTTAACATTTCAGGTAAAAATTGTAAGGTAGGAGGATGTTTAATAAAACTCCACATGAATTTCTGATGCAATTGCCATATTACTGCAGGCACTAGACTGGAAAATCAAAATGGTCCTTTCCATGTCCTTCTTCAGATTCAAAGGCATCAGTATGTTTTTCCAGGACTTTTGCACTTCAGTTTGCTAAATTTTGGCTTCATCTTTTCTTGTTGTTGTTGTATCTTCAGCTTCCTCTTTTGTTACTCGTGAACCACCTTTACTTAAGGTTGGTTTATTTTTTGTCGTTCCAGTATATGATGAAATGTCTGTGGCCATAGGGGCCATTGGAGCTTTTTGTCAAGGTCAATGGGGATAATGTATTACTGCTTTTTTTTTTCTGGTCAAAAATCTGTTCATTCAACCAGGAATAGAATAAAACCAGTGAACCAGATAATTCTCTATGCACAAAACTGTTTATAACACTATGCAAGCAGTGGAATTTGGTATTTGGAAGTACTGAGGCACCAGCTCGATGGCAAAAGCAAATACTTCACAGTTCATCAGTGATCTCTGTATGGGGATCTGATTGTATTGGAGAGTATTTTAAATTATTTGGACTGTAAGATTATCTGGGCGAGCAACATGTCTGCCTTATGTTTCTTGTCAAATATGCTGTAAGGGAATGATTCTGCTCCATTTTCCATGATAAATTGCTAAGCCAATGCTTCTACTTTTGATGACTATCTCAGCACTTCAGCTGTCAGCTCCGCAGACTGTTTGCTCACTCTTCTGTCGATTCATTAATTTTGAACTTTGGGAGCTGCTGTTCTGTTAAATTCCATTGTTTCTGCCCTTTGAGAGCCATTGAGCCTCGAACCCTTTTCATCACTTTAGCATACATTTCCCAGTGCTCTCTGCCTTCTTTCCCCAGAGCCCTGCCTGAGCCACCAGTTTCTGTTCCTGAATTTTGTGTTGCATTTATATCATGTTACCTCAGACACAGAGAGAAGAATGGCACGTGAGCGTATGTTCTGGTGTTCCCTCAGCAATTGCCTGCCTAGTATTCACACAGCTGCGGGAGCTAATGGAGCGTTTTGCCAACTCATGTGACAGCAGTGATGCTGATGGACAAGCCACTAGGCAGCCCTGGTGTGGTTATAATGTTGGAATAATAATTTAGCATTTTTAAAAATCCTATTTCTGTCTGCAGCTGGCCAATGGATCGCATCATTCCTTGTAATATCCTCACCTACCTGCTGTGAGGTTCCATGCAGTTTTGACCCCTCATTTTGTTGTTATGCCTCATACTCGATAAACCCCCACAGTAACTGGCACAAAACACAGCAGTCTTTGTGCTTCAAGCAGCAGATTCAATGTATCACCTATTGCTTTGCTCTCAGTAGTGGTTCTCCCTGTGCTGGTTTTTCTGAGCAGTCTTGCTTTCATTCTGTTCAAAACCTGGGTCAGGTTTGACCTGGGCTATCTAAAAGCTAAAGGCTTCTTTCTAATCTTGACCTCTGCTGGTAGAGGTGTTTAACTGGAGCAATGGCAGCTTGAGAAGATGGGTGGTGGAATAGGTCACAGGATTTAGATTTACATTAAAGAATCTCACTACCCCAAGTTAATCTGGTCAAAGACTTTAAGGTTGTGGAGTGTTGGGACTGGGTGATCCTAAAGCCAACTGAAGTGACTCTGATTCACAATTGTTAGACAAGTTCTGTGTCAGTATAGTCAAGACTTTCCGATAGTCTATAAGGGCAGTGATGTAATTTCTATTTCAGGCTGAGCAAGGTAGGGAAAAAATTGGTACCTTTGCCTTGCAGGTATTTAATTATCATGCTGAGAGCTCCAGGATAGCCATTCTTAATACACTGATTTTGGTTAAGAATGTGTCATTAAGGGGCTTTTCAGTGTTACACTTTGTTGTTATGGTAACCTATGAAATACTTGACTTTTTAGTAAACCCCTTTCCAAAAGATCATTGCCTCTAAAAAAAGCTCCTAACTTCCCTGGGTCCAAGCAATGTGTCTGTAGAAGCAGCTCTTAAGTTACAGAAACAAAATCAAACCATTAAACCCAAAGTCAGGTTTATTTGAATTTGTCTCAACAGGTGATTTTTCTCTTTTGTTGGAGTATTGTACTGAAACACAGATTCTGCTCTCTGTTGCTCTCTTTTTTTCTGCTATTTAATGACTTCTAAAGCTTATTAAAAAAAACCCACCTGAAAACAGAAACCACCGCCCTTCCTCCCCAAAAATAAAATAAACCAAAACTTTCAAAAGTTTATATTCACTTACTGAAGAATTCTCTGAAAGAATTTTGGAATTTATTTATCTGAAATAAGCATATTTCCCTCTGTATTTCAGCTAAGTGATTAGGTATTTCACTGGAAAGGTGATAACAGAACCATTTGAATACCTAAGAAGTAGCTAAGATCAGAGGTGGGGAATGACATACTTGAGTTATCAGCAGCAAGGCTGCATTCTGTATAATTTGAAGATTTTGTTGGTTGTCTTTTGTTATTTGACATCCATAAACTGCATCAGCTTTTTAATTTGGAATCAAAAATCTGCTTGCTGAAGTCTAGCTGGGAGATGGTCAGAAAACCTTCATTCTTACCTAAGCAATATGTGTACAGCATAAAGAGCCTTTCATTTTAAGAATTGCTTTGTAACTACAGTCCAAGAGGCCTTGAAAATGCAATGGCATGTTTGGACTTGCACGTGGAAACTATATATATATGAAAAGACAAGAGTTAATATCTTGTGCAAACAGAAGAACTTGAGAAAGTATTAAAGACTGATTTTTAAACTCTTTTCTGCTGTTAAAGAGGCAGGACCCAAATCTCATTATTCATAAGTCCAAGATGCTTCTCCTTATGAACACCATGTTGTCATTCAGGATGTTAACAGTTACACATTGTGGTGTTTCATTTCAATTCTTGTCTTCAGAAAAATATGTTGACTTGTTTCTTGAAGTAGAGATCACTTGCATTGCAGGTTGGAAACCACTTTTATTAATAGAAATGTAAGTGTTGGATCATTGTCTTGACAAAACACTAAAGGAGTTAAGATAATATTGTAATGATGGGTTAGAAATAGCACAGAGCCTTTTTTATAAGTGGTCTTAGCAAAAATTTCCTTTAGTTTCATCACTGAGATTGTCTATTTTTCTTTCATAAGACTTTCTCAAATAGGTCTGTTAGAGCCTGAGGAAGAGGAATGCCTAACCTATTTAAAAAGGCTGTGTGGATGCTTTTCCTCAAAGCATTTATAGATCACCTTGTAGATCAAGAAGAGACACATTTTTATCCTTAAGAAACATTCTGTATTGCCTTTAAGTTTCCTATTTCAGTTGAGTCATTCACTGTCCTAGGGGAAATGCAGTCTCTCTTTTCTGAATTTGCATGAAAATATTTTGAAAGGATGGAAAGACCCGGTTAAGGCAATGTTCTTTGTACCAGTCATAAATACACACACTGAGGCAGAGTTTAGAAATAAAGGCTCTTTTCCATCAGAGACACTTTATCTAATCTTAATGATAAGCTGATTAAAGTACTGGAGTATGTGTGGTGGTTTTGGATTTTTCCCTTTTTCTTTTTCCTTTTTTTTTTTTCCCCTTAAACTTAGCAACCTACAACACCCCCTTTTCCTCTGAAAGTCATTCTTTGGAACAGATGGAAGAGGGTTACATCCTTCCACAAGTGGGGATGTATCTAGGCAAGGAATTGACTTTTTTAAAACATGAAGTTCTTCACAAGATACTTTAAATGGTAAACAGAACACGTACGTTCGTTGTAACGTGTCGGGGACAAAAAGAGCTCTTTGTACCCAACCAGTTTGTGTGAGTAGAAGCACTGGGTTTTACTGTCTTTTTGAGTAATACTTTTGCCTCCCTTCTGGGTGAGCCTGAGAAAAGTGCAAATTTGTCACCTTGTCAGATGTGATGGCATGGTGCTCACATTTATTTCTCAGAGGCTTATCTTGACCTCTGCTGAAGGATCCTTCCCTTTAAAGAAGCAATTGATAAGCACATCAGTGTATTTGTATTCACCAGTCTTCATCTTGCTCTGAAAATGCTATGGTTGTGTGACAGATTTCTGATTTTAAACAAGAAATAATAACTTAACTAGACATTATGCCATGATGTGACCCACGCTTGAGAATAGAATTGGTTGTCTGTTTTAGCTTGGTTTTACAAGACTACTTGGTTTTATTTGTTGTCCAAAATACCCACAGAATAAGGACTCCTTAGTCTGAGGAATAAAAGTCTATGAGGAAGCTACCAAATAATTAGCAACATCAGACAGAGTAGATCTAGCTTTTGGGGTTTTTTTTAACTTATTCCCTCTTACCCCTAAGTGATATTTTTCTCCGACAGCTGAAACTTCTTCAGAAGTTCTGCTTCTCATTTTCAGCCACTGTTGACAAGTTCAGAACTACTTAACATCTAGAGGTGTTAATGTCAAATGGATGTTCCAAGTTTTCTCTTTAGTTGCTACTACTTCTTGATACAAATATTGTAACAAAGTTATACTGCAGAGTTGCAGAGATTTTGGACTATTAGTCATGGATTTTAGTGAATGCAAAATAGAGGGCAAAGGATTTTTTCATTATTTTTAAATCTAGTATTCACAATTTCTCTTTTGTTCTCATATTTTATTTAACATCAGAGGAAACTGTAGTGTAAAACATTGTGCTCTTTAAACTAGTTTCCCACCAGCCCCAAAGGTTTGCTCTGTCTCAAATTCAGCTTTATCTTTGTGCATCCATTGTTCCCCCACTGAGTGCTTTTTCATCTTTTTATGTGCGTGCATAGTTAAATGATCTTTTCTTTTATGCATGTGGTTTGAATAGAAATTCTGAATGTTGGTGAGAGGAGCAACTTTCTTTTTAATTGCGAGGCCTTGAAGATGACTCTTAAGATCTTCTTTGCTAATTTCTAATGAGAAGTAAGACTTCTGGTGAGAAGTAAGATCTCTCTTCCAGAGATGAAGTTATGTCTGTCAGGCTCTGGGGAGTACAGAACAGGGTGCTTGTACCAGTATAAAAAGGCAGCTAAGTTGGTTTTTGCTCTCCCTTTAAAAATGTTCTAGACTTTTGCAGATGAAATGAAGAGTTTTCTGTTTTCTCTATTACTTTACCTCATAGACAGTATCTGCCTTCAAAACCAGTGTTAAAATTCCCACAGCCCCTTTCTGAGAGAGAACGCGCAGAGTTCTTTCAGCAAAGGTCCTGAAATTAAAAAATACTAATCCTGAACTGATTCTCCTGTGCTGTGAATTAACTACAACTTTGGGCTTGTATTTGCATTTAAGATGATACATTTACAAATTGTTTTGTTACTTCTCTGTTTTTAATCATTAAGAACATACGTAAGTGTAGCTGGACTTTATCCTGACATTAAGTGATTTTTTTAGAGGGAAATACATATTCCAATCAACAATCTGCATTTCAAAATTATGTTTATGTTGCATAAATATCAGCATTGTTATATTTTTTTATTACAACCAATTAAATAGAAGAAATTAATAAATCTGTGATACTGACATACATTTTAAATGCTCTGGAGCTGGTAAGTTCCAGTAGGCTGAAACTGCTTGCTATAGTACCTATTTAATTAGTGTGTTTTCCTCATTTATCTCATTCTAATGTACTTGGAAGTACTGTACACAAGCAGCATCTCCTTCATGGAATTTCTTCTCACTTCCCTGCTTGGGAGCAGTGTCAGGATGGCTCTTCAGGGAGCTGCTACCAAAGCCTATGCGTGTAGTTGAGATTTGGCAGTTGATGGAGACGGATTGGGGTTTTTTTTTTGTCTATTAATGCTGGTCTGGTGGGTAGTTCCAGCGAGGGAATGGAGAGTTAAAGGTGGGCAGTGGAAGGCTTTGGCAGCCTAGAGGGAGCCAGAGCCTCCAGCCGTGACTCGCTGTGCCCCTGCCACTCGCGGGCAGCAGCGTCTGCCACGCCGCAGGCAGGTAGGGTTAACGCCGGCATGCGGGAATCGGAGCAGGGAGCCTGCACTGCAGGGGTTGGAATGTTTGTTCCCAGTCCTTCAATCCTCATCAGCCCTTCAGCTACAGGAGATCCATACTGGATCCATGGTAACGGTTTTAGCACGCTCCGCTTCCATCGGCTGGTGACAATGGGCTGTTCTAGCTGCTGGCTGAGGAGCTGTCTCCCCTTTGCTGATCTCAGAGTTGCAGTGAGTGGGGACGCGAGGGATGAAATGAAATAAATAAATGTTAGGAAATGTGATTTAATGAGGTAGGGATTGCACAGCAGGGCTTCTGCATTCATTCCTTTCCCACATGTAGCCAAGCCAGCAGGTAGCTCGGGTGCTGCACAGCACCGAGAAGAACTTGTCCTTTTGTTCCTTAGGTTAATTAAACTGAAGCGAGCACGAGAAAATCATCTGAAATTAAACAACTGCTTAGCAAGTTAAGTGGTACCAATTTAGAAATTACAGTAAGAAATACATTGTAATTCCTGCTATTTATACCTCTCTTCACAGCTGATTGTATCAGAGCCAGACTGCAGTAGTGTCCCGGCAAGAGTTCCAGATCTTAAGCAAGCTCTTTTAGAGAAATAAAATCAATCTTCTTTTCCTAAAGACCACTGAGCTTTTAGTAGCTATAGTTTATTAGAACCTTCCAGGAGAAAGATCAGTTTGCTGTTGATTAGAAACCCATGCTGGGAAGATTCTTGCTTGTGTTAAAGGGTAAGATATATCCCTTAGCTGACTAGCACAGGATCAGGCTTCTTTCTCAGGTAGTGTCACTAATTGGACAGGTTGGAGACATTTTCCTTTTCAAGATTTATCAGAATTGACAGGCTTCTGGTTATATTACAGTAATTATTTTCTTAGCCTGGTGCTTTGATTTTATTATTTATGTGTTAAAAAACCCAACATCTTCACCTGAAAAAAACCCAAACCCCAGAATCTCCAATGCCCAAGCTAAATCCCAGTTTGATCAGTGTGGGAGATGCTGTGCCTGCAGAGTGGTAGCCATGTTGGCAGCTCAGGGGTTAATCTCTTGTTGCTGTAATACGCTTTGAGAGCAGCAGCTCAGTCTGCTTGTGTTAGCAAGATTAAAAGCAGGAGCTGCAGTGCCATTGCAAGCACTGAATGAGTGGGACTGTTGCAGAGTGCACTGTAGCTGAATTTTATCTTTGCTTCTTGCTTTTTTTCCACCAGCTCCTCCCCCCTTCGTTCCTACTCTCAAGTCTGATGATGACACCTCAAATTTTGATGAACCAGAGAAGAATTCGGGGGTTTTATCCTCTTCGCGCCAGTTGAACCCAGCAGGATTCTCGGGGGAAGATTTGCCGTTTGTGGGGTTTTCATTCATCAAGGCTTTGGGGATACTCAGATCAGAGTAAGTAGAAATTATTGCTCAGGTGGATAGGACTGCTGGAAAAATGGGTAGGTTTGTTGCAGAGAGGATGGTGTGTGTGAGAGGAAAAGCTATTTTAACTGACCTGTACTCTGCTGTAGGGGAGCTGCCAGATTCGGGCTTTATCTGTTGCTGGTGTGTCTTGTGCATGTCTTACTGTTCTCTGATTATTTCTGGGATGAGAGGGAGAAAATGGGATGGAAAGATTCAATCTAAACCAGTTATTATTAAAATGGTAGTTCAAATAGTTTGAATTAGTTGTTGCTGTTAAGCAGGGAGCAGTAGGTGATTGCATTTCTGGTACTGCAGATCCCTGCAAGGAGGAGAATACTGAGGAGTTCAGAGATGGAAAAAGGGGATGGTGTTTTTTTATTGGGTCACAGAGTGGGCACCAAGTGCTGGGAATGTGTAAGGCTGAATCAGTGATCCATAGAAAAGGAGCTCCACTAACCTGGGAATGTGCAGTGATGGGTCAGTGAGCAAGGGAAGGAGCTGCATGGCAGCTGGCTCTGTGCTGCTGGGTCAAGTTAAATAGGAGGACTGGACATTGCTGTGGTGTGTGCTCAGACTGGAGATTCAGATCAGATATGCAGTGGCCATGTGTGTGGAGGGATGTAAAGACCTCAGAGAAATGGTTTTCAATGGAAAGAAAACATGATTTCCAAGAGAATGGAGTCAGAGAAAAAGAAGAATATAAGTAGTGTGATATAAACCATTTGATGTGGTGGGTGGTTGGTTTCTGGTGATAGAGCTATTGAAAAAGTATTAGTGCAGTGTGTTAAGTTGGGAAGTCCTTAGCTCAGGAGCAGGAGGCCTCTCAGGAATGCAGTGGCTTTGGCGGTGTTAGTGACTCAATGCACTGTGTTTTCATGTCAACCCTCATTCCCTGCTGCTGGTTTGCTCCCTTCTGGGACTTCATTGTCAATCTGTCTTAATTGAGTTTCATTTATGTCGTATTGGTGATAGGTGCTCTGCAGTAAGCTTGTCACCGAATTTGGTGATACTGTTGACATCTTTGATCTTGCTCACACTGTGAATCAAGGTTATATGATGGTTATGCCAGAAATAAAAAGGGAATCTTTGCCTTCCCCTCCTCAGCAGAGTTGTTTTTATGGCAAAAGAGGAAGGAAGGGAGAGGATATAAAACGCCAGAAAGTGTTCTTTTGGTGAAATGATCTAATATTGTCAGCAGGATGGAATGTTAGATCTGTAGATACCTGGGGTTAAAAATCTGTCTTAATTTAGGAGTGAGATAACTTAGGCTGTTATCTTGTCTGCCTGCAGAACTGCAATCTGTGTACCAGGTCTGTGTGGCCATTCAGGTGACAGTCAGAAAAGCCTCAATAGTGACCATGTATGTGTGGTAAAAACATGTATGTAATTGGGCCCAGGACTAGAACTGGAGCATGGGGTAAAGTCTCAGAACAGTGGTGTAACAGTGCTGGAGGCTGAGAGAGCTGTAGCAGATGGCCTGAGGTGCTTTCTCTGTGAAGCTGGTATCAAAAATGTGTATGGAAGTTACATTTAAATTTTGGGAACAGGTGAGAAGAGGTATAGCAAACAAATATAGAGATTAATGTCCTCTGCAGAAATTTTGACTGAAATAAAATTTGTTTGGTGTGGCTTGTTTTTTTCTTAAACTGGAACAGAAAGTCATATTTAATTTTTCCCTAAATAATTTTAATATATCTTAAGGGTTTCTTTTTTTTCTTGAGTGAGATCTCAATAAATGCACCTATTTTTAGCAGTAAATACTTGCCTTTTGTTCTAAGAAGGTGATTTAAGTATGGCAAAGCCCTTTTGTAGACTTTAAAATACCTGTATTTAAATAATGCAGTGATTAGTTTATTCTCAATACCACTGCAAATGGGTCACAAAGATAACTTCTTACTTATAAAATATTGTCTGGGGTGTGTTTTACTTGAGGAAATAGAGTACAGTTTCTGTCTGCACTGCCTTGAAAATCAAATTCTTAGATGAAGAACAGTCAAGTGTGGAGGGGGCTAATCTGTTGTGAATCTTGGGATGCCTTCTCTGGAAGGTCCTAAGCCATGAAGTTTATCAGTCCAGAATTTTTTAAAAAAACCTTTTCCTGTGAAAGTCTGTCCTTATGGTTGCTAAGTGATGCAGATCTATTTTCCTGTCTGCAGCACGAACCCTCTAGTGCTGCTTACTGTAAGGCCAGGCAACTGCAGAGTGCTGCTGATGAGGTCCTTGGAACTTTCAGCACTTTGAATCTGGGGGCTGCCAAACTCTGAAGGTCAGGGTTATGCTCTTGCCCTTGTCCACTGGACTGTAAGAAGCTATGGCTGAGCTACGGGTATTTCAAATACTTCAGAAAAAAGCCAGCTAAAAAAGAAGGACAGAAGAAGGATAACAGAAGTTCCCTTTTCCACTCTGCCAATGACTTCAGGCTAGAAGGGTTTGCCTAAGTCACTTAGACCTGTTGCCAGAAATGACATGGTTGGTGTGTAGTTTAGAAGGGTCCATTGGATTACAGTGCTCTGTCTGCTGCCCCATGCCATGAGGTTTGAGAAGAATTTGTCCCTCTAACAAATGTGAGATTTATCAAAAATGCAAAAGGCACGGCAATAATGTGTCCTAGGAAGCAATCAGGAGAAATCAAGAGCATTGCTTAAGTTGTGGGTTCCTGTACTAGCAAAGTGTTTCAGTTAAATCTGCTCTGAGAAGAGCTGGGCTGAGGCTGCAGAGAAGGACCAGCTAACTCCTCTCATCATGGCCTCTGAATTCTGGATGTGGGGGAGAAAAGCCTGTCTGACTGCAAATCTGGCTGCTGGTTTGGCTGCAAGCATGTGACTGTGACAAGATAAGAGGCAACCAAGAGTTTAATTCCATTAAAAGCCAGCCCCACCTTACTTCCTGTCCCTAACCATGGCTGATCTCCAGTGCTTAGAACAAGTGACAGAAACCCTTAACTGCCAAAAATATGCATCAAGTGGTGGAAGAAAATTGTTCTTATCTTTTGCAGGTGACTAGCAGAAGCATAAGATAAATATGTTATAAAGACAGGGCTAACCAGATATACCAAACTGCCTAATAAAAATAAATACCTAATAAAATAAATACCTAATAAAAATAAATACCAAATTAAATATATCAAAACACCTAGTAAAAAATAAGTGCCTAATTAAAAAATAGTCTATTATGCAAAATTTTGCCTCCCTGTATTCTCTCTCCAAGGTCCTAAGAAATAGTGTTTCTCAAGATTTTTGTTTCTTGTTTTTTTTTTTCCTGGTTTGTTTTGGGTTACTGGGATTGAGGTTTTTTAATTTCAAAATTTGGTATGGATTTGTGACTGTCATTATAAAATACTGAGTTAAAATGGGCCATTCCTCCAAAAAGAAGGATTTCTACTGATTTCTTCCAACAGTTTGTTGGGTTCTGGTAAGCTCTTTCACCAAAGATAGATGAAAGAGGAAGCACAGGATGAGCATACCAAAAATATGCTTTGCTTCAGCGAGCTCTATTCACAGATTGATGGTATCACTGTTTGTTTTTGGTTGGTTTTTTTTAGGCCTGAGCAAGCATTTACGAGGGGGTGGAAGGTACAGATGAGTATAATGCTAAAAAGAATAGAGCATGAGGGATGGGGGATGAGATTATCAGCATGTTGTGTGGGGGCCAGGATTAGGACAGATGGTGCCAATCCTTGTGAGAAGGAAGCACAGGTGAGTTGGGGGTTTAGGACAGTGGCAGGAGAGGACACAGGAAGTTACAAGGTGTGATGGGATGCACAAGGTACAAATTGGATACCTTGTGCATCCCATACCAAGAATCAGCTTGGAGCTTTTCCCATGGCAATGCTTTTTTCTTCTTCATCTCAGCCACGTTAGGGCTGGAGGAGCTTTTACACAAGCAGCACTATTTCTGCTCATTCTGCTGGTTGAGGCGCTGCTGATCTAGCTGTGAAATCACTAGTCAGCTCTAAGTTAACTTGGTTTTTAGTCATGCAGGCATTGCTTCTCTGTAAAGTAAATTGGCACAGCCAGTGCTATGAGAGCTTGGTACTCTTGGGTTTGGCTTTTTTTAAACTTAGACTCGGATTTGGGTTTTTTAAAATCTTTTATTGCAATTTTTTTGTTGATGGAGCTCGTTACCTTTTGTTAATAATTTTTTTCACACTTAAGAGGAAACAGCAGAAACTGCTCTGTTGGGCTAAGAGAATTGATCCAGATGTAACAGTTAATTAAATGAAATACTCTGAGATGGTCCCAGCCCGAATGATAGCTTTGCATCATGGCTTTTGATGTTGGATTGTATGCATTTAATTTCTCCAATGATGCTGACTGAGGAGGAATATAAGTGCCCCAGAAATGTGGGTATTTTCCACCTTGTCATGCTCTGATGAGAGCTTCTATCACCATGACAAGGCTTATTAGATTAGCCAGTATTCCATTTCTCTTGATTTCCTCTGTCTGCCCCTTTCTAATACTTTGAAGGTTGTATGGATGTTCAGGAAGTTGTTCTAATACAATTTGTACACAGGAAAGAATTACTGGGAGAGCATGTCTCCTAAAAACTGTGTGTCCACTGCTAACTGAGATCAGCTTCCCTTGGGGAAAAGATGTACTGTTTCTGTGGCAGGAAAATCACCGTGTCACCAGCACATATATTTTTAAGGAATCTTTTCCTCACTTTGGACAGGGATGGGGAAGAAAGATAGTAGTTGTGTCTGCAGTCTTCTCTCCTCTTACAAAGCCAACACCAGCCCTGAGGAGCAGCTCCCTCTGCAGTCACCTCATGAAATCCAAGCTTGGGCAGTCTCCTGTGCTCTGTCCCATCCCACCTGGCTGAACCTCCTACCCTTTGCAGAGCTCTTCATTTCCTTCACTGAATCCTTCCTGTTCCTGCCTGCCTTGCAGTGCCTGGGGATGCTCTCAGCTGGCTCACCACGAGAAGTTTTTGAAATGCAAAATGGTGGCTGTAATATTAGGCTCCGATTCTTTTAATAGCAAATAAAATAAACAAGCAAAAATGACAAAATTAGCTCCTTTGAGGAGGTGGAGTAGAAGACACAAATAAAACCAGCTCTGTGAGAACTGACCACAGTTTTCTTAGGAAATGCCTCAGATCTGAAAAGAATGGAAGTAAAAAAGTGATGGTAAAGGTTGAAACTATAATTTAAAAAAATAGATTGCTTTAACCAATACAGTTCAGACCTGTAAAACTAAATTTTTATTAAAAGAAGATTTTTAGATTTGTCTCAGTACATATTTGCAGCTATTTACATATATTTGATTAACATTTGAAAGCAGATTCCTTAGTGTCTTTTTTAGTTAATGTGAGCTTTAATTTGTATTTTTAGACTGCTTTTCTCAACTATTCATTTTTAGCCTTGTTTGTACACCCAGCTGTTATGGGATTTAATATGCATCTTTCTCAGATGGTTGCTTTTTCTCTGTAGGAGTATAGACATGCTTTATAAATTGATTTTTAAACATGGTAATTTGACAGATCAGATTGATTGCACCAGGGCTAAAGGAATGCTGTAGAAAAGCATTAATTTTGAACTTTTTTTTTTTAGTAAGTCCTGATCATATCTCTATCATTGACATGCAGGATTCTTTCTTCTAAGTTTTTCCATATCAGGTTTCTGAAGAGATATATTAATACCTGACCTTTCAAGGCAGCATTGGTGGATTTTTGCTGTGTTTGCTTGCTGATATTAAAACAGTTTTTTCCTCACTGCTCAAGGTGGTGGTGCTGAAGATCTGTTGGATCCAGAAATGTTGCTGCATTTTTGTAAAAATCCATGTATATCTTTCTGTGCCTCTGCTGCATATCCAGTTGGATTAAGGAGTAGATTTTTCTCAGGAAATGGTGGTGATGGAATGAAACTTTCCTTGGTGTTGAGAGGAGCCTGTGCTGCTGTGTGTGGGTGTCTGGCTCTATGCAGAGAGCTGCTCAAAGCTCCTTTCTCTCCGTGGGGATAACTGGCTGCACACCAAACTGTGGCCAGGAGAAGCAGAAAGCAACGTGTGGGCAGCCTGTGTGATCTTTTATTAGCACCTTCATTGTACTGCTGCTTTTTCATCTATCAGTTAACACTGCTTCCATCATTAACTGCTCGAGTCTCTAGTCTGAATCATTTTATGCAAGGGAGAATGTGATTTTTAAAATTGTGTTTTGATGTGTGTACTTAATTTTTTGGTTGCAAGTTGCATATTTAAGACTTGGCAAAGCACTAAAAATATGCTCCTAAACATCAGGTGACTTCCTATCCTTTTCTAAAATAAATTTAAACTAATAGGAATGGTAAACTACTTAAATGCTGAGTCCCAATTAGACTGAAAGCTTAAGAACAAGTAAATATTTTCCCCTGGCTTCTGGAGTCAAATTGTTTTGAACAGTACAGTTGTGTCTCAGGAAAAAAAAATTACTTGTAAGTGGAACTCTGAAGTTCTGCAGTGTGACTAATCATATTGATATTCATTGGGTTTGTAGGGATCATATGAATTGGGTTAGGGAAGTTTCCATTTTGATTCACAGAATGTAACTAAGAATATTAAATTTTTCTTCCTGTGGTGCACATTATGACTTGTTGAAGTTTGTAGGGCTTTTATACTTTGATGGTTATTTAAAAACCTGTCTAAAAATAACGTACCAAATAAAAAGCGTTTCTCTGAAAATTTGTTATCTGTCCAAATGGTTATGTTGACTTTATGCTCTGTTTTTGTTGCACCTATAAATCCCTACAAATCATGCAAAACTGCTGCTGTGATTTATTGTTTTGCACTCTGACATAGCCACCGATGGAAAATATTAATATTGTAACTAGAAGTACACATGGATTATTTAATAATGATGTAGTGTCGTTAGCTTTTATGGTACGTTTGATCTGCAATGATGGCTGTTAGGCTGTGATTGCTGCACAATCACGTTTCTTTTATCCTGGAATAAGTAAGTACCCAATGACTTTACAGAGGCTGCATAAATCAGATTTCTGTACCTTTTGCCCATATTCATGTGCTGTTTGGCTTTGCTCTTTTAGATCTGTTTTTTCAAGTGTGGATTCCCCAGCCAAGGTCAGCTCCATGGAAAAGACACTTCTTCTCAAGAGCAAAGAGCTCCAAGACGCCCAGGACAAGTGTCACAAGGTATTTATTTATGCGATTGGCCACACCCATTGCTCCAGGAATCTGCAACCACTGTATGTCCAGGGATCTGTCAGATGCTGCTGATCATCCAGACTCGTGGTGGGCAAAGTGCTTTTCCTTCAGAGAGGTGGCTTCCTGTCCAATACAAAGGGAGATGAATTTAGGCCATGCTGTTGCTGTAGATACTTTTAACTTAACAAGAAGCGGCTCTGGATTTTAAACAGTGCTTTTCTCAGCGTGCCACAGACGACTGCTTCTTCCTGCAGGCCCTGCCTCTTCATCAGACACACATTACAGCAGTACTGTTCTGAGGGCTCTTCCTCACTCATCAGCTCCTGCTTATATAACTGTTGTCACGTCACTGCTTTATGGTGAACGTCTTGTAACAGTTGCTGTGCTCCAATAAAGGGAACCTGGTGGAGTCCTTTAACGCTTACTGCTTGTTTTGAGACTTTTATGAGAGTTCCATTACTTTTCTCCCTCGGTTCTGGATTTGACCATTTGCTCCTGACAAGGAGATGGGGGGAAACCATCTTCTGGTCCAGCATGGATTTGGGATAAGGTTAAAGTGACCCATCTCTGCAAGTCAGGTGAAAAATGATTGTGTCTTCTTTGCTAACTGGGGTTCGAAGAATGACTGAATATGAACAAGCAGCTTGAATGAATGGGGTGACTTAGACTTACTACTTTGTCCTTAAGAAGAACTGTGCATTCCTGGAGCAGAGACAATGGTATCGGCATTTAAACGGCATTTTGCGAAACATAGCTAGAAGTCTCTTGGAGACAAATTCCTTACAAAGAGAGCTCTGAAAGTAGCAGAAAGCTTTTGAAGCCCCCCTTTATAACCTCTTGATATTTATTGCAGATGGAGCAGGAAATGACGCGGTTGCACCGGAGAGTGTCAGAGGTGGAGGCTGTACTTAGCCAAAAGGAGGTGGAACTGAAAGCCTCTGAGACCCAGCGATCCCTCCTGGAGCAGGACCTGGCCACCTATATCACAGAATGCAGTGTGAGCCCTTACACCAGTCCTTTCAGCTCTGAAGGCCTGAAATCTGGTGGTCTTTGTCTTTCTCTTCCATCATGCTTTCAGTGGGGTGCTTGATGGAGAGAAAATACTATGTGAGAGGATATCTGTTGAACATGGAGCCCTGAAGTGTTTGCACAAGCTTGATTGGTAGTTTTATTCAGATGTTGTTTCATGGTCATGTGCTTAGATCGTGCAGGAGTGACTACTGTCCTGGTCTTGCTGAAACTCTTTGTGATGTTTGTCTTACTGGCTGTGCTAGAACATGCCTGGGTTGTGCTTCTTGAAGGTTTCTTAGCTGGAAGAGGATGGGGCCTAATCAGTGCCTAGACAGAAATCTTCAAGAGCAAATAGGATTAGGAAGCAGTGGTGTTGCCTCCATCTGTGGTGTCCTGAGTTCAGACCCATCCTTGTTCCCCAGCACAGTGTCAGGGAAGGTCTAGGACAGGTGCTATTTTTCAGGTAGAATATAAAAATGAGGCTGTAAAGCCATGCCTTCAAAGATCATTTTTCATGAGAGCTGGAATGTCTGCCCAGTTGTCACTGGCAATATTCCAGTGAGGATATTTTCGTTCTAGTTGATAGTCTCTGTATTTTCAGTTAGGTACACAATTATGTTTCCTCTCTTGTACCAAGAACAAAAATGCAGCTAATACTGTGTTCCAGAGAATTGAAAACCATTTCTGATGTCTTGGTTTGTTGGGGAGGACATCTTAAACCGGGGCCAAGTGATTTTCCTATATGAATGCTACTAGGCAAAGAAAGAAAATTCAGTTTTTATCTTCCTGTTGATGAATAACACTCAGTTAAAAGGAGCACCACTCCACTGGTGACTCCAAATTTGGAGGTAAGGCATGTGGTGAGATGCAGACTCAGCTCTTCTGTTCCTTACAGAAATTTAACAATGATTAAAGCCTTTGGCTCGCTTAACAGCAACAAGAAAAATGTAAGTAACAGGAAGTTGAAGGATTGTATCTAGGCTGTGAATTAATAGTGCTGGATAAAATATAGATAAATGCTGTCAATAATAGATGCCTTTTGTGATCTGTGTTTGGTTTTTGTCTCTAAACCTGATGTGAGGAAGTGGAGATTTGAACTAAGATTTAAGTTGAGTAAACAGTGTTTGTAAAACGGGCTGCTCCTGTTCAGATAGGAGCAGCACTGGCCATGAATTTCATTAGGATTCCATCACTGCTGCCTCCATTTTTTTGATGCCTCACTGCATTTAAGGAGGCATTTGTGTAACTAAAGATCTTCATTACACAACCATTTGAGAAACCAAAGCCTATGTATTGAACATTTTGCTTTCTGCAGAGCTTAAAGCGCAGCCTGGAGCAGGCACGGATGGAGGTGTCTCAGGAAGATGATAAGGCACTACAGCTACTTCATGATATCAGAGAGCAAAGCCGAAAACTGCAAGAGATCAAAGAACAGGTATTCCTGCTTCTTTGGGGAGCAGAGTGGCTGCCCACAAATAGGCCTTCTTGGCACATTCTAGCTCTGGTGCCAGGATTACGCTCGGTGTTGATAGGCTGTGATAACTCCCAAGCTGTGTGATTTCACAGGGGTTCCTGAACAATACAGGAAGCAACAAAATTCCACTTGTGTATTTTGCAAGTAAGCACGAACTCCAAACTTCACCTTTTTCTTTTCCTAGTCCTGAAAGTACTTTGTCTATACAGCCAGTTTAGGACTACAATGCTTTAGTGACATGCTGCACTAGAAATTACCTATCCATTTCAAATGGTTAAGGTATGGAAATGTCACAAGTTAATGAATCTTCACCTGGGAGAGAGTTGAGCTGACCTGAATTTTATGTTGGTTTTAAAAAAAATTTTCTTCTTTATCTTACCATTTAAAATGCTTAATAGCATTTCAAAATAGGATGTGTGTTGCCTAACTCTTCTTTTCCTGATTTGATCTGTTTGCGAAGTAGAAATTAATAATTTTCTTTTCCACCCAAAGAATGTTGAAAGTTCACTAATTCATAGTTGCTCATAAGGAAAAAAAGGTCAAAATTAAATGAAAACATTGTGACAAATGTGGTCATTGCAAGGGAGAACCCATTCAGTTTTATGAATTAACAGCAACATACTTGAGAAAAACATAGAGAAAAAGAAATTGAAATTTGCTACAGCATTCAAACAATTCTTTATAATTATCTGTTGGTTTTCATCTTCAAAACACTTTGCAAACATTAACTGACTCATTTCAAAGTCTCTGAGACAAGGAAGCCTTGAAACCTTGGTAATAATTCTCCAGACATGAGTAGCTCTTACGTAAAAAGTAATGAAATGCAACCCCAACCCTCTGGATGTAGCTGGCCTCCACAGACTTTCCCTAGCTTTCTTCTGGGTGGTTTTCTTATGTAATACAAGGGATCTAAAGCTCCTTGCTCTCTCTTCTGGTGCTTTGCTAGCAAAGTTGCTTTAAATGCAGAAATGGGGAACATTTTTGATAATTTTAAATATCTACAGATTCTTAGGCAGTACAGACACATGTAACAGAGGAAACATAATACAAGTAATTTTTAATCAAACACATTGTCCCAGAATCTCTTAATTTGGCTTGTGAAGATTCACAATGACATAAAGAGGCTGCTTAGTTCAAAAAATGAGTCCTGCAGACTTTCATGTCTGTGGTGGCCTTCTGAGCTCCCTGAAACACGTGTGCCAGAACCTTGCAACCAAAACTGCTTAGAGATTTGTGCTGACTCACGTGAGCAGGTGGATCTTGGCTATTAAAAACTTGGACCATGACTTTTAAGTCAAGGGGAGCTGGAAGTTGGAAGAGACCCTTAGAGTTTTGCTGTAGGAAACCTGAGGCTTGAGAGAGAATGAGTCAAATCAACAGCAAATCAGAATCTTCAAACTCAATAATCAGGCATTTAATATTTTCAGGGCAAGGCTGTAGGTTCAATTTAACCTCAGGTACTTGGATAGAAGAGCATGGTGGGTTTGTTGGGTTTTTTGTTTGCTTGGGGTGTGTGTTTGGGGTTTTTTTGTTTGTTTGGGGTTTTTGTGGGGGTTCTTTTGTTTGTTTTGTTTTTTTGTTTTGTTTTATTTTAACTTAACCTGTGCTCTGGTTGTTATTTGATGAAGAACTGTACTAACAGACCAACTTGCAACTAATCAGAACCTGAATTTTTTTGAAAGCCCCACTCATGTCTGTGTAGTTCCCTGATGTGATTTGCTTCAGGTACATGCCCTGAACTTGTCTAGTAATCTGTGCCTAAATACCTCTTGGTATTTTAGAGCTCTGAGCAATGCATATCGCAGAGGTTTGTTCTGTGTTGCCTTGAGTGGTGTGGCCTGTTCCTCTAATCTATCTCAGGACTTATTCAAAGACAGTCTTGCAAATGTGATGAAACAAGAAAACCAGAAATATTACTAATTATCTCCTCTTCTTTCTTTTTTTCTCCCTCCCTGTTTTCCTCCCTTCCCAAATGCTCATTGTAACGGTGGCAACTATTGTAATACCTTTAATTCTTTGGTCAAGTTTGCTGATATAAAAGCCCAGTATTTTAGGAAGTCTAAACAAATGATTTCTGAGCAGAACATTTGTTCCTTCAAACAATTCTGCCTTTTTTGTTCACAGATGTATTTGTATAAAAAGAATATTTGAGTTAATACATTCTTAGTTACTAGGAAAAAAGCTCTATTTTTTTTCCATCAAGAAAATAAGATTATCCTTGCATAGGAGATGAACTGGAAAGAGTAGGTCTCTGTCTGGCTTACAAAGTGGAGAGCCAGTTTTGGGATTACAAGCCAAAGAGGCATTCTTTGCTCCCTGTAAGGGACAGTAAAGCAATCTGCTAAAGGCCTGGCTTCTTTCAACATCTGCATAAGCTCTCCATGCTGGAGCATGAGGGGCTGCCATCAGGGTCAGTGCTCAGCAGTCCCTCATCGGGCTGAAGGCAGCTGCCTGTCTGGAGGGAGCGATGACAAACCTGATTGTGTCACAAGACAGTTAATCTTCTGAATATGGGGGCAGCCGGGCATACTGTAAGATATTCAAATGGAAAGAAAGATAGACTCCCCCACTGTCAGTCCTTCACAATCTTTGTTCCTAACTCTTGATGTGCATGTTTTCTACTTGTTCTCAGCTTTGTAAAAAATACTTTGATTTTGGAGAGGGCTTTTTGGTGTTTTTCCAGTTTGGTTTTTTTTTTTTTTTTGCTTTAGTGGAATTTTATGCAATGCATACTTGCAGGACTTAGTAAATGCTAAACATAATTAAATTATTTCTTACAGTGAAAATATGTGAAGCAATCTCTTGAGCTAGTCTCAGTTTGAGTTCCCAGTCTCATTGAGATAGTCAATTCAAATGTTCTTTTCTTCTCCCACCTTCCCCTTCCAAATGCCCTGTCTCCTACACGGGAAATCTTTATTTCTGCCTGTATAGGCAAATATCTTCTATGAGCAATGTGAGTTTTAGGTAGTTTTTCTAAGATAATATTTGATTTTAGGTTGTCTCCCATACTGAGCAGTGTGATCCTTTTTAACTCTGTCAAGAGAAATCTGATGGCTGCAAGCCACAGTGTGCTACCCCTCTGCTTCTCCTTCTTTCCTTTTACCCAAGCTGTGCAGATCTGTGATAACTGTCATGTTATCAGCCTGAGAAAATAGATCTTGAGGGAGCATCTGGGCATTTAGTAGAGACATCAACTCAAAGGCACATTTCTGTTTCAGAAGTTAGAAATGTAAGTAATTTTTATCATTTGTATGTAGATGTATGTATGTGTTCCTGCACTCTCAAACAGTCAATGTTTTGATTTTGAGGTATTGAGTTGAAAGTGGCAAGACTCAAACTAGAACACCATGGATGTTATTTTAGTTAGTTTTCACTGTTTTTTTGTACTTTACCTTTCTTCTACATGCTCTTAAGTGCATCTCTTGCCTGCAGTCAGTATTCTGGAATCTGCTGCTCCAAGCATTTCCCTTGTTGCCTCTAAACTGTAATCCCTTCTCCTTCCCTTGCGCCCCAACTACAGGAATACCAAGCTCAAGTAGAAGAGATGAGGCTGATGATGAATCAGCTGGAAGAGGATCTGATCTCAGCTCGCAGGCGCAGCGATCTCTACGAGTCGGAGTTGAGGGAGTCCCGCCTGGCGGCCGAGGAATTCAAACGTAAAGCTGCCGAATGCCACAACAAACTGCAAAAGGTAGTGTAGGCTTCATGGGAGAGGGGGACTGAGGCTCGCTGGAATATCTAGTGCTGCTTGACACATGCACACACAAGTTGTGGGTGTGCCCTTCAAAGATTAGCGTGGTTCGTACAACTAACACAACATGTTTTTCATGATGTGATTTCTACTCTGTGCAACTGCTGGTGTTTAAATTGCATGAGGTGATGACTGGATAGAAGCCTGGCTTTTCCTGAGATTTTCATGTATTTTATATTTAAGTTACAGGTTAAAGATCAAGGAAAAAATGAGGCAGGAGAGTTGTATTCCAAACTGGAAAAGGTATGGTACTTCAGTGTTCTAGATTTTGCTTTCTGGGTCTTTCATTTTTTGCACAGAAACCAAACTGTGGCTAGTCAGTGGCATGCATGGCCTCACAGCCCCCACCTCCTTTCATTTTATGTTTTAAGACATCTTAGTGTGATTCACTGTTCTCTCTTATTTGATCTAAAGCTGTCTCTGGATAACCTGTTCTTAATGGATTATGTTGAGAAGCCAGGCAAAGACAGGCTGTTATGTGTCATCCGAGTTTGGAGTCAGGCTGGGGGTACATCAGGGTTTTCTTTACTCAGAAAGAACAGCAAGTGAAAAGCAAAAAGAATTAGTGTTCTCACACTGAACAGTCTTCTTGGTAACTAAAATATTAAATCAACTGGAAGTCAGCAAAATGGGAATGGATTTGCCAAGGGGTGTTTTGGTGTGTTGGAATTACAGGGGGAAACCAAGATTTTTGGGAAGCAAATTAAAACAAATATGGTATCATAAGCAAACAGCATTTTCTCCTCTTTTGTTTTGACTCTTTCCCTCCATCTTTTCATCTAACTATAGATCAATACAGAGCAGCAAGCCAAAATCCAGGAGCTGCAGGAAAAGCTGACAAAGGTAACGACTGGGTGGTGAAAGTGACTTTTTCACAAGATTTCCCAGTGAAACCTTAATGAAGAGGAGGGATGCACTTTGCTTTACCCTCAAAAATAGAATTAGTCATAGCATGGGGGATGATAAGGAAAAGGGGGTGGGAGCTGGTATCTGAAATCACTGGTGCTCTCAATATGCTTTTGGCTCTTGAGACATGTCAACAGTGTTTATTTTTACAAATGAAGCTGAGTCAGAACTGGAGTAGTGTGGAGAAATTCTCATTTACAGGCCTGTTTGGGTATGCTCTGGCCACTGCACCGCTCCCTTGCTTCTGAAGAAGGGTTCAGCTGGTTTTAGCTCACTAGTAAAACACATGTTGGACTTGCTTTAGTCTCCCAGTATAATCTGCTTTAATCACTTGACAGTTCAGTTCTTCACAGGATCTTCACAGCAAAAATGTTGAATGGTTCACAACAGAATTAAAACACCTTATCAATGTCTGCTGAAAGTGGTGCAGAGTACCTACGATTCGCTGTTGTGGTCAGTCTGGCACTTCAGGTGTTACTGTAAGAACTGTCAGGGAACTTCTCTTGCTGGAATCCTTCAGCAGGAAAGAAAGGGGTTGTCATAATAATCCCCTGATTGAGCATTTCAAACTTGGCAACTGCTGAGAGAGGGCTGTTTCAAGGGTTAATGATCATGAATACGGAGGCCAAAACTACATAGAAATAGTACTTCTTATATTTCAAAACAATCATATTCTAATTGTCTGTCTCCTTTTCTACCTGCATTAATGCCAAAGAATTATCTGTAGGCCAACAGGTTATTCTCCTTGTCCTTCAGTTAAGAGTATTTTCTGAGTTCTTTTAAAGAACTTGGGCTGAATTTGAGATAGACTTCACTTTCAGTATGTAGAGTCAAGTAACTTGCAATAAAGCAAGACAAATGCGTGTATCCTAGATTTTATTTTTTTGTGTGAAATAGAAGTCAAAATTATGATTTGAAAGTTGAAATTTGGACTCATGCACATGTTAATTTAAACTGTTCAACCAAAGTTCTGTAGTGGTTTTATTGAGAATGTTGACCATCTTGAAGTTCTGAACCTTTTATCCACCAAATTTTTGTGCGTGCTTTTCATATAATATTTTTTTCTTCTCTCTTGACCTTCAGGCTGTGAAAGCCAGCTCGGAGGCAACTGAGCTCCTGCAGAATATCCGTCAGGCAAAGGAGAGAGCTGAGAAGGAGCTGGAGAAACTGCAGAACCGGGAAGATTCTAATGAAAGCATGAAGAAAAAATTGCTTGAAGCAGAGGTGAGTGCAGACTGTCTGTCCAGAGTAAATCAGTTATTCAGATGTTTCTGGGTTTAGGAACTGTCACCTGGGTGGCTCTGAACAGCATTCCTGTAGTAATTCTTCCGGGGAAAGTGCTGTTGGACATTAAGCCATTTTTAATTAAGAAACATATTTCTTTGAGGAAAACTGAGGGGTTTTATTTTCAGTGAGGAGTGGATAAGGACATATGGTTAGCCTGGGGAATTTGGGGTGTGATGAGGATTCAAAATATGAAAGCCAGCCTTACACTGACTGCTTCAGCCTGTTTTCTCTAGAAACTACTCCTTGCTTTGTGCTGATGCAGAGTTGGGTGGCCTAACCAGCAGCTCACAATTGCTCTGCAGGAACGGCGCCATTCTCTGGAGAATCAAGTGAAGAGATTAGAGACTGTGGAACGAAGAGAAAACCGCCTAAAAGAGGATATTCAAACTAAATCTCAACAGATTCAACAGATGGCAGAAAAAATTCTGGTGAGCAGAGGTGATAAATGAAACCTCGAGGGTAAGAGTTTGTAAGAAAGGGGTAGGGAAGAATCAGAAGATGTAGAATTGCATTGAATAAGGTGGAAATTGTTGAGTAAAGGGATTTGTTTCCTGTACCAGCAGAAAGCTTAAGTATTCAAATACTATTTGCACCCCTAGTTACAAACTCTCTCCTGTGCCTGTAGTCTCAATAGTGCTTCAAAGCTGGAGTCATCTCAGTGGGAAAACTTTTCAGTCAATACAGTAATATTTAGATTATTTACCTCATGATTGTTTCAGAGGTAAAACATTCTGAGGGCAGATTATGGCAACAACAAAAACATCTCTCTTTTTAAGTAAATTGCGGAGGAATTTAGAGGTCAGATCTATTAGAAGTGCTTACATTTTGAAGTGAAGAGAAATTCGTCATCCAAACTGTTCATCTCCGAAGATATTTGTTATTTGTGCACCCACATAACTTCTCTGTTGGTAATTTCTTGCTTCCTTCCTGGTTAAAACTATTAAGGCGAGCTAGTATGTCAGTCTCTAGTGAATCGAGCAGAGGGTGTTTCTAATATGTTTGCTTCCCTGGGACAGAAAGCATAATTTAATACTGGAATAATTAAATTTATTTTGCCTTCCTCATGAATTTTCTCTGTGTGTTGCCAATACGACAAGGAAAAAAAGGATTACGTTTTACTGATAGTAATCTCAAGGTGAGACACACCTGAGGAAGGCCAAATGAAAATGTAAAATTAAACATATTTGGAGTCAACAGATGACCCAGGCTTGTTCTGAGTGTATAGACTTTAGCATCAGTATGCTGAGCACTGTCAAGAAAAGGTAGAATCAGTTCTTTAGTAGTGCTGTTCCTTTCAAATTGTTTTGATAGCAGGAGTGCATGGTAAGTGGGAGACGATGGTTGTGCTTGGCAGAGAGCCAACTTCATGTATAGAAATAGTGTAAAACTTTGAATTGTTTCATAAGCCTCTTGTATATATTTGGGGATTGTTCCTTGGTTTTGATTATGTTCTCTGTGGAGGAGAAAGTGGAAGGGAAGGCAGAAATATCATGTAATTGTTTTACACCATGGAATATACTTAGCTCTTCTTATAGATAGTTTCCATGGAGTCCTAACAGAATGTTGGAGAGGTACAAAAGTATTTTATGAAAAAAGTCAAACAGGCATTGAAGAAGTAATCCTACAGAATCCTTCCTAGTCCCTTGAACTGATCTGGGAGCACAGAGTACTGGTATTCTTTTTTTCCTCCGCTCCTACCCTGTACCTTCCCTCAAGTTGTCTCTTCCAACATTTTTGACTTTTCTTGGTATAGAGAGTTAAGAGGGGAGTTGAAGATACAGAATTGCATAGAATAAAGTGGAAATTATTGAATAAAGGTATGGTTTTCATGTACACTCATGTAGCAGTACCTGAGAAGTACCTGCTCATCTGTCTGTAAGGAACTGATGAAGAAGTAAGAAACAAGTTAAAGATACTTCTGCATGCCTGAAAGTGCAGATCAGTGCTGTGATGCCTGTAACAAAGTCAGTGCTACCTACAGAATACTAAGTGAGAACAGGAATGGTTGGAGATTACCTTTTTAAGCCCACACTGGCTGTTAAGTGCCACTGCAGGAACTGGTGAAGCTCCTGTTACAGTATGAGCAGTCTGATGCTTGGAGCTTTGAAGCTGCTGCTGATCTGGTTGTCTGATTCTCTGCCAGGACCTGAAACGTGTGGGTTTCTGGGGGAGGTGAGTTGTCCCTCTTGTTGCTGGGAGACATATTTCAATTGCAAAAAGCAGCAATCTCCATTCCATGCAGGAGTGTCAGGGACTAGGCACTGTTGATGACCTACTTTTGGTGAACCTCCTCTTTGATTCTCACTTCTGGAAAAGGAGGTCTATTGCAATTACTGGAGCAAAAAAGTCTACAAGATGAGGAAGATCAGGAAAAAGCATATCAAAATACTATGTAAAGTACTAAAACACACACAAATATCAGGACATTTTCCTGTGCTGTGCAGTAATGAGGGCAGACAGGAGATCCAGATGCACCTCAGCACCTGAACTTGTCTATGCAAGAGTCAGCCCAGTGGTAGTGAATGACAGACCTGGACCTGCTCCTGTTCTAAGGGAATTGTTGGAATGACAAATATGACAATAAATGAGCCTGAAGTTATAAGCTTGGCTCTTGAGAAGAGTCCTGTTGAAAGGTGACTATAGATAGACCCCAAATAACATAGTTAGACTGCAGAAGTAGCTGGTTTCTAAAGTACAAATTATTCAAGTCCTTACTGTGCATGGCTGAAACTATCTAATGTGAAATAGAGGCTAGAAAAATTCTGGTATGTTCCACCACATATATTGCATCCTGCACTTTTCATTTTTGAAGCCATTTATAAATAGCATTTCTGACAACATTTGTCCAAGGAATGCAGCAAAGTAAATGCTATTCCCCCTCTGAATGCAGAATGAAAAGCACAGACAGCAGTACCCCGTTATTGAGGTCTGCTGGAAGAAAACAAGTGAGACCTTGTTAAAAATAGATCTGAACTTCCTGTGATGCCACAGCAGCTATAAAATGTTTATAACTATGTTTTCACCAAATGTCCTTGGTCTATCTTTGGGTATATTTTACTGGGAGATGGAGATTCTTACCATGGAAGTAGAAATCCTCATCCTTAGCAGTGTTCCCACTCTGCAGTACATGGGTCAGCAGCAATATGAAACTTGAAGCTGATAAAGTTCATAATGCCTTTTTTTTTTTTTTTTTTTAAACCATGACAGCCCTGGACTTGGGACTTTTATAGTGTGAAGCCCTAAAAAAGATAATGAATGTTTGGTACCTATGTAACACGTACTCACGGCACCTACCATTTCCTTGTGTCTGAATATGATTTTTTTGCTGCTTTTAGGAGCTGGAGGAAAAGCACCGTGAGGCTCAGATTGCAGCACAACATCTGGAGCTGCAGCTGAAACAGAAGGAACAATTCTATGAGGAGAAACTCAAAGTAAAAATATCTTATCTTCCTACAAGCTTTTGTGGGTAGAATGAGTTCAGGGAAAAACAGTTGCCTTTAGGCTCTGATTGCTTTGTCTTGTGAGTTTCCTTCTTGTTGCCACTGCTGCAATGTTGAGGGAGCTTAGTGGAATCTGAATCAGTTTTCTCCTATTTCTTCTGCCATGGTACCTTATCTATCTATGGCACTGGATTAGGAGAGGTAGCATTTGAAGCCAGAACTACAGGAAGGCATTAGTTGGTTGTAATTTGACTTTTGATGACTAAATAATACTTAGTTAATGCTGTTGGATCTCCCACCATGAAGAAGTTTTCAGTTCCCACTGATTTTCTATGAGTGTTCACTCAGCCTACCTGCAAGTTTTAAATGCAGCAAGTAGTAGACCATTTCTGAAATTCCATCTTGGAGCTGGAACATCTGCCAAGAAGCCACAGAAACCACCCACTTTGTTTTTGTCTTTTCCAGGGTAGCATTAACAAACAGAAATAGACACCATCTAAAATTAGGAAAAACAAGCTGGCAAATAGGAGTATGTGCACTGGCTAAGGATTTTTCTAAAGAGCTTGCAACATGACAGCCAGTAAATGCATTTTGTAAGAATATTTCATAAGAACAAATTATTCTCAGTAGAAACAGTCTTTATCTTGTACATTTATCTAATACTTCTACATTTTTGCTGAAATGTGAGAGGATGTAGTATTCAAGGAGAGAAGAAATTTCTCTGGGAGAAATATGAAGGAAAAAACAAGTAGGTTTTGCTGGCAGATCAGAGCACATGGTTATCAGTAATGAGAGGAGAGTGATAGAAAGCAGGAAGATCAGATGTAGATGTTGAGAAATAAGTGGTGATATAAAAACTGGAAAAAAGGATAAGCATTGGAAAAAAAATAAAAAGAGAACTGGTGTATTATGGGCCCTATGATGTAGGGTTTAATAGGAGAAAACAGGAAGCCAGGTGAAAGAGGTTCAAAAGAATAAAACAGGACATGGAGTTTTTGTAACTGGAAAAGTAAAAACTATCCTGTCCAGAATTTGTGCCTTTGATAAACTTTTCTTTGAAGGAAGAGACCTTCAGTTTCACAACTGATTTATAACTCTGGTCATACATACAAAACATGCATTTATAGAAAAATGTAGCAATTCATTACCTTAGTCCTGTTCCCAATGGCAGCTATTTGTGCCACAAAAAGAAGTTTTTTAGTTCGCTGTTAGATTTTTGTCTCTGACTGGAAGATTTGATGTGGTCTCAGTTGCCTTCTCATCCATACCTATGGACCTCACAAATTATTTGTGAGGCATGTTGGTAGGGCAGCCAAAGGATGGCCACTTTACTATTTCTTCTGCTGTACATATTGGGGTAGAGAGGCTTTTCTGTGTTTCTGTTGCATTAGGCTGGAACAGTTATTGAACACAGTTTATATGACTCAAAATAATAAATAAAATACCTACAGTATCCCCATATCTCTATAAAATCTTATTGTTAAATTCAGTCTTCAGCAATAACTGAGAGAGTGCTCTTTTTTGGAGTTTGCTCTTCCATGGATTTCATGCAATTGCATCATGGATTTAATTTTGCTTGAGATATGACCAATTGCTTACCAAAAAAAACTATATTGATGATTTTCTTTCTGCTTGCCCTTTGCCCAGTGAAACAGATATAATTTAGACAAAAGAAATGTCTTCATTTAGGTGTTGGAAAATCAGATGAAGAAGGATCTTGCAGATAAGGAAGCACTTGAGAATATGCTCAGAAGACATGAAGAAGAAGCACGTGAGAAATGCAAAGTTCTGGCTGAACAGAAGGCGGTATGTGGTGTTGAGCTGGAAATCAAAGCTATTTGAAGAGTAGCTTTCTAAAGCTGATTTCAAGCAAGATAATTTTATTTGAGGTTCTGTAGTGCTGCTGAGCTGCTTTAAAGGAAATTCATTGATTAATATTAATTTTAAGAGACATGTTTTTTTTTAAATTCAGAGTATCTTCAAGAATATTTCCTTAAAAAAAAGCCATGCAGCTTGCTGTGTACCCCTCATTTTGTGCCTTGATAATGGTTGCTTTTTCCTAACATTAAAGCAGTAGCAAGCAGCTGCAAATAGCTTTAGTAATTGCATTTGTGTTGCTCATTTTGGGCATTTGAATCAGTTTTCTTTTAGTTCTTTTTTATTTCTGGAAAAAGTTCAGACTTTTTAATAAACTTTATTTTTGTAACTGCTTGCGTTGTGCAGTCTCAAAGTCTCGCTGCTGTGTTTCAGATGATCAATGCAATGGATTCCAAGATCAGGTCACTGGAGCAGAGAATTGTGGAATTGTCTGAGGCCAACAAACTGGCAGCAAATAGCAGCCTCTTTACCCAGAGGAACATGTAAGTGTGGCAGCCACTGTCACTGCTGAACAGGTCTCAGGAAGATGACCTTAAAGCCTTTTCCAATTGAAATGATTCTCTGATTCACCGTGTAAAAGCGGCTCTTTTTTGCAGGCCTGCTCTGCTCCCTGCTTGTTTTTCACTGGTAGCCTTTCAAAAATATGCTCTGTTCTTCAAATAGTTGGGGCTTGCTGTGTATTTTGTGTTTTCCCAAACATGACCAGGAAAATTGGTTTGTATTGCAGTGTTTGCTTTGGAGCATTTCCTAAGGCAGGTGATTTGTGTAGGTTTGCCTGATATGTTAAATGAATACTAATAATTTTATGTGTAAAATACCCCTGGAGAAGCATACATTCCTTCTTTAAACACAAACATTGCTAATAGATTTATATTTTACTCAGTTCCCCTGACACATGGTTTTGAAAGTGAAAACATTAAATACTCTTCACTCACAAACATTCCATCATGCCTTGATGGGTGAGAAGACAAGGAAGAACACTAGATTTTTAAGCCAAGAATTTCTCTGGGTGTTTTTGAATTCTTCTATTTCTCATTCTTTTGTCTGCCCAAACTTTGTTTTTCTTTGGATTTTAGCTGAGATTCCTTATCCTTACAATGTTGTTTTTCCTTCATAAATCACTTAAAGGTGTTCTACTTCAAGTGTAGGAAAAGCATGGGTAGTTTGATGCATCCTGCAGGGCAGGGCTAAAACAGTATTTGCCTTTACTGAGTTCAGAGATTCACCAGCTTGGTTTGCACAAAGGTTACAGTGTCCATCAGCTGCTGGATCCAACATCAGGCAGTGACTTTGTGGGAAGCCCTTGGATAGATTCACCTCTAATATTGAAGAGAATCAGACAAGGATGAGTTTTGGCAAAGACTTGCTTTGGTTTCATTCCTTTTTTGGGGTCATTATGCCTCCAGATATGTAATGGCTCCAGTTTTCATTGCATTTCAAATATCTTGCAAGTTATTTTAGCCTGAGCAGCCAAAAATATTCACAGAAATAACTGAGGAATTTAATTGTGTTGCTTAATGCTTCAGATGACCTCCAGTTAATCACCCAGGGAGTTTGTTGAGGCAGCAAAAGCCATAACTTACCTTCAGTCTAAAATAAAACAGAAATTTCTCGAGGTGGAGCTGGGAAGTGTGTGGAAGGTTGAATGTCTCAGTCATGGGTGCTGAACTGAGTGTAAGGACTTAAAGCATCCCGTGGGAGCCATATCCTTGACTGGAGAGCCACAGAAAACAAGAAAAACATGTAATAATGTTTAACATCCAATTTAAAATAGATTATTGAGAGACATATTGTCAAATGATGAACTTTGCAGGATTGGTAGGAGACAGTACAGAATTAGCAACATTTTGAGAGAAAATTGCTTAATTATGCATGCAGTTAGTTAATGAATTTGTGCTTATTTTGTGAATTGGGCTGTTGAAAGTGTATAAAATGTTGTTGGACTGCATTTTGAACCCACAAAAGCTGCAGCTAATCTGAGCATGCATCAAGAGGAGAGCTAGTGATTAAACTCTTCAGAGGAGAGGGGAGCTCTGCAAGCTTTTGTTCCAGCAGTATCTGAGGAAACCAGTGATTATCAGGTTCCTGAGAAGATAGCCCAGTAAACAGCAGGAAATGAAATAATACCATTTGACAGTTCTGGCTCACAATAATCTATAGAGGTAAATTAAAAAAACAGAGTGTAAAAGGGTGGTTTTGCTTGCAATGCACAGAAATGTGTGCCAGAAGACTTAAGTCCTATTTTTAGTTTTGTTAAGTCTTCCTATTTGATCTTGGGTAACCCACATAATTTCTCTGGGATAGGATTAATAACAGCTTATCTCACAGTGAACTTCTTAAAATATTAATTCATTAATGTATGTAGGGCTTTGTGAGGCTTCTAAGTAGAAAGCACTCTATGAGGCAGAATTTTCCAATGCATGATAACACAATTCCAGGAACTGTAAATAATGCAGAAAGACCCTTTTTTTTTTTTTTTTTTGAGTGTCCATTTCAAATGATAATAATTAATAATCGCCAGGTCTCAAAATTCTTATGAGACCAAGTAATTATTTTGTTCAGTCTGTGGATTAATACTTTGATCAGAGACAGCAAAAGCTTCACTTCAGTGTAGGTCAAGTTCTGTGTCCATTACAACTTTCAAAAGCCCCAACAAAACAACCTCAACACACTTCCCCCACTCCTGAGGCATGAGGTTCCTCTTTATCTCATGGAAATACAGTCTGAGAAAGTAACTCTCAGAATTTATTTTTCCCTTATAGAAAAACATGTGACAAGGAACGGATGAAATTAGTAGAATTAATTGTACCTTAAATAGCATTATAGGTTACCCTCTACAAGATTCATTTGTCCGTGCAACTGGCAAATATGGAATTTTAGTGCTCTTGGCATATGTTGATGAATACACTAGTATTTTTTATTTTTAGCTGGGATGTAGAATTTAAGCCATGAACTTAACTGTTCTACTTCACAGCAAACTTGTGTTTTCCTTACTTGACCCCAGTGGAAGGACAGATGTTAAGGGCATTTCGGGTTTGTCACTTGTGCATTTCTCCTATCAGGAAAGCCCAAGAGGAGATGATTTCAGAGCTCAGGCAACAGAAGTTCTACTTGGAAACACAAGCTGGAAAGTTGGAGGCCCAGAATCGAAAATTAGAGGAACAATTGGAAAAGATGAGTCACCAAGATCACACTGACAAGAACCGCCTGCTGGAGTTGGAGACACGGCTGAGAGAGGTGAAAACATGGCTCTAATCCCTCTCAACAAACTTTCCTAAATGTATCCCTTTTTGTGACTACAGTGAGAACTAGAATTAACTTCTTGTAGTGGTAATTGAAAGTGTATTAGTAATTTTAAAAAAAATCATTAAAAGAAGATAAATGTAAGTACCAAGGACTTGTCATCCTGAATCTGAGCTTTTAGATCATCTTACCTTTTCAGAATTCTATTTCTGTGTTTGTACAATACCCTTATAATATTGTTTGGGTAGAGAGTAACAGCTCAGCACTGTACAATGACCAGACCTGTAGCCTTAGAGTCTACAGCTTAGAAAGCAAAGGACACAGCAGAATTGCTGTAAGAAAAAAGGAACTGCTGCTCCATGCACCATTTTCAGAGTTTTCTGGAAAGAAAGCCTAACAGTCATATGGAAATATACTCTTTTAAAGATCTGTGAGCTGTGCTTCAGTTTTAATTTTGTATTAACTAGCTTAGTTCTACAAACTCTTCTCCAGTCTCAGTCCACTAATTTTCAGCTAAGGCTGAAATCTTGCCTTCAGCTAAGGCTGTTGAACAACCAACTTGTCCTACTTTGGCCAGAAGCTGACTGAGACCAGTGCAAGGCTTCTGACAGCCTTGTCACACATCTCAAGCACAACAGACAGATTCCTTTGGGAGAGCAGGGAGCCTGAGGAAGGTGCTAAGGTTCGGAATTGATTCTGAACACTGAGATCTGTTTTAGTTGTTTATTTCTTATCCCTGGAGTGACATGTTTATCCCTTTGTGTGCTGCAAGAAAACCTTCATCAGAAGCCATTCAGGCAAACCCAGAGCCAGATGAGCTTTGGGTTTCTGTAAAAAGAATCTGAAGGGAAGATAAAACATGGAAGTCAATTGCAAAATATATTTAATGTATGTCCAGAGATTCCCAAGTAAAGATCCTTAGAGACTCTTAGCTTCAGAGAAGAAAGTTCATCACAAACTACTTCAGCATTTTATATCAGTGTTTGATATGTCTGAGTTTCAGCTGGAACTATTCTTGTGCTCTTGTTTCAAAATGCCAGGTTGTTTTTTCCAAGAAAACCAGTAAATTTTAGGGAATAGACAAAGCTGTGTCTTTGATTTCTCAGTGCCTTAAGCAGTCTGTCAGGATGTGATTTTGGGAACGGACATGCCAATGGCATCTTAAAGTGGGCTCTGAAACAGGACTCCATTGCCTGTCATGTCTTAGTTAGTAATTCGCATTTGGGTACTACTGTGACTTTCTTCAGGTTAGCCTAGAGCACGAAGAACAAAAGCTGGAGCTGAAGAGGCAGCTGACAGAGCTGCAGCTGACCCTGCAGGAAAGGGAATCCCAGATCACTGGGCTGCAGGCTGCACGGACAGCCCTGGAGAACCAGCTCCGCGAGGCCAAGACCGAGCTGGAGGAGACCACAGCTGAGGCAGAGGAGGAGATTCAAGCCCTCACGGTGAGTTCTGGAACTTGTCCTGTGAGCTGCAGATGATACCCCCTAGAATTATGTAGGTGCATGCTTCATAAAGAGGTTAAAAGGAATTTATGTGATCTAATTTTTAATTTTCAGAAATGGGTATGAATTGTGCCTTGTGTTGATAGAGGCATGAATGGCTAAAATGCCAAATTTTACCTTTAACCATTTGAATACTTCTGAGTAATGGTTCATTGCTGCCTCAACTGACTGATGGCCTGTAGGAGCATCATTACTTTTGTTTTGAGGTGAAAGTTGCATCTGAAATGGTATTGCTAGGACTTTAACTCTGTGATTTACTTATTTAAATAACAGCTCATGAGTTTGGAAGTACTTGAGGTCATAAATGTTTTGGTAATTTTTTTCTTCCTATCAGTTACCCTGCTTTGAGGATGCTTATTCAGGGGGGAAAAAAACCCCACCAAATTCCTAGGGAGAGGGTTCTAACACGTAATTTTGTTCCCATGCTAGTTTCATTAAAAACTGTCACGTGTGTCTGGTGAGCTATGTGAGTGATAGAAAGGAAAACAAAATTCAAGTCCTGCCACCCTTTTCCACCCCAACCCCTGTAAATGGAGTTCTAGATTATATGCTGCTGGTTGCTGTCTCTTGAGCACAAAAGGATGCTTTCAAACTGTTTGATTCTAAGAAATATTTCCTTCAACAAAGATTTCCAGGGTAGAGAGTTTGACCTGCTACCAGCTAACCCCACCTTGAGCATCAGCCTGTAATGACCTTCTAATCCTGTGATTTGTGCATTCTCGTGCTCCAGTGGCATTTAATCAAAGAACTGTTCTGAATATTACTGCCATTGCTGGTTTTTGGGGAGGGGGGCTCAGCTGGCATGGGCACTGGTATTATGCTGATGCTTTGGGCAGATTAATGGCAGAACCATTTCCTCAGTTCTAAAGTGGGCACAGGCTGGGCAAGTGCAGCAACAGCATCAAGGCCTAAGAACAACTGAATAGAAATGGCATTGGGTTCTTTTTGCTCAGAACTGAGGCAGTCCCTTCCCAGCTGAAAGCTTTGCATAACAGCCACTATCACTGCCAGGGGGCTGGCAATGCACTTGGGATCCTTAGCCAGCAGTGAAACTGATGAATATTCATGACCTGTGTTCACTCAGTTATTGCTCCAGTTAATGGGGCAGACTGGTAGTGCTGGACCAGCTGCTGTCAGACAGTCCAGCCAAGCAGCCTTGGGGCTATTCTTGTCATGGAGTTTTTTACATGCTTTTATTTCTCACATTTCCTGTTGCGGTAAGATAGCTTTTAAGTTCTCATATTTGACTTCTGCTGAACGGTTTTTTTTTCCTGTTTAGTCTCTTGGCTCTAAGGAAAATGTTCCGAATGAAGAAAGGTGGCTGGGTGTGCTTGAGCAGTAACCTTTCGTTTGTTAAGTTTTCAGATAGCACATGACATTAGACACTTGTTAAATCACTTTGAACTTTGAGAGAGGCCACGAGGCTGAAACAAGAACTTTTTGCTTTGTCATGCTTTGCTTGTAAATTAGGGGATAAAAATGGTGCATGAAATCATTGCATTCTTTAAAATGAGTGTTTGAACTTTTCTGTACTTTAGATGCTGTCCTCCAAAGAATTGATTATTATGTTTTATCCCTGCTTTTTAGAGAGGCTCAGGCTTAAATGTGATTTTATGCTGGGATTCAGGTAGATTGGCAGAGCTGTTTGGGGCAGCTTGCATTCACTATACAACACTATAGTTTGCAAGCATTAAATTGTGTGCAGTGTTTATTTTCTATGAAACGCCAATCGGGATACAGAAACAAAACCAACTCAAATTAAAATGTCAAGAATGTAAAAACTTAACATGGGATCAATAAGTCTTCTGGTGCCCATTTCAGATGGAACCTGTTACATAATTCCATTCTTGAGCTTGTACATTTTCCTAAAGCACTTCAGAGTTGGGAGCAGAAGTGTATTTTGATTAAGTAGGATGGGACTTTTGCTAATCAGTTCTTTGCCACTGCAAAGTGCTTTCATAGCCTGCAGCATCTGCCTTCCAAACTTTGCTTGCTGGTAGAGTGTTCTGCAGTTTGTTTAGCAACAGCATTCTCGAATTCTAATGTATGAAAAATTGATGATGAACTTCTTACCTCCTTTAGGCACATAGAGATGAAATCCAGCGTAAATTTGAAGCCCTTCGTAATAGCTGCACAGTGAGTATTAAATACAGATCATTGAATTATTTTGAAATTAAGGATAATGAAACAAACAATTTCCTCATTTAATCCTTGATGACACGAGTTCCTAATGTGGACTTCTGGCTTCAAGGTGCTAGTAGGAGCTGGATGGATTGGATTGGATTTCTTTGAGGTTTCAGGTAAACCTCAGTTTTGAGGTTTTAGTCTGATCATGAAATTGTCACTATTCTTCTTTTTGGAGAAGAAAGTAAATTAAAATATCTCATTGCAGTGCAGCTAATAAGAATGGTGCAGCAGCTGCAAAAAAATGACTGTAGATGAAGGTCTTTTCTGCTCACGAGAAGAAAAGATCTACCTGTCCAAATTCTGAGCTGCATTGTAGATCTAGGCCTGAGTGGGTTTTAAGGAGGATTTTAACACTGTTTGAAGAAACAAGAAGGGTTAAGGTTCCAAATCATACATTGATATACAGCAGAGAGAACTCCAGGATCTGAATTTTCACCTTCTGTTGCCTGAGATCTTTGACATGTTTTCAGGTTCATTTCATCAGTCCAGGACAGATCTCCAAGGGCTTTGTCTGTCCACTGGGATTCTTGCAGTTTAACACTATCTTCACACTTGTTCATGGTAGTTGATGGAGAGTATCTGCCTTCCAGTGACATGAATTACACAAGTGTTGGATAAGGACTACAGTCCTCTGGGTCAGCAGTGATTGTAAATTATTCTGGGCTTTTTTTCTCTACCCCACACTGTAAGCAGGGCTTAATTGCTGGGACTCTTTATCTTGATTGTTTCCTTGCTTCCAGTGATTTTCTCAAATGTAATTTTTCATCCTGTAGGAGTAATTCTCTAATGTATAAGTTTTCATCTTTCAAAATATCTTTTCAGCATGAAAGTCATTCTGTTTTCCTCACTTGCTCTTTAGCACTAAGCAAGGGGCTTCTTCTGGACATGGGATATCCAGATAGGAAGAAGTGAGGAAGTACAGCTTTCCAAAGTGCTTTAACCTGTGTAAAAGAAATCCTACACAAGAAACTTCACTTTCTGTTCCCTTCCTCATTTTCTTAGATCAACTGTCTAGCTTCCTATGTGTCATCACAGATCTTACATCCAGAGCTATCCTCTGCTGCTCTGGATCTTGCCTTTCATTCAGAGTGACAGCTTCCTGTGAAAACACTTTGGTGATCTCCACTCAGGGAAAAACCAGGTGTGGAAACTCTGTGGCTTCTGTTCACTGCAGGGTCAGCTGCCTTGCAGAGCTGTAACTCATTATCCAGTGGCACTTCAGCTCTGAGTGTGGGGAACAAGCTCCAGCAGTGGAGAATGACCCGTAACATTTCCAGAATGTCAAGAGCTTCAAAGGACTTGTAAAAGTGTTGTGCATTGTAAGGCACTCCAGTGGGATAAGTGGGATCAGACATCCTCATCAATAAGAAATTAATTAAATAGTTCCTAAATGAATAATACATGCCCATGGAACATTCTCTTTGCAGCCCAGGAGAATGCATGTATAATTTAATTGACCATGGACAGATAATTCCATGTTGTGTGCTGTGACTGCTCCTGGCTGACCATCCTGCCTGAGGAATGAGGAAATCAGGGCAATCTTCTGTTGCCAGTGAGGGTCAAGAAATGCTAATTACACTGCTTTCATCAGATGTTTCAAACTCATTTTTATCTGATGGTACCAATATGATGCAGGCTGTGCTTTTTGGTGACCATGTGACTCCACTTGAAGGTGATTAGAATTTATACTCCTTTTAGAATCTGACAACACTTCAAGGGAATAATTGTAATATGCTGCTGCTTATACAGCCTGATAAAGGATGGATTTATTCTTTTAGGAAGTTCTCAAGAGATCCTTTTTAAGCTGACACAAACTCCTTGGACTAGTCTGGCAAACTTTGGCAGGGAATTACTTTTTATTTGATCTTATTGAGAAGCTCCAAACAGCGTAAGAATTACAAAAATAAGATTAGACAGGAAAAAATATTTTTAAATTTAATTACTTCAGTACTTTTGTAGTCTTCAAAAGATAAATAAAAATACTTAATCTACTTTCTTTGGTATTGTTCCCGTTTCTCTAGCTTCACAAAGGTCACAGCTTCTGATTGTAGACAAGGCTGTGTCTGCTTGCCTTGTGTCCTCATTGCACACTTGGTCTTCCTTCTGGTGAGGTTTCTGACCAAGGAGGCTTTCTGTCACTCAGTTGAGCAAGAAATAATAGGATACATAATTGCAACAAAAATTATAACTTGTGCTACCTGCTGAACACACACATGTGCTTGTGGGCACCATTAGAGTCATATCTTATCACAACCTTCTCACAATGATGGCTCATCCAGCAAATCTGTTGAGGGAGAAGATGTAGTTCCCTACATTTATTCTATGAAATAAATGGCCCATTTGAGTGTTAAAAGTGTTTTCCAGGCAGTCAAAGCAAGATCTAGAAATAAAAGGCATTCTTAAATAGGAAAATTTACACATTTGTCAGTTGTTTCCAGACACCTCCAAATTATGGCTTGTTCTGAGATCACCAACATGTTTAAACTTAAAAATACAACTAAGTTATATAAATAACAATAGAATTGTTTCTAAAAGGAAACTTCCAATAAGCAGGCAGTAAAGTCTTTAAATATTTAGCAGGAAATAGTCCTATAAAAGCCTTGCACTCAGCTTAGTAAAATACCAGAGAACCACCATCTGAATCATCTGGGTTTTTCAGGTACAGGCTGTTGCTTTTACTCTAGCAATGAGTGGAATTTCTTATTCCTAATTGGATATTGCATTTCCATTTATTCAAGTTTTCCCCAATAAAACAAGGTTTATCTTCCCTTCTTGAGTTTCTTTTGTCATCATCTTGTGTTCCAGTCTTAAACATTAACAGGCTTGATCTGCACTTGTGCAAGAGATTGGATACTGAGGCATTAATTCTGCAAGCACACCAGACTGGTATAATTTAAGTTATGTGTGAATTCCTGCTGAATTCAGTCTAAGATCCTGATTCCACATTTGCTCCATAAGTTGACATAAGTTGTGTTCTTGTGAGCTTCCAAAATAATATTCAGAGATGTTACTTTGATGCTAAATTGTGTTTCAGAGTAAAAGAGTCTTGCCCACTGTGACAAGGCTAATACCCAGGCAAAAAAACTTTTATATGCCTTTGTTAAATTTTTTAAAAAAGAAAAATTCCTGTTGGGTGGAAGGGGTTATCCTTGATTCCCATTTTGCAGAAAATATGATGGCAGATAGCAGTTACAGGCAGAAATGGAATTCTGTATTTTTTGTAGGCTGACAAAAAATCAGGCATTCTTCTAAGGCATTGCTGTGAGAGATTGATGAGACCTTCACTGTGGGTAACATCATCATCATTTGAGATGTTTGGGAGAAGCAGCTCATCTTCTGGGACCTAGGACAGGAACACAGGGAGTGTTTTAATCCTAGTTTGCACTGGGGAGGAGAGGAATGCAGTCTGGGCAGTGTCCAATGGGCAGTGTCCCTCAAGATAAACCATGAAGAATTTTTGGAGACTAAGATCCATGTTTAAGGTGTATTTCAAGGCACAGATGTTGTCTGACTATGGAGTGGGGAGCAAAGTGAGGAATTCATTGTCAGGTATTGATGGAGCAGGCAGAGATACAATCTGTCTGCAGCCCTGTTTGAGAGCCTGAGCCTCCCAGTGTTGGGATTGGTCTGCCTGAAAAGCTTTGTCTCAGACAGTAGGTGAAGACAAAAGGAGTCTGATGTCTGCTCTCACTTCCTCCTCACAAAAATTTGGGGCTGAAAGACAGCTTTTTCTTGTTTCCTATTTACTTCTGACAGGTAGCTTTCTGGAAAAGATTAGTGGAGATGAGGAGGAGTGGAAATGGATAGAGCAACACTATTAATCTGGAATTACATTAAATTCCAAATAAGACACTACTGATAGCATCCCACAGAAGTTTCCCTTGCTGTGTCCTAGCATTTTTCTGCATGTTTGTTGATGGCCTCTGAGAACTGAGACACCTTTATGAAGGAATAGGGTATGGGGAAGTTTGCAAGCTGCAGTTACTGGTGTATAATTAAAACTCCTTATTTGTCTCCTTGTCCTCATTATTGTGCCTGTGGTTTTTGATATGTGGACAATATGGATTAAATTCAGTACATTTTATCTGGTATGCAAACCAAACCATCGTGTGGCCCTGACTGTTTGTTGCTCTGATGTTTGATTTAATCCATGGCTGGAGAGGTTTGTAGGACCAGGGGTAACTGCTGTGAATCTGCTCAGGCTCACCAGAGGAATACTTTGCTTTCCTCAGATTATTCAATGGGGAGGGAATTATGCTGGATGTGGCCCCTTCTGCTGAGGAGCTGCTATGCTTGGGTTGCTCTGCAATATTTAAAAATGAGATACAGTCCTCTGCATCAGGATAAAGATAAGCTGTGGCTTAGATGTGGTGTGCAGTGAACAATCTGTGTAGTTAGATGATATCTCTGGTTTATGGATTAGTTGTGATGGAGATGTGCATAAATAGAGGAGAAAATTCCAGTTGCTCTGAGTAGTGATGCAGTGGCACAGATTCAGTGGCTGTCTAGATTGTCTAGAATTGCTTTTCCAAGGTTTCAAGCGTTTGGATAATTTATAAACTTAAAACAAAGATTTTACTAATTATATTATGGGTTTCAAAAGGATATAGCATTTTCTCACTGACTTTCCTTTAATATACTTCACATTTACCTCAGAATAGCTCAGGGTTGGTTGGTTTGGGGGTTTTTTCGGGCTTTTTTTTTTTGCCTGGGGATTTCCATAACTGAAAAGAAAAATATCTAAAGCTCTTAATTCTTTCCAGGTATGGGTTTCTGGTATAGGTTGTATATATGTCCAAGGCAATATTTCCATTAAATCTGGGGTTTTTTTGATCTGTGGGTGTTTGATTTTTTGTTTGTTTTTTGATCCCCAGGACAGGCATTTATATCACACTCCATCCCATTTTCCTGTGTGAGCATTACTCTTTAGGCTTTATAGTGTTAATAAACTCTCTAATCCTGTTTGGTTATGTATATCTGTATATAGCTATTGGATGTGTTAAAAAACATCTCCTTTCCCCATGAAAAATGGAAGATTGTATCAAGAGGAACAAATTTTCTCTTGTTAAACAAAAATAAATATATAAATATATAGACTACATGATCTAGTTTGTAATATAGTTGGTGTTTTGGAATTGTCAGTAAATACACTGTTAGAAGAAGGAAAGAAATCATGTCCCATCTTCTGGAACCCTTCTTTGTTAACTGCTTTGTTATTTGTCTGAAGTTTTCCAGAAATATCCTACTAGATAAAATATAGTAGTGAAATATAATATGATCTGGTTTAATTTTAGTTGTATTCAGGGAAAGAAGTCAAAATCTCAGAACCTAGAATGAAAGAAAATGGGAGCTCAACTTCCAGCCCTTAAGGAATAAAATCAACTTGAAATACAGCCAGTTTTAATAATTAATGAAGTAGTTGGACATATTATCTCTGCATATTATTTTATCCATCTTGTGTTTCCCTCATCTCAGTTTTCTTGTTCTTCAAAACTAGCTCAATATTTTTAAATAGAAATTATTTGTACTAGTATATAAAATAGATTTGGAAGAAGCCATGACTGTGTAAAATATATCTTGAAACTGCCTAGATACATGGTGTGGTTAAACATAATATTAAAACAAATGGAAATGGAAGAAAAAGTGAGTTTCTGATCTGACAGTTAGTAGAGCTCTCAGCTGTTGTAAGAGCAGTAGGTAAAACACTGTAAAAGCAAATGTTCTTTTGCTCCTTTTTGTTTGTATAAGCAAATCTATGTTCTTATTTCTGTAGCAGTATAGGCACTAACATGTCCTTACAGCACAGGCTGCCTCCTCTGAAAGCTTGGTGCAAACAATGCAGGGGAAAATGTGTATTTTGAATAGGGCAGTGAGAGTGCTCAGAAACAAGCACATGATCAGATTTCTTCAGAAATGTTGTGTTTTGAAGTGTGAATCATCTTGATTTGACCCTGAACATATGGGTGGCAGGAACTCCCCTTCACCCAGCAGGGAGTAATGGCTGTTGGACTTTTTCTGCTCACAGTTTAAAAACCAAATACTGTTAATTTATGTCTAGGAGAGGCATGGTAAAAGGCTGCCAAAATATGCATTACAGAGTCTTCAAAAAGAAGTGGTTGTCATCTTTCCAGAGCGCTGAGAAGAGCTGTGTGCTCTATCCTCTACTGCTTTAGATATTTAAGTCCTTGGCTTGTGTAGGAAATTGGAACATTTACATTTGAATGTGTGGCCAACCGTGCTCTGAGATTTTATTTTTTCCCATTTAATGAAATATCTTATTCACTTTTCTTTGACATCCAGGCAAAAGAGCCTCTAGAACATGTTTTTAAGAGTTGAATGTGAATTATATAGAGTCGAACAGTTTCTGAAATTCTTTTCATTAAGCTGATTTCAAGATTACTGAGGTTTCTTTCTCTTCTATTGTGGCGATGTTGGTTTTGAGTTAGGAGGAGGTACAAATTCATCCACCCAGTGTTCAGGCCTTTCATTCATAAAACCAACTGTGAAAATGGCCCACTGTTGTTTATATTTGTCTTTCAGTTGGAGGGGACTGTGGTTGAAAGCTTTTAGTTAGTGCTGACTGAACAAATGGATGCTTCCACTTTGGCAAAGGCCTTGTTGAGTTTTTGCTTTTCACTGATTTTTCCATATTGTGTTACCACACTGGTTTCTTCCCTCCTGTGTACCCAGCTGCCATCCATAATGCTGCTACTTTGATAGAATGTATTTCTTAACATTTTTCTGTCTTTCCTCATTATACCCAGTGTCACAAATAATAATATAAGCAAGTCCCAGGAGTATCCATCAGGTTGCACTGCCTCCACTGTACCTCTTGGTCTGTTTTCTTCAGTACCACACTTTGAAAGCCTTTCTGAGAGTGATTAGCCTCATTGCACTTTGGGGAAATTGAGGCAAAAAAAGGTCACTGTAGGTCAGCAGCAGAGCTGAGAATCCAGCCAGAACTCCTGGTTCCCAATCCAGTGCTTTAACTATGACAGTTCTCTCAAATAATAAATTACATTGCATTATATTTATGCTCTGAACCAGATTTTTAAAAAAAGCTATTTTCTCTAAGACCCAAAACTCTACTCCTAATCCAAGTACATAGTAATCTATGCAAAAATATCTACAACTACAACACAGCTCTTCTATCTACCACTATAATGCTGCCCTTTTCTTTGAATTAGAAAAAATGTAAAAGCCTGGCAGTAAATAATTCTGTGTGAATTGAATAATCTCCCCAGTTATATAGAAGAAGGAAGGATGATTTCAAAAACCTGTGCTTACCCACATGTAATTTATGTTTTTTTCTAGGTGATTTCAGATTTGGAAGAGCAGCTGAACCAGCTCACTGAAGACAATGCAGAGCTGAACAACCAGAATTTCTTCCTGTCCAAACAACTCGACGAGGCCTCAGGGGCCAACGACGAGGTTGTGCAGCTGCGGAGTGAAGTCGATCACCTCCGCCGGGAGATCACGGAGAGGGAGATGCAGCTGACCAGCCAGAAACAAGTGAGGCTCTCTAGATCTGGTCAGGAGCTCTAGTGGGAGCTGGCAAAAATTCCTTTTACATCTGGAAACCCATAAGAATTGATGATGCTTCCAGGGGCAGTGGCATTTAAGCCTTCCTTCCCAGGGCAGTTGAGTGAATGGAAATTTTTGGTATTTCCCATCGTGTTTTTGATAACATTTTATTTAGCAATCCTGCATTGTCATTTAGAATTACTCATTTTAATTTTGTGCCCCTGCAAATCTCAAAATGTTCATAATGAGATTGACCTGACATTATCAGGGCTCACAAGTGAATGTACAGGAGCCTTGAAATAAATGGGCTGTGATTTCCCAGCTCCTGCTGGCTGCAGATTTGCATGTACTGTAATCGAAATGGTATGGCTGAAGCTGGAAGTGCATGCTTGATGTGGGATGTGAGAATTGATAGGAGGATTTATTTTTAGACTATGGAGGCCTTGAAGACAACATGTACGATGCTGGAAGAGCAAGTAATGGACTTGGAGGCCCTGAATGATGAACTCCTGGAGAAAGAGCGCCAGTGGGAAGCGTGGAGAAATGTTCTAGGGGATGAGAAGTCCCAGTTTGAATGTCGAGTTAGAGAGCTGCAGAGGATGCTGGATACTGAGAAACAGAGCAGGTCTTTCTCTCTTCCTTTCCTTTTATTAACTTGTATGAAAATTCTCTATAGAAGCTAGTACAAAAATTATATTTAGCATAGGATATGGGAGTTGGAGCTAAATATAAAATCTTGTGAGGTAGTTCTAAAAATGGTTTATTAGTTAATAGTCATCACTGATATTGTTCCTTTTGTTTCTTTGCAAGTGAATGATTCAAGGGGAGTGGTATTTATCATTGCAATTTATAAAATGTCTTGATTTATTATCTTCTATTTTATTTTATGGAAAAAAATAGTCTTTGCTCCTGACTGTTCCTATGGGGTCGTGAAATTTTTAAGGCTGTAGTTCTAGCAGGGGCAGCAACAGGATTATATAATATAAAAGTGTTGCGGCAAACAGTCTGGCTTTCTAATGTAACATCTTGAATTTGAGGCAACCCCTAAAAGAGTTATTGATGCCTCTGCCTGCTAGGGAGAGGTCAGGGAGTTGGGTAACATTATTTTCCATTTTAATGCAGAGTGAGAGCAGATCAGCGTATTACTGAGTCTCGCCAGGTGGTAGAACTGGCTGTCAAGGAACACAAGGCAGAGATTCTGGCCCTGCAGCAAGCACTCAAGGAACAAAAACTCAAAGCAGAGAGCCTTTCTGATAAGGTAAGTAACTTTCAATCCTAGACTTTCATAATTAGATGAAATACTTTTACACTGATATTACTTTTAGAAATGTGGCCTTCAGCAGCTTTTTTCAAGATATTATAGAGACAAATTAAAAAGACTGGAGGGCATAGAATAGAATTCTATCTTCAAACCAAAGACCTGAAATTTTCTTTGATAAAGACTAAAGCAGACAGCAGCCTATGATGCCTGGAATGAAGTCCTTCAACATCTTGGTATCTGCATTTAAACAAGCCAAAATGTCTTTTGGCTGTTTTTTCCCCAGCAACCAAAGGCTATAATGGTATCATTTTTCTTCAGCATGTGGTTGGTGAAGTTGTATTTAAGACTGTGGAATTATATTTATTAGTGTTCAGTGTTATTCTGACCCTCTTTTCCTAGCTCAATGACCTGGAGAAGAAGCATGCCATGCTGGAGATGAATGCCCGCAGTTTACAGCAGAAGCTTGAGACAGAAAGGGAGCTCAAGCAGAGGCTTCTGGAGGAGGTAACCTTGGAGATTCATGTTAGAACTTCAGAAGGTTCCACCTCTTGAGGAGGGGAGGTTGTGTGATTAAGAGTTACACATCCATCCTTCTTCTATATAACTGGGGAGATTAATCAAGTTGGGGGAGTTGTTTTCACTTAAGAGTTTGCAGAGTTGTGTGGCCATGTCAGGGAGCAGTAAAAGTGAGCTGCTCCTCAGGGGCAGGGGAGCTGGCAGCCAAGGGAGACAGCGTGCCAGGCAAGGACAGGACCTTGCAGCCTGCAGGCTCAGATCCACAGCCCCTGAACAAGAGGACCAGGGCAGATTTGCTGAAGGTACCAGTGATCATTATAGAAGCCTCTAGTCATGAGGCATGTCCTAGGTCAGTCCTGCAAGGCCAGGTCTGTGCCCAGGCACAGCTCTGACCAGGCCAAGGGCAAGGGCCATAGCTTAAAACCAGCTCTGGAACCAACATGCTGAGGGTGCATGCCTGGAGGTGAGGTGCCTCATGCAGGTGAGGCTTCTCTCACAGCTCTTTTCAACATTAATTTGGGTCACAGGATTTGTGTCCAGGGTCACACACCTGCACCATAGCGGAGAGTAACTGAATGCAGGCAGCCACTTGTGAGTGTGGGGGAAGAGGCTCCAGAGGAGGCTTTCAGGGTGGTTATGGACAATTAGAGCCTTCTGGTATTCTTGGGGTACTGACAAGTTGCCTACTCCTTTATGCTTCACCAGGAAAGATTTCTGACTCCTGCTTCGTAACGTAGGAGCATTCATGGTTTTCCTGGTCAGGGACCTTCTTGTCAAGAAAGTATGACTCCTAAAAGAACTAGGAGTATTTTGTCATGTGCCCTCCTCTGGTGTTAATTGGAGACAAAGATGCAAACAGCTGCCATTATTTTCCATATCTCATGTGACTATGACTGTCCTGGATTATAGTAAAGATTATAGTTTTAATTTATTTTTACAAAGTACTGAGGTGGCTTCTGGTGGTTGTACAGAGAGCTTGAGAAAATGGTGTTGCTACAGATTAATATAAATACACAGAAATGCTTGTTTAGTCACAATGCATTCTAAAAGGAATCTTCTAGAGTATTGTAATTTTCCAGCTTTTGAAGAATTGTGTGTTTATTTATAAGTTCTGCAATGATGATTATTTTACAAGGAGTGACAGCATTTAATAGCTTTTATTTACAAACAAGAAGACAACAAACCCAAAACACTGGCCTTTGCTGTCCTTTCAACAGCAGGCAAAGCTGCAGCAGCAAATGGATCTGCAGAAGAATCACATCTTCCGCCTGACTCAAGGTCTGCAGGAGGCTCTGGACCGAGCAGATCTTCTGAAGACTGAAAGAAGTGACCTGGAATATCAGCTGGAAAACATTCAGGTGAGAGTGAGGAAGCAGGGCAGTGCTCTGCCTCATTCCCTATGAGGCTTTGGGATGTGATTTACAGTTTGTGTGTGTACACAATACCATGAATACTTTCTTCGTGGTATTTTTAGCTCTGTTTTGCTATTGAGCTGTTTGTTTGTTTCTTCTGTTGAGATGAAATTTCTTGCATCTGTGTGTGATTCACAGGTTCTCTATTCCCATGAAAAAGTGAAAATGGAGGGCACTATTTCTCAGCAAACTAAACTCATTGATTTCCTGCAGGCAAAGATGGACCAACCAGCAAAAAAGAAAAAGGTGGGTGAAGAAGGTTTGAGAGGCATGGAATTAAATGGTTTTGTAATTAGTTATGTGCTGTGTATTCTTAATATTCTGTTTTATCTTTCTTTGTGTAACAAAATGTTGTCCTCAATAAGACCATTCTGAGTTGGTGAATGCAAACTTTAGTAGGCAGAATGTGTTTTTTGTGGCTTTTCTGGTATTTTGTTATTCCTACAACACTTAGGTTACAACCAAGTAGCTACACCTCAGTGAAGCTGTAGGAATACAGAATTTTAAGCATGTTTTTCTAATGCTAAGTATGTATATGTGTACAAACCTATTGTGCATCAAGAGCAGTTGTCCTGTAGTCACAGTATAGGACGGAGCAGTCAGGCAATGTGACTTGTGTCACATCTTTGTCATAAGCTGTTCTGTCATTTTGAATGAAGTAGTTTAATTTTAACCATGTATTTTGAGATCCTCTGTTTAGATCCTTTCAGAGACTCCAGGTGTGAGTACTAACAGGTAATGTATGTCCCTCTTTAAATTAATCCATATCTTGACATTTTTCTCTCCAGTGCCAATATGAACTAAAAATCCATCTTTACACATAACAGAATTGCCATTAGGCCCTCTGGCCGGACAGCCACTAGGCTAGTGTCACTTTGCCTAGGTTAAGCCATCTCTTGCTAGGAGTTAGGAGTTGTCTGTGTGTTTCTGTTGCTAGGGCCTGTTTAGTCGGCGGAAAGAGGACCCTTCTTTACCCACACAGGTTCCCCTGCAATACAATGAGCTGAAAGTGGCACTGGAGAAGGAGAAGGCTCGTTCTGCTGAGCTGGAGGAGGCTCTACAGAAAACACGCATTGAGCTCAGATCTGCTCGTGAAGAAGGTAGGGGTTAACAGAAAAGGTGAATCTGGAAGGAGGCACACATTCTCGGTCTGAAAATGTGCCTATAATTCTGTGCCACTCTAGCAATAACATATGTTGTTTAATTATTATCGCTGCTGTGAAGTTACAATAAAGCTACACTTGATTCTCTGGGCTGTAACTGCAGACTGGTCGCACAGAGCCCTGCTAGGAAACAGAGTGCCACGCTGGTCGCGTTAACCAGAGGCATTTGTCTTGTCTGTAGCTGCTCATCGGAAAATATCCGACCACCCTCACCCCTCCACCCCGGCCACGGCCAGGCAGCAGATCATCATGTCTGCCATTGTGCGCTCCCCAGAGCACCAGCCCACGCCCATCAGTCTGCTGGCTCCACCCTCCAGCCGCCGGAAGGAATCCTCCACGCCTGAGGGTAGGCTCCTGCTCAGCTCCTCTTCTTCTACCTCTGTCAATGCCTTCACCTCATTGATTTTGTTTTCACCCTGCTGACGAGTTCTGTCCCTTGCAGAGTACAGCCGGCGCCTGAAGGAGCGAATGCACCACAACATCCCCCATCGCTTCAACGTGGGGCTCAACATGAGGGCCACCAAGTGTGCCGTGTGCCTGGACACGGTGCACTTCGGCAGGCAGGCCTCCAAGTGTCTGGGTAAGGGCAAAACACAGCGCAGCGTGGGGGGAGGAAAGGCATCAGCCATCTAGAGCAGGGAAAGAAATGACAGTGTGAAGACTCTGAAACTACTTGGTGCAAACATTGAGAAAACATCATGGTTTGGAGTGGAAAGGAAACCTTGGAGAAGCTGGGATTTGTGTGTAGAAGTTGAGGCAGCTGTGTCATGATTGTTTGGGGGTTTTTTTTGTCATTTAACAGAAGTTTTTCCCTGTCCTCTTGTCAGAATGCCAGGTGATGTGTCACCCAAAATGCTCAACTTGCTTGCCAGCTACTTGTGGGCTGCCAGCAGAATATGCCACACACTTCTCGGAAGCGTTCTGCCGGGATAAGATGAATTCCCCTGGCCTGCAGCTGAAGGAGCCAAGCACCAGTCTGCGTCTTGAAGGGTGGATGAAAGTGCCAAGGTATAAGTAGGCGTCTTGGTGCCATGTCAGGTGCTGAAATATTTGGCCTTATGTTACCCTGGCTCTTACAATGAGATAATTGGTACAGGCCCATTACATGGGCATTACAATTACCACCACTATAATTACAATTGCTACTGCTGAAATTTCTCTTTTATGGGAGTTGCATGCTCGCTTTATATAGAATCCAAGCAGAAAGTCCAACATGGCTTTGTGCTTATTTTCCTCAGGAATAATAAACGTGGGCAACAGGGCTGGGACAGGAAGTATATTGTCCTGGAAGGAACCAAAGTGCTCATTTATGATGCAGAAGCGAGAGAAGGTAACTAAGAATTTCTAGCAAGAACATATATTTTAATCTTCAGATATTGTTTGGTGGGTTGAGAGGCTTAAAGATTATTACTATTTCCTATAGCTGTTCCAAATTTAGCTAAATCTTCAGTGATAAGGCAACATTATTTTTTTTCTAGACTCTTAGCCATTTTATTGGCTGGCATGTCATAATAATCTAGCTGTGAAAACATTCAGTGTGCATCCACTTCCTTGTGCTATCAGAGTTATTTTCTTGCTATCTGTTTGTCTGTTCCTAATCTGTCTCCCCATTCTCCTGCAGCTGGACAGAGGCCTCTGGAGGAATTTGAGCTCTGCCTTCCTGATGGTGATGTAACTGTTCATGGAGCTGTAGGAGCTACTGAGCTTACCAATACAGCGAAGACAGGTGAGAATCTTACATAGATGAGGTCAAATGGATTTCATCTGGCTTGCCATCAGTTAGCCTTGTTTGGCTGAACAGAATTTTCTCCCTCGAGCTTTCATTGTGTAATGCTGTAATTTACCTCCATCTGAATTAGGGGAGTAGCTCAGCACTCCAGATCTAGTTACACCCAGGCTGTTGCTTCTGTCACGGTAGAACTGTGGTTACTATAGTCATCAACCCAAATGGAAGTAAATCTTAAGAGATTTGTAGCATTAACACTCGCTTTATTTAAATTTCTTCTCTATTAACTGTGATGTATCATAACTTCTGCCACCATTGTGCTCTGACCACAAAGCCATTAACTTAGAAATGCTGTGGGGTGTATATAGTCTTTTATTATGAAAAAATGTTGATGTGTTGATTTGTATGTATTGAATAGAACTGATGGATAAGATTCTGTATGTCTTGACTGTTACATTAAAGGATACAGACTGTTAAAAACAAAGGTTTCCATAACCAGTTTTTACAGATTTTTCTTAATCAGTACAGGGAAAACTTTAGTCAAGTGGCTGGTTTTGTTTTGGTTTTGCTTTTTTTTTTTTTTTTCCCCCACAATGGAATTTCTTTCTCTTTTGAATAAAAGGCGAGAAATTATTCTTGTTGAGTTAAAGACAGCCTTGTATGTATGGATTGCATACATCCCGCTAATATTTAGGTGTAAGTAGCTAGCCTGTGCAGGACCTGTAAAGGAGAAACCAGTGTGTAAATTGCCATGGTACGTCATGATAAATACAACTTCTCTCCAATGAGGATGAAAGGTGTTGATTTTAAGTCCACTGACAATATTCCAAAAACTAATCTAAGTCTTATTCTATCTATATAACATCTCAGATGTGCCATATATCCTAAAATTGGAGTCTCATCCACACACCACTTGCTGGCCTGGTAGAACACTCTACCTGTTAGCACCCAGCTTCCCTGACAAACAGCGCTGGGTCACAGCACTGGAATCAATAGTGGCAGGTGGGAGAGTTTCCAGAGAAAAAGCTGAGGCTGATGCTGTGAGTATAAAAGTTTCATTTAATAATAAAATATTCTGGGAGGGAGCAGAGTTTTGAAAAATATTTTTTTGGTATTTGACATACTGAGGTTTAATTGAAGGTAAGTTACTGCTTCTGCCTTATGATTTGAGCACCAGGAGCCAGTTCACTGTGAGACTGATGCTGTGTATCACGATACCCTTCTTTAGACTTGGGGAGTGTAATAAGAGAATCCCAAAATATCTCTGTAATTCCAGCAGAGGAAGGAAGAGCAGTTAGGACATTGTTTAAATCCAGTCTCATAAGGAACCACATGGAGCGAACAAACCTTAAAAGAAGCAAAAACTCCCTCCCCTCCCATTCTTAGAGAGTCAGAGGTTTTATATTTCTTGATGGGGGGAGTAGTGTGTGTGTGTGTGTGTACTTTTTAGTTTAAGTTTTATTCTTAATAAGAGGTTAAACAGATTTGTTTAGGTTTTGTGTAGCCTTTCTCACACTGTTACACTGATAACTCTATTTTCTGCAAAGGGAGGTTGGATTCTGTGGCATTGCATAAGAGAATTAGCTCTGAAGGTAGGGAATATCTGACTGCAGGAAATACTCCTTTTTCCTCGGGCTCACATTTCTTTTGTATCTGAGGAAAAAAAACATGCTCTCGCCAACATTTATAGTTTTCTTTAATCCTTCCCCTTAGAAAATTCCACTGCTCTGTTGTAGGAGATTGGAAAAAATGGAAAGGATAGAGACAACAATAGGTTCTGCCTGAATTTAGGATAATTCTGATCAGTTTGCCTTACTGTGTCTAAGGTAGATAAAAGTTTATTAGTCCTTTTGTAGGAGGCATCCCTGCAACTTTTAGTTTTCTGAGAAAAAGAAATCTGTGCCAATCTCTTTGCCTGTCTGAAATGATGACCTTACATTGTTAAAATACAGATAAAGAGATGAAGGTTAACTCCAAAAAAAAAATTATTTTTGTCATTTACAGAAACTGCTGGGGAACTCCCTGCTGAAGCTGGAGGGTGAAGACCGTTTGGATATCAATTGCACAATGCCCTTCAGTGACCAGGTAATGGTCGTGTGCACTTGGTCTTTCTCAGTAGTGGATAATTGATTCAGGGAAATGGTATCTTGATTGCAATATGTGTAATTATTCACTTGTTTGTGGTTTGATTTTTTTCTTCACTGCTGAAGAGTATCACCCAAGCTGCTGTTGGAGCATTCCTTGTTCTCCTCACGTAGTGCTATTTTTTCCCCTATTGTAGGTAGTACTGGTGGGTGCAGAAGAAGGTCTCTATGCCCTGAATGTACTGAAGAATTCCTTAACGCACATCCCAGGAATGGGAGCTGTCTTCCAAATTCACCTCATCAAGGATCTGGAGAAGCTACTCATGATAGCAGGTACAGGGCTGTGTGTCCCCACTGGCCCTGCAGTGGCTCTGTGCTGCCAGGTCCTGCTTGCCTTTGGGTTTGTTCCAGGATTTTGTCTGGTTTTTTATCAGCAAATTGGCAGGAATGCCTTGCTGTGCTTAACACAGTCCTGTCTGAGGCTGGCTGGCAAGGGATTATGTGAATGAGCACTCAGTTAAACCTTCACAAGAAACTGATTTCAGAGCTGAGGGAACAAACAGAGACAAAACATTTCCAGGTTAGAGGTCAGTTGTCATTTTAAGTTCAGCTTAAAAAGTGTTGAGCTAATCAGTGAACTTTTCTTCCTAATTATTGCATAACATTTTAAATGTAATTAACTATTTGAGGACCACTATGTGATCACTGGGGCATAGGGCCAACTCTTACCCTCTCATGCCCTGTAACAAAGCTGGGACTCCTGTCATGATTTAAGATTTCTTTATGAAGGGAACACCAGCTTTAATCTCTCCATCTGTGGTTTTCCAGAGATAATCCTTCCCACACAGATGTAGGCATGCTGAACATTAGGCTGTATCTTCATCTGAAAGCCCAAATTATCAAGTGTCTATATGACATTTGCAGGGAATGAAAAACAAATTCCTTTCTGTTCTGCTAGTTTCATGGTTTTTCTCTGATAAGGGTTTAAGATGTCCGTGGTTTATTTGTGCCAGGGTAGTAGAGAACAAAGCAAATCTCACACATAATGAGAAGGCTGTGTTAGTCTGTCACTGGACTTCTGAGAGGAATTGGCCTTAGGCTGTAATGCAATTCATTAGGGCAGCTCTTGGAAATCCCTTGCCAGTTCTGTTGGCTCAGAGTGATTAAAACATCTTGTACTTGAATAAGTTCTGAAGGGCAAAATAAAACTTCCTGAATAATTTTGAATAATGTCTTAATGAGGCCACAATTACTGTGTGCTGCTAGACTTCAGCAACACTAATAATCCACGCAGGGAATGGTTGTTCTCCTGGTGGATTTACTGCCTGTTGTAGGGTTGGGATTTGCTAAGTTTTCTATTTCAGTTTAAATAGGAATAGTATGGAATGAATTCTGCATGGTACCTTGTGACTGTTTCCACAGTAACAGCCTGTAACAACGAGCTGCTGCTTAGGTAAGACTTTTGTAGTGAGTAGGGAGTTCTCCCTTGATGAAATGCACCCTTTTTTTGTTTCCAGGAGAAGAAAGGGCTCTGTGTCTTGTTGATGTAAAGAAAGTGAAGCAGTCCCTAGCCCAGTCTCACCTCCCAGCCCAGCCTGATGTCTCACCAAATGTCTTTGAGGCTGTCAAAGGATGTCACCTTTTTGCTGCTGGCAAAGTAAGTCACAGCTCCCTCATGCCCCCAGACCACCCCTTAGACTGCTCTGAGTTTAATATTAAGAAATCAGCATCTTTACTCCACTGGCAACACATCCAAGGTCTATATTCTTGCTCTGAATATTTTTCAAATAAGAATGTATGGGCTGAAGAGAGGCTGAGCTGGAGACAGAACGGAGGATTTGCTGCTAATGTGGATCAATTCAGTCAGGATGCCAGGGTGGTATAATTTAAACTGCTAGATAGTAAGAAATCCAGCATAGCATGGTACTACTGCCTCCTCACTATTAACTACAGTTTTGAGATTTTTACTTAGCAAATTCTGTCCAGTCTATGTTCTTAAATGTCATGCTTCCAGGCTAGCAAATTTCCTTAGGTGTTTGTGTCACTTTATTCTAGACATTTACACAGATTACTGGTCTTAGCATGGAGCATTTAAGCACTGTAATAATTCTTATTAACAATAACTTCTCTGGACTACTTTGGTAACAAATTGAGCACCACTTATTTCAAAGTGATGCTTAAGTTTCAGGGGTTAAAATAGACCTAACCAATTTGTCAATCCCTTTTCTGTGGAAAACCCTCCTCATATTTTATTAATGTCTTTCAAGCATAAAAGAAATCATAGAAGCCATTTAAATTCACATTCTTTTTTGAGAATGTGAAGAGGCTTTTCATTATTTCACTAATTCACAATAATTACCCTATTAATAAAATGTACTTGCTTATCTCTGCACAGTTCTTTTTGTGGCAAGAGTTTCTCAGATCCGTTTCACACGCTCAACAATATAATTTATTTTATTGCTGTCCTGAACTATGCTTTTTGTCTTCCTTACAGGTTGAGAACAGTCTTTGTATCTGTGCAGCCATGCCCAATAAAGTGGTGGTTCTGCGATACAACGAGAGCTTGAGCAAGTTCTGTATCAGAAAGGTGAGATTTATGACTCCCTGCTGTGGTTGAGGTTAATTCACATAGTGCTGTAAGCCTTTGCTTTGGAGCAAACATCTAAAACCTGTGTGCATGAGAAAATTTGTTTGCCAGCTAAAATGATAACAAATTGCACTGTGCACTGACTCAAAGTGGAGTAGGCAGCAATTTCCTTTAATAAGAGTTGGCATTTTTGGAGAGATGCAGAACAGAACTGTGATTTTTTGAGATATTGGGCTGAGCTGTAATCATAACCTGAGAGATCTCTCCTCAGGACAAAAAATTTAAACACCAGCTGCCTTTGAACATCTGGCACCCAGAAGCTCATGTTCTCTCCTGTGCACAAATTAAAGGATGTTCCAGTCAAACTACACCTCCCTGGGTGAAAGTCCCTGCAGGTGACTTTGCAGGCACCAGTTCATTTTGCAGTGTGACTGAGGCTGCTGGAGGAAAGCAGTGGGCACAGCCATGCAGATCTGGCCTCAGGACGAAAGGCATGACTGATGGAGATCTGGGCACAGATGCCAGCACCCCTGGAATGTCTGCAAGCACTGCAGCTGATAGCAGCTCCTGCTCACAGCAGGGAACACTGAGGGTCTGCAGCCCTTCCTCTGACAAGGGCTTACATGCACAACATGCAAAGGCATGTTTTAGAGGGCAGGTTTTCCTTATCTCCACTAATCCAGACAACTGAATTTAGATCCTAACAAGATGGCAGCAAGCCCAGAATATGCTTTTCTTTTCTGCCAACAAAATTTCCAGATAAAGTAGGATTTATGTAAGGAATCTTGTCCTCAGAAGATCTGGGAATCTGTGCGTTGTGTCAGGGTAACCTGCAGAGAATCCCAACTCTTCAGTCACAAGGCAGGTCTTGGTAGACAACATCTCTCTGTCATGTACAAGGAAGGAAGGAAGATTGGCTGTGACTTACAAGGGTTTACAAGCAGCTCACTGCTGCTCCAGAAAACTGAGCTGCAGAGCAGAAGAATATCTTCCAGAACAGTATATCAGTATATTCTTACAAAAGGAAGAGGATCTCTCCCGAGGTGAGTTTATATGCAAGTCTACATTCAAGCATCACTTCCAAGAAAACAAAATTTTCTTCTAGCAAGAGTTTTTGTTCACATGCTTTTGAGAGACTGGTAGGGTCTTTGAGGTTGCTACCTCTCCCTTTTGTAAAGATAAAGGTAGCAATATACAACTTTCCAGACTCAGTGTTATCTGTAAGCTGGTACAGGGGACTAATACCTGTCCATACTATCCTTTTTTTGCAGGAGATTGAAACCTCTGAGCCTTGCAGCTGCATCCATTTGACCACTTACAGCATCATCATAGGAACTAACAAGTTCTATGAAATTGAGATGAAGCAGTACACACTGGAGGGTAGGAGATAATTCCTGAGAAATGCTCCAAGTGGCTCCACAGGTTCTTTTGTGCAGCTTTTCGAAAGCAGTTTTGAAAAAAGTTGGTGCAAATCAAGGTGTCTTTCTCCATTCCCTTTGCAGAGTTTTTGGATAAAAATGACCACACTTTAGCTTCTGCTGTGTTTGCTGCTTCCACCAACAGTTTTCCAGTCAGTATCATCCAAGTGAACCCAGCAGGGCAGAGGGAGGAGTATCTGCTGTGTTTCCATGGTAAGTGGTGGATGGTTGTGCAGGTGTTGCACTACTCCTGTTCTCTGAGCTGCAGAAGGTACCCAAATGCTGCTGAATTTTGGACAACCTGCTTTGGCTTTAAAGCTCTCTATGCCTGGTGGATCAGTTTTTGCACAAGATTTCTGTGCCTGAGGGAAGGACTGCAGGCAGTGTGTTAAGTGCAAACAGGTGCTTAATTACCCTGATAAGATGTTCAGGGGCTCTGACTTGGGCTTTATCTGGTTTCCATGCAGACAGATGAGACTTTTTAACCTTCTGGTGATTAAATGAGAGAGGGTGTTATTTTTTTGTATAGCTGCTTTTTTTTGCCCTCTTGTATACTGTCATGGGAAGGCACAAACCTTCCGAAGCCCTCTAGCAGTAATTTTGGGTGAATAATGGTAGGAATGTCATTACCTGCCCAACTCTAGATTAAATAATGACCTTAGCTTAGGTGGAACAAAGAGACATGGAATCACAACACCTTTTGGCCTGGCAGTATTCCTACATCCAGCCAGTCCCATGGCATTTAGAGTAATGCATGGCAATCTGGGATTTGTAAGATGTCCCTCATAAAAAGCCTGGGAACAACTGCCTTTGTCCCTTCAGAAATAAATGAATAAAACTCAGGCAGATGCTCATGACCTGATGTGACTTCTCTTGGCAGAGTTTGGTGTCTTTGTGGATTCCTATGGAAGACGCAGTAGGACAGACGACCTGAAATGGAACCGCTTGCCCTTAGCTTTTGGTAGGTGTTGAGGGAAAACACCTTGGATTGTGGAGATTATTGAAACCAGGAAACATCCTTGTGGAATGGGTACTCTGCACTCAGCCCTTCTGTCTCCTTTTCCCTTTCCAATTCTTTCAGAAACTATGGAGCTTTTTGCCACGATTTAAGCTTATTGTAAATCCAATTGGCAAACCCTCTGAAATATAAGTAATTTAAGGAAAACTAAACCAAAGTTCCATTTCCTTTATGTTTCTGGTCTGACACTGGTTGAACTGGCTAGTGGAATTTTTAAAAATGCTCTAAGTTTCTGAAATAGTGAAGAATATATGAGGGCAGCATGGCTCCCTCAGGCCTTTTGCACTGCTTAATGGGATTTTGTTCAGTTAATAGTCTGGATTTAATGCCTTTTTCATGATACTTTGGTTAGTAAAGTCCTTGAGATACAGCTTCTAAGCAGCAATACTTTAAACTTGCATCTCCCCCTATACTGATGGTGTTTGTGTCATTATATAAAATGTATTCCTTAGTTTTCCCACAGGGCTGTCAGCCTCTCTTGTGCTTGCTGTTGTGTTTTAGAAGTTTTTAATAGAGAATGTATTTTGTGTTTTTTCCTGCCTTTGCACTGCTACTCCAGCCTACAGGGAGCCCTATTTGTTCGTGACCCACTTCAATTCCCTTGAAGTGATCGAGATTCAGGCACGAGCTTCTCTAGGGTAAGTGGTTCTCTTTTCATCTCTTTGAACAGCCTTTGAACAGGAATATATGGACTTGCCAGGTAAAGGTAGTGTGCTGCCACTGTAAAGACTTTTTCCTGCAATTTTCCCCAGAACTCCGGCACGAGCCCACTTGGAGATCCCAAACCCGCGGTACCTCGGGCCTGCAATCTCCTCGGGAGCAATCTACTTGGCCTCCTCCTACCAAGACAAGCTAAGGGTGATCTGCTGTAAGGGCAATCTGGTGAAGGAGACCAACAACGAGCAGCAGCAGCACCACAGAGGCTCCTCTGCCACACGCAGGTATAGGGACATTGGGCGTCACGGTGACAATGTCGGGACGTTACAGTCCCCGGGTGCCTCAGAAGCAAACTTCCCTCTTGATTCCTTTTCCCCTGGTGTGGTGGCATGCCCTTGTTCTGTTCTTAGAGCCTGGCGACAGTCAGTTACTGTAATCCTGGAATAGAGTCACTAATGGCTTAACATCCACAAGGAAACAAACATCAGCTCTAGGAAGATGGGGATAATCTCCACAAATGCTTTGTGACCTTGTGCTGGTTTGCTTTGATGTTGTGATAGAGCTCTGGCTTCAAAGCTTTTTGAGCTCAGATACTGTTGATATGACACTAAACATGGCTTGGCTGTAACAAGATGTAAAGCAAAAGCCCCTTTTTATCAAATAATGGGTCTGCCTTAGGGAGACTAGTGCTGGGAAGTTGTGATGTGATATACAGGTAATTAAATACTGGGGCTGATGGTGCCACTGTGTGCGCAAGAAACAGAAATTGAGGCTTGTAGTTATCCCAGCTTGGCCTGAACATCCCTGAGCTACAGAAAATTGTGTGAAAACACATATATCAAATTTTAGTGTCTTTTCATATGGAAGAGCATATGGCTGGAGTGTATGAAAAGGTCTTGTTCTCTGGCCTGTTCTGTACACATGACTTACACTGGCAATTCATTAAGGCGCTTTGCCAGTGTGGCTCATGTGATGGATACTCCAGCTGCCAAAGTACCTCTGCATTTTCCATCTTGGCTCAGGGAGGGGCTGATGCCTCTCACCCAAAGGGTGCTGGGGAAAAAGTTAAATTTTTGCTAAAAGAAAACGTAACGGGAGGTTTTTGTCACTCAGCGGTTCGCGTCAATTATTTTTGAATGACAGCAGCCCGAACAAGAGAGGCCCTCCCACGTACAACGAGCACATCACCAAGCGGGTGGCCTCCAGCCCAGGGCCCCCGGAAGGGCCCAGCCACCCCCGGGAGCCCAGCACCCCTCACCGGTACCGCGAGGGCCGCACGGAGCTGCGCAGGGACAAGTCCCCGGGGAGGCCTCTGGAGAGGGAGAAGTCCCCGGGCCGGCTGCTGAGCACCCGCAGGGAGCGCTCCCCAGGACGACTCTTTGAGGACAGTAGCCGAGGGAGGGTGCCTGTGAGTGGGGCCAGAACTCCTCTTGCTCAAGTCAATAAGGTAAGTCAGGAGCCTGCAGGAAGTGTCTGTTCTCAGGGAAAGGCTTGTAGATGTAGTGCAGAAGGGCTGGTGGCACTGGAAAGCACAAGAGCAGATCAAATCTCATCCCCCTGCTCCTCAAATTCTGTTGGAGCAGAGCCCACATGGTGTCATGCACTGGCCCTGTGACCACTAGCCCTGGGCTAGTTCTGGCATTGCAAAAGCTGCTTGACCCTAGAATGGGCTGAAAGCAAAGGTGCATTTACTAGCAAGTGATAGAGGATTTGAAGGGGAATAACGTCTGGAGCAGGGAACGCGGGAGCCCGCTGTGCTCAGTGGTGCTGACAGTGCCTGCCTTTGTCAGTGTTTGTGGGTGACAGGAGCCCTGGCTCTGTGGCAGCAGCAGGTGATGGATGTACTGCTCCCACCACCTTGTGCCTGGAAGAGAAGCACCTGTGACTTGTAACTTGTCCTTTTATTTCCCTGCCAGGTCTGGGACCAGTCTTCAGTGTAAGTCTCAGCTAGACAAAGTTACTCGTCTTGACCTGCAGGAAAAGAAGGAAATATACTGAGTAGATGCACTCCATCTGTCTGCAGCCCAGTTCCCAAACAGCATTCCTGGGCCAAAGCTCGCTCCGCAGCGGGAGCCTTGATGCTTTCGAAGACCGTTTGCAGCTCAGTTAATTTCTCTGCACTTTCCTGCACTCCTGTTTTTGCACTTTGTACTACTGTTACTCTTTCAAGCAGTTCATGAACCTTTTGTATCCACTTTAGTCCCTAGTAGTTCATCCAGGAAATGGGACTTGTGTCCTACCCCAGGTCATCACTGTGGTTAGCACCCCTTAACAGAGAGTTGGTCAAAGTTCTGAGATGTGCTGGGAGCCCCTGATGGCCTGGAAACAGAAGGGCCAAGGTGAGTGAGTCTTTCAATAGGAGCTGTGGTTGGATGTTCTCCACAGAACACAGGAAAAATTTCTTCTGATTAGCCTGTTCACCTGCCACTTCTGAAAGTTATTTTGTTCTCACTAAAATCGCTTTAGAGCAGCTCTGATGGGGAGGGAAGAACCCTGCTTTAACCAACCCCCCTGCCCTGAGACAAAGTGCATTACCTATAAGCTATAAGCTTCTGGGTTGTAAGACTTTATCCAAGTCTTCTGCATGACAGTTCACTGCATGCTGCTGCACCATCACTGGCTCTCTCCTTTTAGGTTGCTTTGCTGAGCAGTGTATTGTACCTCACTTGTAAATTAACTGAAACCTTTAGATTACGCTGCAAAATAGCCGTTAATTACTCTGGAAATTTGGCACCGAAGAGTTAACAAGCCTTATTCTATGACAAGAATTGCAGTCACTCTTGTGTTCTCCTCTCAGCACCGGACATGGTCTCTTCAGCAATGAGTCCTGCCAGCCTCAGCTCCCCAGGGGGAGCAGCCCGGGCTGGCTCCTCCCGTGAGCTATAGCTTGTGGTGCAACCAGATCCGGTGTCTTGGCACAGGACACCCACAGGGAGCAGCTTTGGCAATTGCTGACAACCTTTGCTTCCCCGTGTCTGACCTCGAGCCTTTTATTGCTTCCTATTCTCTTTTGCTGTGAACAGAGAGCAAATGATTTTCAAAGCAGGTTTTGACCATTCACTCTGCAATAGCAACATCCTAAGTGAACAATCATGTTCTTTACAACTGGAAAAAGAAAAACTGCATCCAATCTTCCCTTGGCGCCACACTTAATCTTCTGCTAGTCCCTTGCAAGCCTGTGCTAACCTGTTCTAGAAACCCATCAAAATTCCAATGCCTTGTCAGTGTCCTTTGGCGAGTTTCATGAATATTGTATTCTGTTCTCTTGTCTGTTGGGTTATTTTCAGTCAGATGATTTGGCAGGAAATTTGCTGAAAGTTTTTGTCTCCTGGTCTGAATATTTTGAAAGGTCACTGAGATCAGTCTTTAAATCTTTGCATCTCATGGAAGATCTTCAAGACCTCAGAAATGGGCTTGTTAAGTCCTGAAAGTGTATATCTTGTGTCTTGTTCGTGAAATGCTTCCTGCTATAGAAATAGCTCAAAGGACTGTACATATTTACAAGAAACTTTATATTCGTAACAAAAGGGAATTGAATTGGTTTCTACTTTTTTATTGTAAACTGTGCGTTTTTCAACACTAGCTTTTTGTTTTACTGGTGGTTGTGGACAGCCATCCTCAGACACTGGAGGGGCCTCGCCTCAGTCCTCCTCGCTCCCATGAAGAAATATTCTAACATTAAATTGCAATTGAAGCTTGTTAGCATAAATGAGGTTTTAGGTCTCTAAAAGTACAGGATTTTTCTTCATTACCTTTTTATTATTGACAAGGGAGGGAACCAGAGGGACAGTTCAAAGATCCACCGGGAAAGTATTGAACTTTGTTGTTGAACAATAACCAAATAAAACAAATAACTATCTTGACTGGCATGGTGAAATGACAGCTTCCTTCTCTCTGGAGTGCCCCTGCCCCTCCTGCCCCATACCTGGGGGTAGGGCTGGGGAATCCTAGGTGTCACAGCTGACCCAAGAGCAAACCCTGGCAATATTTAGCTTTTAATACTTGTCATTACCTAAACAGTAGCATAAGTGGCTTCACAAACCCCACGCATGTTCACATGTACTAACCCAGGTAGATTGATCCAGGTGCTTGACTAGAGCAGCAGGCAGCTGCAAGCACCCACAGCTCAGTACTGCCTCCCCTGTGAGAGGGGCAGAGGTGAAGCACCTGTGAGTATCTGGGAAAACAGTCTTGCCCTGGTAGATGACCCCACATCTCTTGAGCTGGAAAAAAGGCATCTAAATTAACATGAGTGTGATCTAATGACAGGTTTGGGACTTACCCCAGCAGTGTACTGGGAGCAAAGCGGATAGAGGCAGTTCCTCATCCCACTGCTGTAAAATGCTGGTGCTTTAAGGCCTAATAGCTGCAACTTGAAAAAAAGACCATTCACAAATCCAGTCAGATTGAGTACAACCTGCAGTTACTGTACAGCTCAACTTACACCTGCTCGGAAAACTTGCTAGATCAGACTTAAATGTAAATACATCTATTTTTAACTGAACTAGTTTTTACAGGGTCTGAAGTATTCTTTCACAGGAAGAGGTTTTTAATATTCACACTGCTGCCTACAGTAACTTAATTTGTCCTCCTACTGTTCAGTGTTTTTGGTTCTGTGCACATACCCACCCCCTCAGCGCTGAGAAATGGCTTGTTGGAGGCTCTGCGGGTGGGTTACCAATGGCTCCTCTTACAATTTGGTCTACATGACATTCTCCATGAAAATGCTCTCCATCGACCCCGAGCTGCTTGATTTATCTATTGTGCCTACTATGATGTATATGATGAAATGCTGACTTGTTCAATGTTCCTTTATTTCTTTTACTGTGCACAAACAATACTTATTTAAAGCTCATTGTTGCAGTCCTATGATGCATGATCAGAATTGTAACAAAACTAAAATAATCCAGAAACTGGTGGAGTAAAAAAAAAATTAATTATTTATTGAGCTTTTTGATTCCCAAGAACCCTACACAAATCCATGTCAGCTTGACCCCCACATGCTGTGCTGAAATTTGGGGTTAGGGAGGGCACAGAGCTCTTGTTATTCCTGTACTGGTTTACTCCAGGGTCCTCAAAAGTGACTGTAACAAAAGTGTCTGCATCTACCTTTAAAAAAATGTGCTCTCCTAGCAACAGCCAAGAATAAACATAACAGCACAGACTGTGAGCTGCGGGTGGGGAATGTAAGTGAGCTAATAAATCCAACTCTCGATCCAGCTTTTGCCTTTGGAGGGATTTGATTCACCCCACTGCAATAAGGGAACACAGAGTGATTAATCCAATTCATTCACCTGTCAAGCAGAAAATGACCCAGCAAAAAACCCACTATAACACCCCAAAACCCACGCCCCAGCAAAAACCAAAACAAGCAGCTTTCCTCTTCTTCCACCCTCCTGCTGGAGAGAAAGGGTTTTGGGGGCCTGAGGGTGGCAGTGGCTTACCTGAGGAAATCTGTGGCTCCTGGGACTGTCACTTGAGGCCCCAGGTGCCAGCTCACCTCCATCACTGCTGCTCATGGCTGGAGAGGCCTGGGGGCAGCTGGGCTTCCTCACCTGTGGGCAGGGAAGGCTGGAGCAGAGGGAAGGTCCCTCCTGCAGGCCCTCACACAGCCAGGGCCTCCCCCAGCCCTCACAACTTTCTGGGGCTGCAAAAGCTGATGCAGCTGCAGTCCCTGTGCTGAGACAGGGCCAGGGATTACAAACCAAAAATCAAAATGAAAAATTGTCAATCTTTCTACACAACAATAGTTCCTGTCCTGTGGTTCCACCATACCTGATGCACTGATGAAGAATGTGGAGTGCTCTGCAGGTACCAGCACTGACCACACACCCCCCAGCCTTGGCATTCCCTGGACACTGCAGGGACACAGACTGTCCCCTGACACAGCTGGACCTGCGTGAGCCTCGGACTCCAGAGTCACCCTGGTGAGGACAAAGACTTGGGGAAAAAGGTCTGCTTGAAGTGGCTGCTGGAACAAAGAGAAGCTGACAGGAGGCTTAGGGCCCATCCCAAGCTTTCCAGCTCTGTTACTGGAGCTTTTAAATAACTGGACTCTTGTCCTTTCTCTAAACTTTATGTCACAAATAAACATGAACATCTTGGTCTTGTTCACTGACTGAGTGCAAGAGGAGAAAGTGTTTCAATCTGCATAGTTTAATGAAAAGCTTGTAAAACCCACCAAGGAATGAAACTGCAATCAGGAAATCACATATCAGGAAATAACAAAATAACTCACTGAAGGCGAAATTACCACAGGTGGGAACAGTAGTAACAAGACAAGTCACCCACCTCTCTTGAAAATGTTTTATTTATTTCTAAAGAGGTTGAAAACAAGCAATTCTGTAGTTCAGAATACCAAATACTATCCATAGCACAGAATGAAGAAAGAGTTTTCAGAGAAAACCATTGCACTAGACCCACATCTACTCAGCTACTGAAGATATTGCAACAAGGCTGGTGAACAGACCCCAGGATGGCAAGGCATCCTCCCACTGTGGCTCCACTCCACGCTGGCTGCTGCAGCTCTGTCCCCACTCAGAGTCCTCACACACTTGTGCAAAGTGCTTTCCCCCACAGTGGGAGGGACTGCTTATCATTGGCACGGTCACGGTGCCCCAGGCACCAAAACAAGCACGCTGGCAGCAGTTTTGCATTAATGTTGCATTTGTTTTGGGATAAAACAGGCTGTCAGCACCAAGGACAGGCAGCCTGGCATTACTAGAATCACTTAGGAAACAGAAATGGAATAAAAAGTTGCCCGGCTCCAGCCCTGAGCACAGAGGGCTGCGGTGCTGCTGCACCCAGCACTCTGCTGACACTGAGGGGTAAGTTTGGCCACTGGACACAGGAGACTTACAGTCACCCTCAGGCTGTTACTGAGGAATTCATCCCTAAACTGAATCCATCCATTTCCTTCCTGCCACCTCTCCCAGCTTAAGGAAGTCCTCATCAGTGACAGCAAGAGAAACCAGTTTTCCAAAAGCAGATTACTGCAAGACACAATTACGATTTACAGAAAAATCCAGCCATTAAAAACAATTGTCTTTACCAGAAATTCCACAGGGGAAAAGATGTATTTCAGTTCTCATGAAGAGAAAAAAACTACAGAGCTATTCACAGTAGAAACAGTGCACCCCACTCTACCATAAAATAATAACGAGCTTGTAGTGATGATTATGTTGCTGATTTTGCCCAGAAAAGGCTGCTACAAAATGATCATCAATATTCACACTTACTTCAGCCAGGCAAGTTTGGAACTTGCTGCTGAAATAGTGTTTGATGAGCAATGGAAGCAGTAATGAGCTTGCTTTTGCTGAGTGTTATGCTGAAATCAGATTCCCCAAGAATCCTGAACTTTCCAGACTTTGGGCTGGCAGACTCCCAGTCTGCCTCACTGCTAAAGCTCTTGGGTCTGTTGCTGCCCTGACATTATTCAGCCTAATTAAATTGGTGGTTTTTTAACTCAGCTGACAAGGGGCACTGACACCTTTGCCACCTGTCTGGTTGCTGTGAATCTGCCATTTCCAAGAACTTCCAAGGTGGGGCTAACAAAATAAGGCAAATACAGGAGAACCTGGAAGTCTCAGGAAAAATATGAAATCAGAGTTTGTTTGCTACAGCACAGAGCAGAAGTACATTTGGTTAAGTGAAGCATTTTTTTCTGAGACTGCACTGGCCCAGAACAATTGGTCACAAATGACTGCGATGCTCATATTGGCTTGTACAGCAAAGTGGTCACGTATTTCTTCTTGTAACGGTGTGTAGCACTGAGCACCATCACTCCATCCTACAGGAGAGGGAAAAAAAGTGAGCATGTGCCATGGCCAGGCACCCAGGCTGCCCCTAGGCAGGACATGCCCTGGCCTCTCACCTTGATGGAAAGTGCATACAGGTGGTTCAACATGACGTGGTTGGGTTCAGGGAGCAGAGCGGGGTCACACTGCAGAGAAGAGGGACAGCGTGACAGTAACAGAAGTCACAGTTCACTCCTCACAGCTGAGGGGTGACAAACAGCATCTGTGACCAGCCACACCCCTAGTATATCACTGCTGCTCACATTGAGTCCATCACAAACACAGTCACCAATGCAGAACAACTGCAGGTCCCTCTGGGTAAAACCCTCTGCATCCTCACCAGGACGATGAATCAGACTGTAATTGTCCCTTAATGTGCTTCTGGTGTCTTAACAGTTAACAAGATTAGGCTTTTGGGAGGAAAACAGCATCCTAGTTTTCCACCTTAAAGACAGTCAACTAGAAAAATAGATTTACTTCAGATGAATCCATCTGGACATACATAATAAGGAACTTACCAGCACAATAACTTATCCTAAGGTTTTTCCTAAGCTGTCCCCCGCCCATATCCAGATTTTGTCCCCATCTGTTCACACCCTCAAGGGCATTATTTAGCAAACCAAAGTGATGTACTCACAGAAATGCCTGTGTCCTTGTTCAGGATGACCTGCAACAGGTGTGGGGGGAGAATGGGTGGAGATTTAAAGCGCTCCTCTGCCTTGCAGACATAGGGCTCCTGGTGGTATGGTCCTGGGGGTGAACTAGACAGCTCTGCCAGAGAGATGGTAAATATTTAATCCTGAATACTTTGTAAGAGCATCTGCTCTTTATAGGTACATGCAGCCTAAAGGAATCAATGGCACTTAAGTACAACAACTGCAGCAGCTGGTGCAGTGCCAGAGGATCAGTCACTGCCCAAGAGGGGATTTAAGGTGCCGAAAGTCTGACTTGGAGCGAGCTGTGAGGTTCTGGGTAGCAGAGTTCTGAAGGCGTAACTGCACTTCAGAACTTCTCTGTCACCTCTGCCTAAAACTTCTGCGAACACTCCACAGTGCAGGCTGCCCTGCAAGGCTCCCTCCAAGGGCAAGAACATGGGATGCACCTGTGAAAGGCAACTGCTCCCCCCTGCAGACTGTGGAAAGAGCCCTTCCAAGTGTAATCAGGGAAAGGAAACACTGCTACAGCCTGTGGGGAAAGGCATCTACTAGAATCTCCTCCTGGCCTGCCCCACAATCACGTAACACTTTCTCCAAAAAGGCTTTGTCCAGGATAAAGTCACACAGAGCAAAACACACCCAAACACACCTCCTGCCTCAGGTTCAAAGGTCTGCTGAAGGAGGGTGTAAGATACTGCTTCAGTCATTGGTTCCAATCCCTACAGAGCTCAGCAACCAGCAGGGCAAGGCTGACCTCAGACACGGCTCAGGCTAAATCCCACCTCTCTCCTGTTACACTGGAACATGAAACTTAAGGCAAGAATTGCATTTTTGTATTATTCTTAGGTAGATAGTTTATACTACACTGTGAGGATAGTCCTGAGCCTGTGTTATGACTGAGATGCACCTAATTTCTCCCTGCTAAAGTGCAACTCCTGACCCCCTCAGCCACCTCCTTAGCAAAGGAAGACTGAATTAGGAGCAGTGCAGGCTGTCAACGTTGGTTTGATGTGGTAAAGCAGAGACTGATCCACCAATGACTGCTCTAAACCCAGCCATTGCACACAGTTATTGAGCACCCAGGACTTCCTCCTCATCAAATCTGCGTTGCTTTGTCATAGGCTTCCTCCTGTGTGCATTCCACTTTCTTTCTTTGGGATTTGTGATTCCTGCACACATCCACAGGGCCTGACACAAGTGGAGATTAATCTCTGCTGGAGCTTTAATTCAGATAAAAGGGAAACTGAAATTTTGAACAGCTCTAAAAAGTGTGACATAAAGTTACCAGTAAGCTCATACCAGACATGTCTGAACATTTTTGGGAGTCCACCATCAAAGCGTCGAACACTTCGAAGTCAGTTTTCTTAACCTGGATGATGTTGTTGACAGTTCCCAGCTGGCTGGTTACTACTGGCTGGCAAAAGACAAGATAGAAAAACCAGAATAAAAAAAGCCTGTAGGACTAATAGATTCTCAGAACTGCACAATCAGCATTACCAGGAATGAGGTACATTACTTTTGAAAGATGGCAGAACCAGATGTGAGAAGAGCTCAATGAGTGTTAGATTAAGAAGAAGTGCAGGATTTTTAACGGTTGGGAGGGGAAAATGCCAGCTGAACCTGTCAAGCCCACAGGGCTCCAGACAAGGCAGGAGTCAGGTCTGGGCTGGGTCTGTTTGACCTGTGACACCAGCTCTGGACACTGCGTCCTTAAGCACTTGGGGAACTGCTGGGCAGGCTGGGGTTAAAGCTCATTTTATAGCAGAGGAGGAAAAATAGGCCTGGTAGATTTTGGCACAATTACTGGACTGTGAAAAGATCTAGAGCAGCAATAGCAACATGCTGGCACAGAGAGCCAGGAAGGCACAGTGAGTTCTGGGCTGCCAGCAGTGCTACAATGCTCTAAAAGACATTGTTGGACTGGACAAGAAAAGCTTGGCATCACTTATAAACCAATGGCCAAGAGATCCTGTCCCTCATTGCATCTCCTGCCCTCTGAGCTCAGGCTGATGCTGCCACCCAGGCCAGCAGCCATCAGAAACCTCTCTCTCACCAGCCTGAACAGCCCCTTTCTCCTCTTCAGATGCCTCAATCAATAAACAGTGACTCAAAGCCAACTTTACCTCTGCAGGATCGTGTGTCCACTGCCCATCCACGAGGAACTTGTACTGGTGCTCTCCTTCTGGCAGGTCCAGGATTGCCACAAAGTTATTGTGACTGGAATTTAAGACAAACAATCAGCCCTGCAAAATTCTGAAAAGTACCTTGGTCTCTAAACTGTGATACACACTGTGACACAGAGCACAAGCCTCCTCAGCGTGCAAAACCTTAAACAGGCAGAGAATCTCTGATGCCATCCAAAGGTAAGGAATCAAATTATAATTAATGCTCATGATAATTTCCTCTGTGACAGTGAGTCCCCCCACACTTCTGACATCCCATAACTGGCACTGAGCTTTTGTAAAGTCACTCTCACATCCTCATGTTACTTGTTAGCACAGGAGACCTCATTTATCTGCTGATGGAACAAGATCAGCTTTCTCATATTTCCTTGCCTTTCAGTATTTGCCACCATAAATTGCATTTCCCAAATGAAATAAATGAACATTGAGCAGATAAAAGCAGCAACTCAATACTTCTGGGCTACTTTGGGTCTGAAGAGCTGCTGCTTGGCAATTTCCAAACTCCTTGGGCTGTGAACTCCCTGATTCTTCAGAAGGCTTTAGCAGCACCTCAAAAAAGCTGAGAAACAGTTGATGCTGCTCCAACAGGCCACAGCCTCTGAGCCCTCTGAGCTGGGCAAAAGCCACTGACATGGCAAGGATGTGTCACAGAGACACTGCTCTGGAACCAGCTCCCCTTTGCACGGCCCAGCCCTGCTCCAGGCACAGACTCACAGCAGGGACTATTTGGGGTTATCTGTGTGTTGCGCCCAGTGAACTGACACACAGCTCAACTTCCACCCTGCGCCATCCAAGAAGGGAGAAGTCAGACTGTCATCAAGACCTTGAGGAGAGAAGCAGGACAGTGGTAAATCAAGCCAAATCCCATCTCTCAGCTGACCACCCTCCTCATGGCACTCAGCATTGCCAATCCATGGGGAACACACGGCAGCAGCGCTTCATTACCTCCTTGTCAGAGGAATTTTACTCCAGTTGTTGAAGGACCCTGATAAATAAACCTCTTTCCCTCCTCCAGTCCAGCGGAAGACTGTTGGCCGAGCTTGAGTGGGGGTTTTATCATTCACCTCCAGATCCTGCTGCCAAGCTAGAAATTCTTCTTTCTCCAGTGGAGCCTACAAGCACAATGTCTCAATCAAAAAAGGTTCTTTCCTGGCAGACTCAGACAACCTGTGCTGCACTGAACGCTTCTTTTGCCCTCAGGCACGATTCTCTAAGTCTACTACAAGCAGGTTTTGTCAGATACAGAATACAAGCTGCATTTCTAGATACTGTTCACAAGTTCATTTGCACAAATTCTGCAAAGGTGTTAAAGCCTCCCAAATTTGCAGGAAGAGTGGAAGGCAAAATAATGTTCCTCCCTCCAGCCCCAGTTATACCTGCTTAAACACCAATTCACTCTCTCCTTGGCATGGGAAGGAAGGGGGATGGACAGCTTTGTGTAAACTCAATGACAGAATCCCTGCAAGTTGCAAACAGCCACAGAGCATTGCAAGCAAGCAATGCTGAGAGAACAAACCAGCAATACCTTCATTTCCTCTGAATGGAACAAGTCTGCATCTTCAGGACTGTCCATGAGGATTTTGGGTCTGTCCCCCTCCTTGGTACTGATGGCTCCTCCTGAGCTGTCCCCTCGACTGGCTTTGTGCCCATGGCGCTCCAGCCCCGCTCGCTCGCTGCTCGTGTTCCCCATTTTTGTGGATCTAAAAGAGCAGGGAAAGCCAGATTAGCACATGTACTCCCACAGCTGGAACACCAGCAGGCAGGAAAGAAAACTCATCAGTAGCTGTGGGCTGTGTTTTTGAGTTGAAGAGCCTCAGAAACGTGATTAACCCATTGTAAAGTGACACCATACTCTGAACAAGGGCACTAAGTGACAGTTTTCAGCTACTGCTGAGAACGTGCTACAGTTCTACACGTGAGCACCTCTACCAGACCCAGTCACGCAGGGAGCGGACCAAGCAGGTCTCTGCCATGTAGCGCAAAACTGCTGTGTCCCCCCAAGCCAAGGGCTCGTTCTTTGCCTTCTGCCCCCGTGCACACAGCGCTGCACCTCGCCAGCTGCACCACCAGGGGAACTTTCAGTCGGAAGGCTCCAAAAGCATCCTGCCTGAAATGTGCCCTCACTAGAATAACGTTCTCTCACCCTGCTGAAGATGCCGAGAGCAGCTGAAGGAGTTCTAAACAAAGAACCACAGAATGTCCTGAGCTGGAGGGCCCCACAGGGACCAGTTCCTGGCCCTGCACAGACACCCAACACTCCCACCCAGGGCCTGAGAGAGGCGTCCAAACGCTCCTGGAGCTCTGGCAGCCTCGGGGCTGTGACCACTCCCTGCCAAGAGCTCAGTCCCGCTGCCGCTGCCTCTGTCCCCGCTTTACTCCGGCAGCGGCAGCGCCTGCAGAGACCCAGCCCCGCGTGGGCGCGCATGGAAGGGGCCCGTGGGCGCGCACCGGGACCTCCGGGGGGCACGGGGGGCACAGCCCGGCCCGGCAGCGCCGGGACCGCGACCCCGGGAGCCGCCCCTGCCCTGCCCTGCCCCGCCGGGCCCGCACCCACCGCCCGCCGCGCTCCCGCCGCCGCCGCCGCGCTTCCGCTTCCGCCGCGCCGGGCCCGCGCCCGCCGGGGGGAACCGAGCCCCGCGCGGCCGTTCCGGGCTGCCCCGCGCCCCACGGCGGGCTCCATGACGGGCTCCCCCCGCGCCTCCTCAGCACCCACTGCTGCCGGGACACGGCTCCGAGCCCGCCCGGGAGCCGCCGTGCCTGGGGCAGCGCCTGAGGGCGGTGTTGGAGCCACAGGCCATGGCGCGCCCCTGAGCGCCGCGGTCAGAGCGCGCTGGAGCCGTCAGCTCTGGCCTCTGGGGGGGGGGAACACAGATGGGAGGCTAAGTCCTTAAATGATAAATGTTTCCCAAATGAAACTACATTGATTCATTTCTCACAGTATTCCCACTAACACTATCTGGTTTTACCCTTGGCTCTCCCCCAGCTGTTGCTGGTTTTCTGTTCCACTTTCCTCACAGCCACAGAGCTGAGGCCTGCAGGTGTGTCGCCGTTCTCTTTACAGATAAATTGCTTTTTTTTTTGTCATTACAAACAGAAGCAACCTGCACATAGACAGAAGGATTCCTACCAAATGGAAGCGTCCACACGCTGTAAGATCGTGGGAAGAGCTCTGCCGGGATGGCTGTGCCAGTGCAGTGCTGGCTCCTGCTGTGCTGTGGGGAACAGCTGCTCCCTTTTGGCCCCTGGGGCTCGAGCACCCTGCCCGGGACAGGCTGCCAGGGCAATGTGTGCAGGCAGCTCTTCCCCAGCCCTGCACACAGCCCCTGCTATGAAATACAGCTGCTGTTATTTTGGCATTTCACACAGCTTAGCGCTCCTAAACTCCTTGTCTCCAACGCCGGTTGTTTTGTTCTCCCCAGTTTTCTTGGCCAGCACTGTTTGCAGTACGGGGTACCATGTTTTGCCCATCCAGGACCATTGTGATGATCTGCACAACAGCCACATAGACCCACTACAGGCCACGGTGCCTTCATCTGGGGCCTGGCCTTTGCAGTGTTTTTTGTTCTTCTAGGAACCACAGAGCAGTAGCAAACTGCAGGGTAAGGACTGCTAGCAGATCATGAGGCTGTGACAAGCAGTCTGTGGTAGGTACAAGCATTCATTTTAAAGTCTGGTGTCAAAATGTGATGGTTCCTCCTTCCATGGTGATCAGCCATCTGTGATGTGCTCCATGCCAAATCCTCTGGGAGCTGCTGGCCTGTGGACAGGACAGAGGCCATGGACAAGGCATCTCAACCTCACTGCTGCTGCCTTCTCCTCCCTGGTTTCCCTGTGTCTGCTCCCCTTTCAGGACTGGTTCTTGTCTCCCCTCTCCCTGATGGGGGGCATAGCATACTCCAGGAGCAATCAGCCTGTAACTCGTTTTGTCAGGCGCTGCTCCCTGAGAGGGCTGGATGATATCACACCGTGAACACCTAAATCATCCCCACCTCCTCACACACATCTGTGTGCACGGTCGTTGCATTCACTGGAGTGTTGTTTTCTCCCCTCAGCCTGAGTGGGAGCCCCATTCCATCACAGCTGTTGGTGCAGGAGATGTGGGAAGTGAGGGATTAGCTAAAGACAAGCCACAGGGCCTGGCAGAGCTCAGTCTCCTACTGATTCTCTGGAACCATGGAGTTCTCCTCCTCCCTTTAATAGCATCTGTGACTTATTGCCCCCTTTTATGCTCTGCAGCCTGAAGGGAATTAAAACTCCCCCTCTTCCACCCCATCTGAACCAGCCTCCACATTCCAAAGGAAGACTACAAAATATCTTTTCTACCTCTGCCCCTGTTGAGGTAAAAGGACCAAGGGAAAACACAAGTGACTTAATTCTGAATAAGAAATTCCCTTCAAAAAAAAAAAAAAAAAAAAAGACACATTCCACTTTCAGACTCTTCACAGCCCATAAAACAAGATAAAAGTAATTGATGAAATGCTTCATCTGGTGTCATGACTGTGCCACACCACCTCCTAGGACAATGTGAAGTTCTAAAAGCAGAGGCTTGTAAAAGACCTGCAGGATATGAAGAGCTGTGTGGTGTCTGTTAGTTGCCATGTCAGTAGCCACAAGCAAAGCTCAGCTCCTTTTTCCTTCCTTCACACCTACCTTTTTTAGTAAACACAAGCTAGACCTGGCCTGACTATTACATCTTCTTAGTCAGAAGTTAATTTTAAGGCAGTTTGGTTCTTGGCTCTTAAAACAATGAGACTCAGCAGAGCTGGTCAAAGTTCTGGGAATCATTACGGAGCACTTTGGGTGCTGTACAGGCTGAGGGGTCAAGTGAAGGGACATCTTTGCTACTGAGTCATTCTACCCCCTTGGAGATATCACTTACCATCCCTCTCTATCAGCTGACTCATTTTAAAAGAGAGTAAGAACCAAACAGGATAGGTCTGAGGTCAGGACAGACCTGTGTTAGGGGAATGCATGTCTTGGATTAGATGGGGTGAAGAGTGACCTTACAAGCTTTTCAGGCACAGAAGTCAGGGATGACACTCACCAAACACCCTGCTTTGGGCCAGAATCTCTCATTTTCACTATTTAGATTATCTCTTTTATTATTTGATTAAAATCAAAAGGCAATTAAGCCCCCACTGAATACTGGTTGAAAAGTGAAGATGAGGCTGCCATGGCTCACCATGACCACACAGCCTGCTTTGGTCTGGATTCTTCACTTCCAGTGGAGTTTCCCCTTCTCTTACCTCAGAGTAGGTGTCAAAAAAGAATTGCAGCGGCCTTCAGCCTCAGGCTGTGCAGTTCAAAGTCCTGAAGAATCCATTGATATCTGGAAAAGTTCTTTTCCCTTGACATGATGCAAGCTTATTTAGCCAAAGAGAAGTCTTTGCAAGTGGTGTGGAAGCTGACTCAGCCCTACAGCGAGAGATGACAAACCCAGAGGAGCCATCCTCAGATGTGAGCTGGGAGATCAGATTCACACATGCCATAAATCACATTATAAAGGACACATGAGCAAGTGCTTCTTGCAGCTTGTGTGCTGTGGAGAGTGAGCTGCGTGGGAACAGAATAGAACTTACCCCAGAGTTCAAGACAGAGTAAATTTCTTACTATGTCTTGGGGTCCCAAATTTGTTCCTCCCTCTTTGCAGTGGCCGATTGATCTGTTTCCAGGCCCCCTCCTCCTTTTAGGTCACTTGTGGGTTTAGCCCACTTTGCCAGGCTGGCAGGGAGTGCAGCAGAGGAGGTTGGGCAGCCTCCTCAGAGGCTCAGTCCCATCTCAGGGACGTGTGTCCTGCTGTGCGTGCAGAACATGCCGTTGTGCTTGGGAAATGGAAAGTTGGGAGTGCGCAGAAGAAATCCCTCACACACCACTGCATCCCTCCTCTGCTCCAACACTGCACACCTCCCGAGACCTGATAGTTCAAAATGAGGTTGGAGGTGGGAGGATTGTAAGAGGAAACCAACATTTAGGTGGTTTTTGAGCCTGAAGGTGCTGCCTGTGGAGACCAAGGGCTGTCTCAGAAAGCTGGGGGTCAGGCAGCAACTGTTCCACATCTGTTTGAGGTTTGGTGATATGGACTCCACCTTCCACAAAGGCTCCTGAACAGCTGTCAGGTAACCAGGATGTTTCTAACCAGCTTGGCCCCCATCAATCCAGTGACTTTCCTTGTATTTACTTGCCTTTGGGAATTCAACCCTTCAACTCTTCTGGCATGTGTGCACACACAAACATACAAAGTAAAAACTAATGGGGGAGATGACTCCATCTTCCCCCTTCTGAGGCAATCAGTAATAAATAACTGGCAGACCAAGTTAGGGTGCAGGGGAGGAAATGAGCCTAGAGAGAGGTGTTTGCACACTGTTTCAGCAAAGGCACCTGGAGAGATGCTGAGAGTGAGGGACACTGTGGCAGCAATCAGACACAACCTATTTCCAGGCTGAGAGGCAAAACACACTGTGAGCACATATCCAAAGATAGGGTCCAAAAGCTACAACTTCTGCAGCCTCACCACTCATGGATCCTGGTTGCAACCACATAAATTGAAGAGCCGGTGCTGATCTTTAGGGGAAAGCTGTAAACCCCTGGGTGTGACTGCAGGGAGGCACCTCAAGAATTTAATTTCATATTACCCCGAGATAATTTGGTTTTTGTGCAATCTGAAGAAACTTACACCACATTTTGAGTGTCTGGCTGACCCCCTTCATACAGCAGCAAAGAACCCCCACTTATATTTAGAAGCCTCTTCTAGGATTACATATCAAGATACGTGCACTGGGCTGTTTTGCAGAATGCAGCTGCCTTGTAAGAAGCCAAAGGTGCCAACATGATCCAGGAGCTGAGGCCAGCAATTTCAAGTTGCCATCTGTCTCTGCCTGTAATATGTGCAGGAAAGAAAAGGGAGCTGGACTTAAGGTATTAGTTGGTGCCTTCAGTGTGCGAGGACACTGTGTCCAAAAAATGGAAGCCTGAAGCAGCTTTGCAGAAGGAAGACTGTTCATGCACCCAGGACACAGATGTTGAGTTGAAATACATCTTACTGCTTCCCACCTCCCTCTGTTTCATCAAATAACATCATTCAGCACAGATATATCAGGGGTTTTTTCCTCTCAAAAAAGGTAGGTCCAAAGCAGAATAATGGACCAAATCCAAATCTAGATGCATGACATTGAAGAACAGGTAGTTTCCAGAGCTGTCAGAGATAATGAAATTTGTATACATGCCCCTCTAAATATGGAGCAAGCACAAATTCCTCAGTCAGACACCTGCATTCTGCCTTCCACACCCACTGCTGGCACTAGAGCCTTGCTGATTTGGGCACTAAAATGACATTTAGGCTCCCTGTGTGTGCTGCCTGCTTTGGGATGTCTCTGTCACGCCTACATCAGAACAATGTGGTTGTACGAGGACCATACCTCTTTCCAGCACAAGCTGCACTTCCCAAACATGGTTGAAAATTTATGTAAACATAAATAAATGAAGAGAACCGATACCAATACATTAGTAAAGCAAAAATAAGATTACCTGTGACACAGAAGCACTAAGGACATTAGAAGAATTGCTGCATTCTCTCCTCTCTGTCACATTAAGTGGTTTAATATAAAGCCTTTATTTTTATACCAATCAATAGCACTGTAAGGTACTACCATTTATCTTCAGAAGCACTGAAGGTAAAATGGCTCAATTCTCAATTATATTAAGAGTGAGACTTCAAAGATATTTATGAGGAACAAGATGCAAGTTAGATTTCCAGTATGGTTTTCAAAAGCTTCTGAACAAGTCAGGTGTCTAGCTCCTATTGATCTCAACCCTTGTCAGACAGTTAAAAAAATACTTCAAGTTGCCTCTCCCTATCCTCTGGTGCCCACATAACGTTGGAAACCTCCTTTTTGCTGTGATTCACTTCATTCTGAAACTGTCCAAGGGGTTAGAAAAAGGGATATTACTCTTTCCAGTAGAAGAGGAAACAAAACTTAGGAAAGACACTTTCCACATACCAGAACAGACATGAATTAAAAGTAATTTTATTCCACTTGTCAATGACATTTCTATCATATCTGATAATAAGGCAAGCTACTAAAAGTCCCACAAGACATATCAGACCATTAAAATAGTATTCAAAAACCAAAGAGGAGTTCACAGAACAGCCAGTTCTTGGGATCATCAAAATCAGTAGCAAGATTCCCATGTGGACAAATCTGATCAGTGTAAATGCTTAATAAATCAGCTGACTTCACCAGTGTTTGTGAAGTTTAATACTGCAGTAATTAAGGAGAGGCAATGCTTCACTGACTTCAATGAAAAACAGAATTTGGCAGGAAGGAAAGCGAAAAAGCACACTGAAAATATAGTATCAAGGCACAAAAAAAACCCAAAACCATGCTACTTCCAGGCATATGCTTTAACAAGTAAAGGTTTCTGAGAGGATTTTGTTTTTGTTTTTGTTTTTGTTTTTGTTTTTAATAGGCTGTTGAACTCCTGACAGATGATTCTTCTCTCACCTGCACCTGCAGAACTCCCTGGATTTCTGGGCAGTTGCTCCAGGTTGATGTTGGTGCAGGGAGAGGGAGTGGAAGTTGGCACAGCTCGCTTGGAAATGTGGTAATAAAGCAGAGCAGCAACTGCTGAGGATGCAGCCACATCTTAATGCTCACCAGAGCTCACTCCTTTTAACATGGAATAGTTGTGTGACAAAACAATTGTATTCTGTGAAACAGCTAATAAAAACAGCTGTCCCATGCTAGATTTTCACAAGGTATCAAGAAACTGCAGTAATTTAGAGGTCATCAATTCTGGAACCTGAGGCTGCTCGCTGAGTAGTGTCTCAGGATCAGGAAGTGTGTCTGTAACTGGGCAGAGGTGCAGAAGTCTGTCCATCTCTAACTGCAGTGATACACAGACCAGTCATAGAGATGAGAGGATGAGCTAAACAAAACCCACATGAAGAAAGCAGAACACAATGAAACTGTGTGCCTTGCTAGAAGCACAGCAACAAAGGGATGAAGGACATCTGTTTAAAAAGAAGATCTTTTGTCAGATAAAAAAATAGGAACTTTTTACATATAGGAGGTTTAAAGAGGAAAATATGATCAGTGCAAATTTAATGCGGGACAGGAGCTAAGTCAAGGGAGTGCAACAATGAAAGACAACAAAACAAAAATAAATAATTAATAAAAACATGAATGCTATGGAAGAAGAGTCTCTCTTAATAATCAAGTGATTGAAATCGGTCCCTGGTGTTTAAAAATCCAAGGTAAAGTTCTAAAAGCTGAGGATGACAAAAGGAAGCAGCTGCTAAGTCAGAGTGTGCCCACAGCGTTATAAAATCACAGAGCAGGATAAAATCACAAACCCATAGGTACAGTTGTGTCATGTTGAGACTATTTTAAAGTAATGAAATAATCCTTAATGGCCTGATCCAAAATCTGCCAGAAGTAACAGGAGTTCTCCTACTAGCTTCAGTGGGCTGTGTATCAGATCTTACACCGTGCACCACAAACAGTCTGGATATGTTGGCTTTGTCTGGCTGGGCTCAGCCAAGGAACATCACAGATCCAGCATACATTCCATGGAAAAGAGAAAGAAAATGGATTTTTTTTTAGGGCAAGGTCTCATTACACATTAGGGTAAAAGACAAAATGCTGCTTTATACTGAGATGTCTTATAAATAAATAACTTTGAAAACCTGGTCACGCCATGCTGATTAACTAACTGGGCTATTAGTTCGTTCACCAGCAACATGCCTCTGCAGACTTGTAGGGTCAGAGCTAACAGTCTGGAACGGCTTCCATCTCTTCTTTTTCCCCCTCCAGAGGTTTACATGTTGATATCATCCAAGTGCAGTCCTGGTCTTCAGATAGCATGCTGCAAGGACACAGAAATATGTGTGTTTAAAGGAGGAGAAGACAGAGAGTTTGCCCTGTGAGTTTAAATTATTAATTCTACAGATATAATGGATACATTATGCCACATTAGTGGTACTTGTTCTCTTAACAAACATCCCTGCAGACTAGCAGCTCAATACAGTTTTGATTCAAAGAGCTGAGTTTCTAATGGCATTGGTCATCTGAATTTTTAAACTGGGTTACCTGAATCAATGCAAATCAGGGCCTTTCATTCCAGGAAATAGGCTCTTACTTGACAAAGATTCATGAAGTCAACAGCATCTCTGCTTCTTTGGAGTGGTACATATAGCAGTCAGACAAGAACGACCCTCCAGCAGTGGAGAACTTGGTAAATCCCACAGTAGCACACAACATGCTTAAAAGGACTGGGAAACCTGTCCTGTGCATCTGTATTAGGAGAGGAAGGATCTGAGGAGTTCCCTCAAATTCTTGTGCAGGGGAAAGCTCTCAGATAATACCCATGGATGCCCTGACCCATCCCTGGATTCTGGGTTCTGCTGGAATCTGAGGATCTCCTCCATCAGGCAGCTACATTCTAGCAGCTCCTCAAGGAGGGATTTGGGACCCGAGGCACTGCCCAGTAAATATATCCTGCAGACAGCATTAATGCCTTTGCTGGCTGTCTCTTGGATGCTACTCATGGCTCCACTGGGTAGAATCCATTGTGGGAACATCTCCTCTGTGCACAGATGAAACAGCTCTTGCTGGACCAGGATTTTTCATGTGGTTTGCTAAGGAAGTCAGGCTGATGTAACCACATTGTCTGTGCACCTGCACACTGTTCCACTGCTCAGCCTCCCAGCTGAGGGAATGCTTTGAGAGACAGGTAGAGGACTTTAGGCTCCTGTGTTTTCACAAATCCAGTAAAATAAGGTAAGGATCAAGGAAATAATCAGTATGTGCCCTTACAATAGAAAAGCAGGAGTATGAGCTCCCTGGCTGGGTGGACACCAAGAATTAAAGAACAGGAAGGCCCTGACTTTAGGCTTGGAGCTCCATCCCTCACTGGCAGGCCAATCCCTTCAGCACAAGACCCTGACTTGTCTGTTTTTATGGTAAGGTGCAGAGGACAGGATGACCAGTGTAAAGATCTGGAGGCTGACTGAGTAATCCCTGTCCTTGTGCTGGTCTTCAGCTTATTCTGTCTCTAAAAGCCAGGCAGTCACTGAGTGGAATGTCTGCAAGGCTTCTGAGAGCCTCAGGAACAGGACAGCAGAGACATTAAAAGTAATCTTGCACTCCTTTTCCTCCTGAAGAATTATTTCTAAGTTGGTGAGGAAACTGTACAGTGAATATATCTGTCCCTGGTGCACAGTCTGAACACTCCTTTTCCTTCTACCTGGAATTACCAGTGCTACATTACTGCACATGTGCTTGATTTAAAACCCTTCTGATTCTGAGCAGTGCGAGCTGGTGCTTTCCTCACAGCCTGGCTGGCTTTGTGTTCCTTGGAAGCCACGCTGACAGGTGGCATTTCTGTGGCTTCCCTGGGGCAAAGTTCTAAATCAAGTGAGGTTAAAGAAGGGGTCAGAAGTTCAGGCTCCTCTACGAAAGCATTGAAATATCATAGTGCATAAAATTCCAAAGTCACAGTGTTTTGGCTTCCTTCCTCAGAGCAAAACTTTTGCTGTCTCAGTCTACTGAAGTTTTTATTTCTCTCTTACACCTCTCACTCATCCTCCACATTTCTGGTTGGCTCACTCCTACTTGTCTAGACTGCAGAAGTCCACAAGAGAGGAGCACAGAAGACGTGGGCTGTACATGAAATGCCTTGTGGCTCAACTGGGTGGCAAAACTCGTGTGAGCTCTAGCTCAGCCCTGAACAGCACTGCAAAATGTCACTCAGACACAGGAGGTGATCTACAAGCATGTGCTGTGAGGAGCTGAATATTGTTCTGAACTACTCACATGGCAGCATGAAGTGGAATATGGCATGTTTAGATCCAGTTAAGAAGAGGGTTTGGGGTACCTAGGATCTCCTTCACTTAAGTAAGGAGGATCCAGCCCAGGCTTTTGTTTCCCTGAACCCTGCCAGCAGAACTCAAATGTCTCAAATGTAATCTGAGGACGTCTCATGTCAGCAAAATCCAAAACAAAACAGAACTGGGAATCTGCTTCAAAAACGTCGAGGCTGCTCTGAAAACACAGATTGTAAATTACTTGAGAGCCCTCACTGACTGACTAAATCACCCCCTTTTGCTGAATGAAATGCCAAGGGATAGGAAGGCTGACTCCAAGCCTGTGCAGGAAAGGTTTCTGAGAGGAGCATGATGAGAACAGTGGCACTGGGTGGGAGCAAACAGGGTATGGCACACACAGGCTGTGGCACACAGCCCTGCCCTGCTCCAGGTCATGGTGGTGTCCCCTCAGGGAAGGCAAATCCATCCCATTTCTCACTGCAGTTCTTGATGGACAACATGCCTGAGGCACACATGCAGGGCCAGACTGTGGTGACACAAATACCAGCTAAAGTTACATCTGAGCAAGGCCTGGAAATGTAACTCAGCACTCAGGACTGGCAAGGCAGGGGCACAGGGGAAGGTGACGGGAGGGTAAAAGCAAATGGGGAAGAGGAAGAATAAATTTGGCCCAGTGTGGGATGAGGCACAGCCCTGATCTCACACACACCACAGCTCTGCACTCAGAGTCCTCAGCACGACGAGGGGCACACCACTCTACACTGATCAGGACACACAAGTTTTATTGCTGGGCTGTCAGCTCCAGTGATGCAAGTGACGGCTTCCCCTTGCCTACATTTAGGGGCATGACTGCAGAACACAGATGGTTCCCAAGTGCTGGGTGGACCCTGTTCCAGGATATAAATATGTATCACTACATATCTTAATATATGTTTGCTAAAGATAACATGCCAGTGTTCGAGACGAACGAGGGTCTCCAAGGCAGCAGGAGAAGCCCCGAGCTGACTTAGCTCTGAGTAAATCTTCAAAATGAGAAGTCAAGGCTGTTTCTTCCCTGCAGACATAGGAGTTGGCTGCTGTTATTCCTGTGCTACTGTTCCTCTGTGACTGAACAAACCAAGGAAGGCACATGAGGACACTTGGAAGTAGGAGTTTTCTGAAAAGTGAAAGGGCCTTCCTCTTCCCAAGTCTGGCACTATTATTGGGGGTACATTTGGGAGTATTATTGGTGGTATAAAATCGTTGTTTGCTCAAAGCAGGAATTTCCTGCTCTTCCTCTCTCTGCAACTTCTCCCATTTCTACCCTCAACACCCCTGACTCAATATTCTTCTCCTGGCTGAGGCATGTGGAGTTGTTTTGAAGGAGGCTTCAGAGCCACCTGAGCCTGACTCAAGTTCCACAACCTCCCCCCCAACCTGACTTGGATGTCTCACTTTTGTTGCCTCTCGGAGGCTGGATGTTGTGGAAGAGAACTCGAGTTCTCAGTACACTTTGCATCTTTGACACTGGCAGCACTATCTCCCAGAAGTAATTGGGAGTGAGACTTGTTATCCCTTGAAGACCAAAAGAAGGCACAAGGAATGTCAGCAGGAAGAGCTGGGTACTGTGGTATCTGATTAATTTCAAGTGGATAAAGTACAGAAATCAATCTTGGAAGGGTTAAGCTTTTCATACATATTGCTGAAGTCTAACTTCCAGGAAAAATGCATGTGTAGGTTATGGAAACGTTAAATCTGTGCTTAATGGTGATCAAATAAATCTGCCATATTCTTGTATCAAGGCTATTTTGTGCTACCTTACTGATATTGAAACATATATTAAAGTTAGCATAGAATGAATTTACAATCACTTCAGCCAAGTGGCTGTCAGTAAATTATCATGAGAAAGGCACAGATGGGTGTGAGGTCACTGAATGGAGTGTGCAAAGCTGTTCACAGTACTGGAATGTCAGACTAAGACAATTTAGTATAAAGTAAAAATGTCCAAGAGTAAGGCAACAGAGGGGACCCAGGTAAGCATGGAGAGTGGAAAGACCAGCTGGGTGCTTCTGTTCCCTCATTTTCACATCAAAAGATTGTTGCTGCCATCAAATCCTTTCTTAGAAGCGAAGGCTTTTTGGAGGGTGACAAGTGAGAGGGAGAAGGGGAGCAGTGAAGAGGCTGGAAAGGCAGAGAGCAGAGTGAATCCAGTAAACCTGGACTCCTCACAAAAATCATGGCACCATTTGGCCAATAAAGCTCTGTGGAAACTAGGTACAGAAATTAATATCCCAGCAGTGTTCTGAGGGTTCCCAGACACCTGGCTGCTTCCACCCAACAGAGTTTTCTGTTTAAAAAAAAACCCAGAACCAAAACCAAATTTAAAACGTCCTCAAAAGAAAAATGAATTTGTATTATATTGGTTTACTGCTGCCTGGTCACTGTGAATGCTTCAGGCCAGTGCTGTCTGCCACTCCTTACACTGTTCTTCCCTCCCCTACTTTGAAAAAATAACTGAGCTGCTCTCCTTGCCTGAGAAATTATGAGTACAGTGGTGGAATTTACTGCTGCTGTCAATTACTAAACTTGGCACCCCCAGCCTGAAGGGCCTTGGGTTTAAATCTGCCAGTGCTGAATGAGCTGAACGCAAGCTGAACCAAGACTCTTGCTTGCAAAATGCACAGAAAATTAATGAATGCACAGTACACTCAGAGTGTGCAGCACCATTTAATAATATCCCACAGAGCTGGACCCCCTGTCCAGTAACTTCCCTGCAGCTCAATATGTTGCACTTCAAATTTTGTATGAAAATGCTGTACATGTTTAACCAGTTACTGCATTCCAGTCTCCAGAGATGTCTTCATTTCAGTAGTAAATGGGGTGTTCTCTGTTTATAGCTTATGCATAAGTTTGTACAGTGCACTGAAATGCCCTCCAACCAAACCAGCCAATAATAAATTCATTTAAATTGGTTATTTTAATGGGAAGTGCACAGAATTGTGGAGAAAAGAACATATTGTTGCACAACCTTAAGAAAGATTATCAATACCCTCAATTGCTTTTGGACTCTTTTCCAGTAATCCATCTGGGTAACCCCAGGGATTCATTTGTTGAGCTTTGTTTCTATTATTGCGGATGAGGGAGGACAATAACACAGCATGGAGAGTGAAGAGCCTTACCCCACAGAGACACAAGTCAGAATGACATTTGTGGTCACTTTTGATATAGTTCTGGTCATCTGCTTTACTGTCAAACAGTAGGAGAGTAACTGACTGTTGTCTCCTCCTTGCAGAGCTAAAAGATCAGTTGGCCAGACCGTGAGACTGAAAATTAGCACCTGGGGACTCTCTTACCTGAAATTTAAAGATCTCAGGCCACTTGATCTGAAAGATGGTGAAGCTTAGGAGGAGGAAAACCAAAAAGCAACTGGCCAAAATTGGAAAAACATATTGGAGCTGCAAGAGTTTCTAGAAAACCACCTGCTGCTAAGACACAGTCGCTTGTGTTTAACCACCGACAACAGCATTTTCTACAGCGCAAAACACTACAAAATTCTTTTGGAAAGCATACGTGCATCCCTAAATAGATAAAGAGAGGTGGTTGTGGCAGTCCTTGGAGCTCTGGAGGCCCTGCAGAGAGGGCTGTGAGAGCCCTTGCTCACCGTTGTGAAGTGGACCACGCAGTAGATGCCGATGATGACGAGACCGATGATGATGGAGGCCACGGCCACCCAGAGCGCGTTGCGACCCAGCCGCTTGGAGCCTTCTATGTCCCCCTGGTTGTAACTGTTCAGAGCCTGCAGAGGGCAAACAGGGAATCACAGCTCTTCCTTTCAAACAGAAACCTGTTGGCAAAGCAGCGTGGCAGCTGTGAACCAACAGAACAAATCAATGTCCACTGCCAAGTAAGCAGGGAGTACAATTTTCTGTTCCACTCGTTTTCAGTACCTTTCATTGAAGCTACAGCTCTTTTTTTTTTCAGTGGTGGGGCTCTGTTCATATGATACACACCAGCATAAAAGCTGTCAAACCAATATCCACCCACTTGCATAAACCAGTGGCTTTTATCTTTGGAAATAGTTTTGTAGCATATGGGAATTGTTAGTTGGCCACTTCACTAGCAGTGAGATAAATTTACAAGTCTTGCTTTACAAGACTATAAGCATAAAAAAGAGCATAAATAGGCTGCATTTTAAGAGAAAGTCTCAGCAAAACTTTAAAGAGCTTACTAATTACCTATTTTTTCCAATATTTTACTTTTCCAAACGAAGTTTGAAGAATTAATAGGTAGTTTGCTAGTGGTGGGAAAAATACAAACTGAAGAAATATAGGTCATCTGAACAAAACATCTGAATGCCATCCTCGTGGGCTAGAAGTTGTGCTCCTTTGCATTTCTCTAGGACACTGATAATTATTATCATATCCATCCTGAGGTGTGCATCAGATATCCCCATATTATCTCAAGAGACTGGAGTTTCTCTCTACCCACCTATGACTTAGCAGATGCTTTACATTCATTGCATGCTCAGATTGCAATGTGTGATAGACCATTCTGACCCTCTAGGCTTTTGTGAGACAGACTATAGGATTTTCTGAATTAATTTTTGGTTTAACCAAACCATTTTTAAAGGAAAAGATTCAGTGAACCACACAAAGAACTGTAGTATATGAGTCTAAACACAGTTTGTAGATTTTTTTCCCAAGAATGAGATGCTATTAAAGCATTAAAAAGGGCATTATTCCTAAGAATTCTTCTGTAAAATCATGAGAATGTGAGTTCATAAACCATAACACTGAATCCAGATTTCTTGATCAGATTTCACTATTGAACTCAGCATACTTCCTCAGGGAATCAGATTAGTCACAATGTGGTTTTTAGTATCTTGTATTTATTTCAGGAAGTATCAGAGAAATGGGAAGAGTAGGGGGAGAGATATGGGGACCTGATCAAATTAACTGCTCTCTGGACTAAAGAATTCAGATTGTCTCTAGAAAACGACTGTATGAGGTATCACCAAGTGCCATAATGAAAGTGCTTCAGCTGTAAATCACTTTTTGCAGCAAACACAACAACAGAGTGAAGAGCTGAGACTGTGGAGGGCAGGAAAGGAAAGAAGTTCAGAGCACACCAAGCACTGCTGTAGAGCCATTTCTCCCAAGCAGGAAAGCAATGAGGGGCATGACGTGCGTGCTCTGTCAATTAGTGAGCACACAGAGCTAATGGGCTGGGTGCACTCGTGGTGTCAGCACTGCAGGAGCATCAGCCCAGCCCAGACAGTCCCAGTGCAACACAGCCTGCATTCCTAGAACTGCATCTCAAGGATAAGTGCAGGTACTTATTCTCTGGAGTCTATGAAAGGCTGAGATGCTGATGCACTCATGTCCTGAAAGAGAGCACAGATACATTTCTTCCCTTCCTGGAAGCCCACATGCCCAAACATTTCTTTTGTTTGTGTCCCCAAAGAATATCACTAATACCTCTGCTGTGCTGTCAGGTTTCATTGAGGTTGGAAAGCACATAACGGGGAAAGAGGGCAGAGATGGAAAAGAGAGATGGACACAGGCACACAGTCAAACAGGACAGTGCCAGCTCTGATCCTGCTACAAAGGGGGCTGGCACAGTCCTCTCACCTAAGCCATTCCACTGTCCCCAGCAGTCCTGGCTGCAGAGGAGCTCTCTCAAAGTACATTTGGAAAGGTCTTTAAAAGGGTTATGAGGAGAAACACAGCTCAGCTTGGCCTTGAGCAGACTGACCTCCTGCCAACAACCACCAATGCCACTGTGGCTGCAGGGAGAAACACAGAGAAGCACCACAGACACCCTGGCCCTGGACTTTGTGCTTCCCTCTTAGCAAAGTGTTGTGATGCACTAGATTGTTATTTGGATACTGCACTGGGTGTTGTGTTATACAAATGTTTCCCCCCTTTCCTCAGATGGTGTATCCCTCAGATACACCTGAGGTCTTGTACCTGTGGTCTTGTCCCTTGAAGCCCCTCCCTTCGCCCCTCCCCACTGGTGTGGCCTTCTGTCCCCGCCTCCCATTCCGCGGGTATAAATGTCCCTTGAGTTGGGCGTTCCCTCTCTCTCTTCTTCACCTGGAAACCCTACGATGCAGATGTCCCCTTCCAGCTAATAAACAGGACATCAGAACCACGTGGAGAAAGAGCGCTTCTCGTCCTTTACTTCGTCCATGTAGGATCCGTGCGGGCGTAAATCCCAAGCTAGCCGGGGGGATTTACAGCCCAAAACCCACGGGTTCCTTCAGCAAAGGACTCCCCTTGCATGGCATCTGCAGAGGGGTTCTGCAGACACCACCGCCTCAGTGCTCCAGGCTTGCGGTCTCAAAAGTGAGACAGAGTTGTAAGCAAGAGCTGACAGCATCAGCTTGCATTTATGGGCTATTTTATTAATGGATTTAGGAAGTCTGGAAAATGTCCATGTGATTTCTGCAGGTACTGCATAAATAATTCACCGTGCAAACTTTAATAAATAATGTCATTTTAATATAAATCCACGATGAAGAGGAGGAAAACAACATTAATGATAAAGAATAGGATTTGGGAGAGTCAGGAAGGAGACCAAAGTTTCTCTATGAAGAGGTTTAAATCAAATGAAATAACTTAGAAAGCCTTCAATAAAAAAATAAGAGGCTTGAGGGAGTGGTTGGGGTCTGATGCAAAGGTTTTTGAAATTCATTACTTCCATCTGCTTCGAAGGCTCCTGGTCAAGTTTCCAGTTTCCAACATTAGACACAGATAACATCAACTGTTAAAGCTTTCATTGTTACATCTATTTGTTTCCAATGGGTTGGGCAATATATTGAGAACGCAGCATCTGTATGAGGCATTTGGTCTGTCCAACTTTTAAAACACATTTCAGCCCTTTTCAACCTATCACCATATGATTTCTCAGGTTTCTGCTACCTCACTGGCTATGAAGTCATAATGTAAATTAAAGCCACACTTCTGCAGCTGTTTATTTACTTGAGTAATCTCAGTGACTTCACCAGGTTCACAGACATCTATTTATAAAACATCCTCAGTTCAACAATAAAGTGACTTGACCTCATGTGAACAGAAATTTTATAGCAGAATTAGCTATAAAATATTAATCCCTTTTTATGTGTATTTTCTGTTCCACACTCCCAGAGCACTGATCATGGCAAAACCATGAAAGAACACTGAGTTACTTCAGAAATCTTCCTCTACATTTCTTACAGATCTGGGCAGACCAGACTGAGGTTCTCTGGTCAGCATTTTCTGGGCTCTATAAGCCAGGCTGGGTGAACCTTAATTGGCTGTACCTGGAAAGGAGACACTCTCTAGTTCAGCCCTAAGGAAGAACGAGCCCTGCTGACTCAGGGTGACTCCTCACTGTAGGATCAGCTCACGGGGAAACACAAAGGGGGGGGGACTTGGGGAGCAATTCAGAACAGGCTGGCTCTGCAGGGTGCTGCTGAGGAAAAACAAAAACCCACCAGTTTGCAAAGGCAAGGGCCATGCAAAAATGCCTCAACAGCAGCTGCTGAGCCTTGTTGTTTAATATTCCTGAATATTAAATATGCTGTTTAATATTCCTGAAGTGAGTACAGGCTGTCCCATATGGTGCTAGATATCCAGCTACCTACAAGCTACCTAACAAGGGATGTATAAGTAATAAACTCTGCAAGTAAACTTTCTAAATGCAGAAACACTGGTCACTCTGCTGGTCACTGAGCTGGCCACAGCCAACACAATGCACATGGCTTGTTAGGATCCCAATTAGAAGAGGTGGCTCCCTGAGAAAGCAAGGTCCATCCTTTCCTGTCCCCATGGCTTCCACCACCCTCTAATTTGTTGTCTCTGCTTAGGGAAACCCATGTAAAGACAAGGGATCTGAATCCAACAGCAACAAATGCAGACAGAGAACCTGTTACTATCAGAGGCAGATGAGCCAAGATTGTCACAGCTTGACCACATATGTTGTTTGAGGCATGGAAATGATTAAACAAAAATGTGTCAACAGAAAGAGGGAGTTTGGAGCAAAAATCAGTGAGAAATAGCTTTGGAGAGACTGTTTGCAGGTTGTTACAAATGTAAGGCCCTGTGGAATTACAGAATTAGTCTGACTCAGGGATCTTTGAAATGAAGACAGCTGAAGGGAGTGGTATTGAGAAAGGCCAACAAAACGTGTTCAAGTGTCAGACCTCAGTTCTGGCATTGAAAAGATCTGATTCATTTCCCAGAGTTATTCCACAGCCTCCCTCTAGCTCTGACCCCACGAGCCAGACACAGCCAGTCCACCCAGCCAGGTCTCAGGCACAGCTGGCAGCTCAGTGAGAGCTCTTTGGGTTCACCACCGCAGATAAGGAGCCAAAGAGCTCAGTGACACAGTGCCCACCCCCAGCCCCACCCCAGAGAAATCTCCTGTGCCACAGAAGCCTCCTGACCTGGCACCTGCCCCCAAGCTCTTGCCTGTGGGTACACCTGTATGGGAAAGAGCAGGGCAGAGCTGAGGGAGGTGTCCCTGGGGCTGACTGAGCCAGCTGATGGCACAGAAACGTGACACGGCTGCTCACAGTGACCCAGCTGCTGCAAGCCACAAGGAGCAGAACTGATGGCATCTGGGGCTGCAGAAGGGGATTGTGAGCAGTGATTCTACAGCCAGGAGTCCTGGGGAAAACAGAACCCCGTTTGCCAAAAATGTCAAGCAGTGCTCATCCTGCAAGTGGCCAATGGCTCGTTGGAGGGGGGCTCTTGGAAGGCCAACAGGGCAATGCAGTGATGCCAGTAATGCCCTTTCTACCAGCTCTCCTCTGACCCCTGCCATGAGAAACACAGAGGTAAGGAACAAGGAAACTTATTATTGCAATAAGGAGAACTTGCAAAAGGTTTCTTCTGAAAATAAGGTAAAGGAGGTAAGATCTGTAATGGTGAGGTTTGAGCCTCCAAAGGTGAGAAAGGAGTGAGGAAACCAGTGCTGGAGTTGTAAATGGGGCAGCAGAAGAGACAGAAGAGACTGAAGACAAATCTGTCACTTATTTTGGTGGTGTGTTAGAGCCCAGATTCTACTTTTAGAGTGAAAAAATTGTCTGAATTTAGAACAGTTAAGGAGGACATGGCACAGGTACACAGGGTGCTGAACCATGCCCCCTCTAGAAGCCAGTAGGACTTTTCCTTTTAAGTCCATTTTATGAAGTGAAAATGTGTAGAAAATCCACTTGTGAGGTTCTTTAAGTCTGACCCAAGGTCTCAGGTAAGCTCTGCAGACTGTAAAGGTGTCTTCTGTAAGAAAAGAAAATAACCCACTCTTGTATCTCAGTGTTAACCCTTAGCAACTCCAACTGAGAAAGGGAGGGAGGGAGGGAGGGTGCAGAGCCCAGCAGAAGTGGAAATAAAACCAGCACAGGCTAAAATGCAGAGCCTGCAGCTGAGGATAATGCAGCAGTTACAGGTTGCAGCTTGGAAAGGCAGGGGGGTGAGGCTGTGGTCAGTTGGACATGCTATTTTTATAGAAAAGGAGAGGTTTTAGGTAGGATGCTGTTGAAACAGAAGCTCTTCCCAGACAGGGGAGGTCATTGGTGTGGTTTTTGTTTCCCCCTGTAAGGGAGTGGGCAGCTGAGACCTGCACAGCATTCCAGAAGTGCTCTTCCCACCCTGGTTCCTTCATATCCCCTGGTAACAGTTACTGATGCCTGACTCTGGAAGCCTGCATGAACTTTAACCAGGCTGTGGGTGGAGATTTCTCCATATGGGGTGCAAAAATCTTTAGAGGCCAAATTCTGTCCTTGACAGTTAACTTCTGTACAGCACCAGCATCTTGATGAAAGCAGTGTCACAGGGAACAGACGCTCCCAGCCCCAGATCATCAGCTCTCATTACTTTATATAGCACCCTCAGGGTCCATGGACAGAAAGGATGCCTGGTACCAGCAGAACCAAACCTTCCCAAAATAAAGAAAAGACCATATTGTATAGTTAAGGTAACAACAAAGAAAATAAATACATAAGGAAAAAGTAAAAAAAAAAATAGGCTTGAACAATGGCTTTGGAGTAGTAGTTTTCAAAACTTCAGCAATGTGATTTCTCATCAGTCTTCACTTATCACACTTTACAAGAGCATGCCTTGGGATATTTTAGACATAGTTAGCTATTCTAATACTTAATTGCAAAAAGAAATAACTACATTTTTACTTACCTTCTCAGCTTGGCTGTCGAGAAAAGGATGAAAATACACAACATGTTTTAAACCTTTTCCAGCTCCTAAACAACAGAAATACATTGCAGTGTTACTGATAACACTGATCATGTATATGACTAGAAAACTCTGGATCTGACTCTGCAACTTTTAACTCGGAGAAGGAGAGTCTGTTCCAACAATCCTTTGGAAGTTAAGGGGATTGCTGGGTTATTAAGGACAATGTGTATCAATTTCGGATTGTAGGAGTAGGGCTGTTCTCTCAGTGTGTTCGATACTCAATTTACATGGGCAATTGCCAACAACCTACAATCATTATCATCGTCTGTATTATTCTAACAAATAGTATCAAAGAGCCTGTTTACCGAAAAAAAGGCACTCCTATTCTATTTGATTAGCTAAAGCAGAAACCAAATCTGATTTCTGTTCTCCGGCTGACACTTTCACACAGATATTGTGTCCAGTTCAGCGTGCACCTTAGTTGATGTAACAAACCCCATCAACTGGAATAAACCTGCCACCTGACAGTGAAAACTTGTTGGAAACTGCCTTTCACTCCACGTTTTCCATGGCTGCTGGGACAGCTCGGTGGTCCCCCTGCCCGCGCTGCTGATGCACCCGGGCTCGCCGCCTCGCCCAGGGTCCGCAGGCTCCCGGGACGAGCGGCTGCGAGGCGGCTGTGCGCCCCTTCCCTGCCGGGGCCGGCGGCAGCCGCTCGGAGCCCGGGCCGGAGGTGCTACTCACCATGACGGCGAACACGAAGGCGACGATGTTGACGGGATAGGCGGGACAGAAGCAGGCGAGGATGCTGAGGAGCAGGTAGTTCTTGGGCCGCGGCTGCGGCGGCCCGTCGGGCAGCTCATCCTCGATGTTGGTCTCGGGGCTGCTCTCCAGAGCCCGCTTGATGTCGGCGCCGGCGGGGAGCGCGGACATGGGGCTGCGCTGCGGCGGGCGGGCGGCGCGGAAAGCCCGGCGCTCCGGGCGGGCGGGACCGAGCGGCGCCCGGCCAAGGGAGCCGCCCCGGGACGGGACCGGGCGGGGCCGGGGGTGCCGCGGGTCTCGGCGCGGCGCTGGGATCACGGCAGCGACGGGAAGAGCAGCGAGGCGAGGCCGCCTGCCGAGGTGCCCGCGGGGTCCCCGCGCTGCTCCCGCTCGGCCCCGGCAGTGCCCCCGGCTCTGCCGAGCACAGCCTGCGGCCGCTCCGGCCGGCACGAACTCCTGCGCCTGCAGTTAAAGCGCTGAACCGAATTTGCACAGCCCCCGAGAGAGCTGCGCTGCCTTCGAAAACTCGCGTTCCCGAGCGTCGCTTCAGCTAGCGGGGTACAGCCCGCGAAGCCATTCCCTCGCATCTGGAGGGAATTTGCCATCTCCTAACCCCAGCCTCTCGCTGAACTTAGCAAAAGCATTGAAGAGCAGCAGAAACGAACAAATTTAAAACATTAAGGTCAAGTTTTTTAGCAAATTAGTCTGTTATTACTGAACATGACATGTGTAAGGTGAAACCCACTGTGGGGGATGCACGAAAGGGAGCAAGGAAATCAATACTATCTCTAAAACCTAACACATGGGGGAAAAAACCCCAAACAACCACAAGTAAATAAAGATCTATTTCCATAATGGTTTTCAAGTTGGTGACAAATGACATGGCAGCCTACACTGAGAAAGGAACAGGCTGTTTCTGCTACATGGTCCTAGAAAAACCTTCACACCTGTATCAGCAGAATAGAGACTTTTGGTCAGATGAAGGCTGAAGTTGAGATTTTGCTCTCACTCGTTCGTCCTGAGAGCGTTTAATTAATTAAAGTTAAAAAAAATAGTAAGGTGTGCTTACAGCTTTATGAATGAGACACTTTTATCCCCGTGAGTTTTGCAATAGACTTGAATGGAGCCACCGTTTCCCTGTTCTGGGTGTTATCCTACAAGATGTGACACAGTAAAGACTTTTATAAGGAATAAAGGTGCAGTGTTTTCACCTTCACAGACATTAATCATCTCTCAGCTGCATGTCTGGAATAAAACACGCAGTGAGAATCTGCTGATCTATCAAAATGTCAAAAGAAAAGATGGTACATCTTTAGGAAAGAGTAAGAAAGACCAGCTCCCATCTGCTTGCCAACGTAGCCATTAATGTTCAGGCACAAGCTCTGTGCGGCTGTAAAATCTCTGATCTGTTTGTTCTCAGGGGACTCTAAACGCAGTCAACAGAAAAGTGCAGGAAAAACAGTTCACATCACACCACACAGTTACTGCTGGGGCTGATTTCTGTAGGGATGGAGTCCATTTCCTCTGCCACGGATCAGCATCTTCCAGGGCCCCTCAGGAAAATAAGAATTTGTTATCTCATGACTGTGAAAATCCAGCTGCTTAGGGCAGTTTGAGCCATCCAAAATGGACATAAACAAGGACAGCAAAAAGTTGTGGCAAATCGACTCTGAGGAGAAGGCAAAGTTGTGTGCAGAGATCAGCTGGAGAAACATGATCCTGGGCTGTGAGGAGAGGATGTAAATTCTTCCTGTTTAACATCAGACATTGAGTTTTAGTGCTTTTCCAGGGGACCTCCGAGAGAGTGATCCGGAGACTGGCAGAGTCACCAGTGACATAAACAACTTATGTTAAATTTTCCTCTGAGGACAATGCAGTGCAGGTAGAATTTGGGCTCTGATAAGCTGGACCGCGTGAATGCCTTCCCAGGTCTCTCAAAGACACAGATCTAATAGTGGAACCTGGTGTTTCTTGTGTGTTTCTAGAAACCGTAAAGTTTAATTGTTCAAACGAGGCTGCTAACAGATGCTAATGGATTGCAGAGAAAGCAGGAGATAGGAAGTGGTGAGATATTCAGGGCCAATTTGTGCTAATGAGAGCTCATTAAGAGGTTCTTGAGATAAAGGTTCTGTCAGGAGGCAGCTAGTGTGGCTGAATTTAGTGGTTTGTGTAGAAGATGGGTTAAAATCCAAGATCTGTGTCCTGTTAGGATGAGACTGATTAAATTTTAAACGGCACTGACTTGTAGCCACTTACCGAGGTGAGGAAAAGGAAGGAGGTCCTCAGGCAACATCTTGGGTTCGCGGGCTGCAGGGAGGGAAGGCAGCTTCCGAGAGGAAGGAACCTCAGAGGGGAGAACCGCCCCGCAGAAAGCTGTGAAAGTGATTTAAGAACGTGACCCGAGAGTTTTAGGATATAGTTGCATGAACAATCATAAAAATAGCCTTCCAAGGGAATGAGTCAGAGTGCCCAATATTGCTGCTTACAGCCTAGCACTTCATGCTGAAGCTTGAAAGAGAAACTGATCACTCTGCACAGAGCAGCGATTTTTCCAGGGATATGAGTAAGGCAAGATCATGGATAAATTGCTTATCACGATGGGCAAAGCAGATGGGCCAGAGACATGACAGTTGCAAAAAGTTTTTTTTTTGGAAAGGTCTCCTGATTTCAGATGCTATGGCTTGCCAGCAGGATTCCTTGTATGGTGGAATATGGTCACTCCACCAGATTTTGCTGTATTCCTGGCTGGCAGGATTCTCCTCAAAGGCATGTTCACAGCTCAGAGTGGCCCTGGAAAGAAGTTCCAGTGTCTGCACACAAGTCCACGTAAAGACCAAAAATGGCAGTTTAATGCCCAGAGGTTCTCTGGGGCTAACATGTATGTCCAGACATGAAACAGTAACAGCCAAAGGGCACATCAGGCCCCAAGCCGAGTTCTACTTACCTGAAAAAAAGTACTCTCACCATCTTCCAACATTTAGCCATGCTTTGTCTTTCCTGAGAGGACAGAGAACCTCCTTACTTTCTAAGGGAAGAAAAAAAAAAAAAAAACAAACTGGAAACGAAGTAATTCGGTGCCTAAAATTCTCATACTGCACCCATTGCCCAGTAATTTAAAGTTCTTCTATGCTTCATCACAATATCTCATGATAGTAAGATCCATCCCTGTTCTAGAGGAAAGCCCATGGGGTTTGAATTATGCATACACAGCAGGGCTGTTCCTTCTGCCACAAAGCTCAATATAACACTTCCCCTTACCCAAAGGGGGGATCCCCTGGAGATGGGACACAAGAGGTTGGATGGAGGCCTTCCATATTCCAAAAAGTAGTATTTTGGCTTGGTTTATTAAGTCCTTCTACAGAAATATTCTGCAGGGGAGCAGGGGAAAACTAACCCACCCTTCTCTTTTCAAAGACCATTCTGTATCTGGTCATTCTGGTCTTGCCAAGCATGTGGGAACCTCCTTTCTCTGCTGGCTGCCCATCCTCAGGACTGTCAGGCCCCTCAGCAACGCTACCCAAACTCAGGGACTGTGGCTATGAAGGAGCACAGCCAGAGCTGCAATATTGCTTCTTGGTGCTGTGAAGCTGGAAGGAAATCTGTGCCACTCCAGAAGCCACTGGAGTGAAATGGCTCCCTGTCTGTTCCCAGGCAGCAATCAGTGTCTCCAGCTTTTCCTCTGTGCAGGCCTCCTGCTAAATCAGTTCTTTCCTTGGTACATTTTGGTGTCCAAATTTGCTTTGCACTGATATGTCTTTGCTTGGAAGCCTCTATTTACAGTGAAATGAGGTGAACTTTTTCACTTCTGCCTGAACTTCAGCTGCAGAAAACATTCCATCCCACTCTCATTTTTTTCCCCTGAGGTATTAAACACAAATACCTTCACAATTTGTTTTTTTAAAGTTTTGTTTACTGGCAAGCTTTGGAAAACAGCCACTATGCTTTTGGTTTTAGGTGTTTTAGTATCTTATAGCTACTCTTCAGGTGATGATACTGTTTGTAAAGTGAAGCTTGCAGATAGAAGCATTTTGTTAAGACATGTTGAGAGCACTAAACTGAAGCATGAGGAGAAATGAAAGGGGAGAGGTTTGGGAGGCTTGCTTAAACTACTTCCCATTTGGTAATTCCAAATGAATATATGAATCAAGTTACTTGTCAACACTATGCAAAGGAAACAGCTCCTTGCTCCTGCTTGTAACATGTGGCATATTAAGCAGTGGAAACGGTAATGACTGGAAGGATGCACATTCCCTTTCTTAAAAATTACAGACCAGGACTGGTTTTGCTGTTGTATTTCTGTTACTGACTCAGCAGTGGCTGTGGGGCTCTACTCTGTACACTGATGCTCTAACAGGTATTGTGAGACAAAGGCTTTTCTTAGTTGAAACCAAACTTTGCAATTTTACCCTTGCAGCTGCAGATTCCCATTTTGCATTATGGGCCACAGCTGAGGGCTGTGGCTTTGGAAAGACCCAAGATTTGTGATGAGCTGTTAACTCTGGTAAATTATTCATGGTAAATAAGTATGTGACCAGTGAAATGTTCAGATAAAAATGAAAGTTACCTTCACAGTCTGAGACTGCTTTTTCATTCAGTGATAACCTTCTGGAATGCTATCACAATTTGAAGTCAATAAATAAGTTGACTGTGCCAGCCTGCAAGAGCTCAAACACATGTGAAGATGTCTCTGGGTGTTTTCCATGATCTGTCCTTTTCCATTCTGTCTCCTGACCTGTCTGATGAAGTCAGATGTCAACATTAGAGGATCTGTTCCAGCAGCTCAGACAGTGCTGGGCATCTGCTCAGTGCCGTGGGTGACCTGTGCTGTGCTGGGAGGAGCCCTGGTTCCATCTCAGTGCTCCACTTCCCTGCAAACCAGTTCATGTTCTTGAAAGTTTTTCTCCTTGTGACTGCCAAGACAGTCTGTTGTAGTACTGAAAGGGCAGGAGTTTATCTTACCTCACTTTAATGCTCTGAAAACAGAGCATCAAAGCTCAGCTCAGTCAAATTTCCTTCAGAATCCACGTGGAGAGTTACTACAAGGGAGTTTAATATCAGACACCTTCTCATTTATATGCTTCTTTTAAACTGGACACCCAATTTTCCAGATTTCCTGCTATGAGGATTCATTTCAGATGTGGCTGTGAATTCAGTGAATGCAGTGCTGTGAATTACTGACCATTAATTGTCCATGACTTCATGAAAACCATTCATAACAAACCTGTCAGTTTAAGAATTTCAACAATTTTGCCAACTTCAGTGGTATTTCTATGCTTAAAGAAACTACAAACTGATTTGTAGAGGCAAATATTGGAACATTCCTCTTTTGAATGTTTTTCACAAATTCAAGTGTTTGTGGAAATATTTTGGGATTGTTTAATATTATCTCATATTCCATTAATAAAGGTATTTGACATAGACAATTAATTTAATTAGTTCCCACTTCACAGTCAGCCTGGAATCTTTTCATGGACTTTCTCTGGGTCAGCTCCAGCTTCACACAGCACAAGCACCAGGAAAACACAGGCAGGGTTGTGCACAGTTATGTTACAAGCAGGATAAGTCTTGAACAGAAGGATAAATACACCCATTAGGGAAAGTTTGGATCTGGACTCATGTCTGAACTTGTGGGAGGAGCTGAATACTAATTGTTCTATAAATATTTAATATGCCTAGCACTTTCCCATTGTGTAGCATCCCAAAGGAGGCATCTTTCCTTCTCTCACACACACACCCATACTCTTCTTTCATTAAGGGTTCCCAAATACAGTGATTAGAGCAGTCATCAAATTTGCATCTGGCTGATCAAGGCCACTCCAGCTTTATTTCAATGTCATTGCCGTGGCCTCGGGTGCACGGGTGAACATGGCCCAGGGCTCAGGTAATTTATTGTATCAGAGATCATTTAATGAGGAAAAAGCAAGTGAGACTCTTTGTGGGATGGGACCCACCAGGAAATAACCTGCTTGTAAACATAATAGGACCTTGTTATTTTCCTAATTTACACATTACATTTATCACCATTTAAAAAAGTTCAAATGCATGAATTCAATGTGTTTGTCCTCTGATACCAAGACAAGCCACGGTACAAACACCAGCACGTCAGATTGATAAACAATATCCCAAAATAGTCTGGTTTGGGACAGAATTGCCATGCTATGCTGCATGACTGTCAAAAATCCAGGGGCTCTGTTGTCACAGGGCAAAAGCTCCTTTACTTACAGGAGCTTGTGGATTTCTGTGGGGTGAGGGGCTTTTGCTCCCCTTTAGCTATAGAAACTGCACTTGTAGTTTCTATAAAATTAACAGCTCCTTGTCCCTTGCTGAGGAGTCTGACTGCCCACTGCTCATCCCCACAGAGCCCCCATGCTAAATGCTTGTCTTGTTTAATAAGTTCAGTATTTTCTTTTGACACTTCACACATGAGAAAATCTGGTAACTGTGGTTGTGATATTTTGTGAAAATCTCTTTGCTAGGATTTTCTTCTCCTGAGAAGCTGAAGGGTCTCAGCTTCAAGTGTAAACAATTTGTTATCTGCTGCTGTGGAATGCAGCAGGTGCTTCCTCGATTGCTCAGTGTGGGATGTTTCTGCTTGGTGGCCAATCCAGGAGGCAGCAGCTCTCGACTCTCTGGGAGTCACAGAACTTTGTTATTCATTCCTTTCTATTCCTGTCTCGCCTTCTGATGAATCTTTCTCTCTGTTCTTTGTAGTATAGTTATAGTGTGGTCTTTTTTAATGTAATATATATCATAATATAATAAACCAGCCTTCTGAAATGGAGTCAAGATCTCTCCTTCCCTTCAGCAAGTCCTGACTGCCCAGAAGACCCATGGTAATAGGTAACTCTTTCATGGAATTTGTAGAGGGCTTCCAAAAAAGTTGAACAACTTTCAGCCCTTGCTCATGCCCTGGATTCTTTTTAGAAGCCTGCAGTAATCAAGTCTGGTTTTCTACAGGAGCAAAAGCTTGGCTTTCTGCCGTTTTTCTCTCAGCCATTTAGATTATGTGTGTCACAGTTATTCCTCTTTTCCCACAAGAAAAGGGAACTGCTGGACATTGTTTTAATGCAAAGTTTTCATTACAGAATGTGTGTATTTCCTTTAGCTTCAGCCTGCCCTCCTCTGTAAGCATGGTTTGAAGGGCCACAAGTAAGGAGCAGCAGCCTTTGAAAGGCAATGATTTGCTGGAATATTCCGAGAAATGTCCTAATGAACTCTCTGTGTTCAATGTTTTGATGACTGTTACAGTAACCTGGCCCTAGAAATAAATTAGATGCTGGAGTGGTCAACCACGGTGAGTTCTTTTAAAAATCTGCTACAATTTATGGCACAATGACCAAATCTATTATGTTATGGTTGGGTGTAATTTACAGTGTAATGTATTAAAATGCAGCCACCCTAATAACAAGCCATATAATTTACGTGGGAAAGAAAAAACCATTTGCTAGGGAAAAAAAAAATGAAGATGTCAACAAAGAGAAAAGGATTTCTTTTCAGCCTTCCCCTACTTCAGGTCTAATCTTGCTTCTTTGAAGTGCACTGCAGAAATCTGGTTCAACAATGGAAAATACAAATCTTGAAAATGGTCACTGTTAATCAGGACTGACACCACTAAAAATAATGTTGTAGTGTGGGACTGATGCAGCCATCAGCCCAAAGCCTGCAGGAGTTTTGTGTAGCTGGAGCATTCCAGCTCCTTGGGGAGGCACGTTCTGAGGGGAAAGTGTTTCAAGGTTGCTGTACTTTGTGCAAAAGGAAGAGAAAACACCCTTTATTTCTCTTTTTGATGGCAGAAGAATCAAGGATCTGACTTATACTACATCAGGTAGATAAAAATGCATCTACAGCCTCTTTTTGATGTTCAGATGATTAAGAAGAGTACAAAACCAGGGCAATTTCAGGGTATTTCAGGCCCTGGTACCTCCTCCCAGCTCCTCATGATCAGCTGGTTTTGATTAAAAATCAAGAAAATTAGGCTTGGGGCACCTGAGAATTCTTCCCAGGTGCATTTGGTCCCATCTTTGTCTGTCTTTGATAATTTTCTTATTGTGGTGGGTCACTTTTCCTTCTGGGAAATGTATTCTGTGTGTAAAATCATGGCTACACAGACCCAGTTACCAGATCAAAGTGCTGGTTACAAGATCAGCCATTGCACTTGTGATAATAATCTATTCTGATTTTACAGTCATCAACACTCATCAGGGTGAACAAGAATCTTTCCACTGACCTGAACAGGAGCTGGAGCTGATCCCACATATCCTGGAGTTTGTGAGTCTGAGTTTTCATCCTCTGCAATGCTGCAGCAGTGATATTTATTGAAACTTAGCAGAAAGAATTGTTGTTATTAGTATGCCAGGCTAAATATAATTCCATCTCTTTAACATGGTGGTGTGGTACCATTAATTTACAAGAGAGCAGAACAGAGTGGTGATATATAAATTGAAATTCTGATTAGGAAGATGCACCCCAGTTTCTGAATGCCCCTCCAGTGACATTTCTTTCCAATAAAACAGCCTGTCTCCAAGACAGAGATGTTTATTTTCTAATTCCTATTTATAAGATGTGCTTTTTATGTCCAGTATAAAACACAGAGAGACTATTGTTGATAAAGTAGGATGGTTGGCTTCTTTTCTACCATGGTGAAATTTTTCCTAGGAAAAGATAATAGAGATGACAATTTCAGAACCCTTGTGAAGCAGAAGGGAAGGGTGAGTGCTGAAAGAGGCATTATTTACTCTTTTAATTGATGAGTTTTCCTGTAGCACTTGCCAGCCCAAAACCCAGGAAATTCTCATGGAACCAGAGCTTTCTGCCCAGTGACAGCCAGGCAGATGTTCTTATTTCAGTGTCACAGGTGAAACCTGAGGAGGGAGGGCTTTGAGTGACACTGGGAGTGGACAGCAGGAACTAGTTCATTGTCTGAATCCCCTCCAAGCAAGTGACCAGCCCAAGTTTTCATGGCTTGTTTTGGCTGATGGAATTCGTTAGTGACTGCTCCATCAGTTGAAATTGTAGAGGGCCAGAACAGGATGGGACAGAACTCTGCTCTGAGTAGCTCCACCACACACTCTGGTGACATTTGGAAGCTGCTTAGACCCTTGGTGCATCTCCACTTGTTAAATAGGTTCCTTTGAACCTTCCTTGCAAGGGTCTGCTGAAATGGAGAGTCTAAGTCTGTGAGATTGTTCATGGAAGTATTTGGGAGAATCCAAGATATCTGCATAAAAAAACCCTCTGAAGTTTAAAAAGCTCAAATCCTCTTTATTTGGGTATGGCCCTCCCAGTGTTCTGTTTCAGTCCTTTAAATTGGCAGATAAAGACTTCAGTAGAGCTGAGGATCTTGTTTGAGGAAATTAAGCTTTTCAGGAAGCAGGAAATGGAAAGCTGCTTTTTTTTTTGCTCCAGAGGAGCTCTTTGCCACCTCAGAGTGAAATAAGCAGAAAAATTTTCATGATGCTGATGCTGGAGAAACAAAAAAGACAATTGTCACCATGGCATTTTTATGAAAATCCTTTGCTAGGATTTTTTTTCTCCTGAGAAGCTGAGGAGCCTCAGGAAAGAAATGTAACCAATAATGATCTGCTGCTGTGGAATGCAACAGGTGCACCTTTGAGTGGTCCATGTTAGTGTTTCTACTTTATAGCCAATCAAAGATCCAGCTGCATCGGACTCTCTGAGAGTCACAAGATTTTATTATCATTCCATTCTATTCTTGTCCAGCCTTCTGATGAATCCTTTTTCTCTATTCTTTTGGTGTAAACATAATATAATATAATATAATATAATATAATATAATATAATATAATATAATATAATATAATATAATATAATATAATATAATATAATATAATATAATATAATATAATATAATATAATATAATATATCAGCCCTCTGAAACATGGAGTCAAGGTTCTCATCTCTTCCCTCGTCCCGGGACCCCTCGAACACAGTCACAATCTGCTTTCTTTTTAGAGAGAAACCTGGTGGCAATAGGAGAGAGAAGAGCCATCATCAAACAAAAGCATACATAAGAGAAAAAACCATTAGAGACTCCTAACATTCACACTGGCATCCTGCTCTGGGAGCTCACAGAGCTGCTCAGACATTAGCTAATTACATTTGGCACAATCCTCTCATCTTACATGCAGGCAGACACATTAGGTCTCCTCCTTAGCTGGTATAAACTTTGGATTTTGGCAGCGTGGCTCGTGCCTTCTAGCTGAGGACAAGCCCCTTTGTTTCCATTGTTTTTTTATATGTGATATATAAATAAATGCCATTTATTAATGACATTTCACAAACTCTGCCTGCAGTTCCACACAGTGAGGAAGGATCATGATGAAGGTTCCACCCTCTGTTACCACAGGTTAACCTGGAGCTTCCAGGCTGCTAAATTAGGATTTTTTTGTTGGCCACAGGGCAACACAACAGCCCTGTCAATGAAACTTGACCATGGTGAAACTGTCCCAGAAGAACAGCAGACCTGGGGGCTCTCAAAACCTGTCGAGGACTGCAAGGAAGTTAAAAGAAATAGAAGCAAATGCTGGAATTGAGGTTTCAGAGATCAGGAGACCTGGTCGTGCTTATCTGCCAGAATCACTGCAACTGATTTCTCTGAGCACCACAGCAGGCCCACAGAGTTTGTGGAGGGAAGTTTCTCCACTGGATTTTGAGATAGAGGAAAATAAAAGCATGGATGGGGAAAAGATGACTTTTTTACCTGTAGAAATGCTAATTTATCACTGCCACATATAGAAAGAGAAAAGCAGGAGCACAACAGAACTTCAAGAACTTACTTATCTTTAATGTCTGTAAGTCAAAGAAATCTGTGCTCTTGGTTCAAAATTTTCCCTGAGAAACGATTACCTCTTGATAATGAGGAAGGACAAAATAAGGCCATTAATCAGTAAAATATCACATGTCAGTGGTTACTATGCTCACCTGGCCTTGTTTCCCCTTATTGTGGCTGAAGGATAAACAACATTTCTTCCCAGTGAGCCCTCAGGAGACTTTGACAGGCAGGGAAGCAGTTCATTAGAATCATCAGCTAAGAAAGTCACTAGGTCACCAATTCCATCGTGCAGCAACTGTGACCCACCAGGAAATACACATTGAGCCCAGACAGGTTCATAAATATCACATCTTTATCCCTATCTCGAAGTTCAGGGGTGTCATTCTACTGCCGTTCCCTGCAAAGTGATGGCAAACACATGCTGAGGTAACCAGGGGAAAATGTAAAATGTACCTTCAGCTGGAAACCTGGGAGGTGTATTTAATGATGCTTGGTGTTTCAATACTGAGGTTAGTAAGGCAAGAATTAATCCATAACCAGGAAATAACTCCAGAATAAACTCAATGCCATTCCCCCCCCCCCCCATCTAAATAACAAAAATAAAATAATTAATGCAGAAAAAAATTGTCCTAAATCTTACAACTACCTTGTGTTTGGGCTATTTTTGTACAAAGGAGAGCAAAACTGAAGAGAAGATAGAGTCAATGCTGTTTAGAGATGGAAATCAGTGTATCTGTGCTGAGTTGATGCTTCCCACAATGTGGGTATTGTTACAGGAACGTTATAAAACATCAGGACAACGCAGAGAGGCCGATCTGGAAGCGTTGGGTGCTAAAAGTTTCCCTTTGTAAGGCATGATAACACTCGGTGTGTGTAAAATGCGGAATAAACTGCTGCCTGCGAGAGATTTCTCTTGGTCCCCAGTCAGGGGAGCAGCAGTGATGAGAGCACCGAACACGAGGTGGCATCGTTGCCATTTCTGTCAGAGCTGCTGTTCCACCGCGCCGGGGAAACGCTGTCAGTGTGCTCTCCTCCCTTCCTCATGCCCTTCCTCGCCGGCCGATGGCTTCCAGAACAAGAGCTGAGCCCAAATTAAGATCTTGAGAAGGAGCTCTTGTTTTTTTTTTTTTTTTTTTTTTTTTTTTTTTTTTTTTTTTTTTTTTTTTTTTTCTGAAGCAAACCAAAGGTGTCTGGAGGATCCCAGGGTCTGTGACAATTCACAAAGCCTGAATAGCTCATGGATGCAGCGACTGGGAACACCCCCCCCCCCCCTTTTCAGAGCTCAAGTTACTGTTTCTCCTGGAGTGTTCTAACAGTTTATGACAGATGTCACTTGCAGTGAGGTGGTAAATAAATCAACAATGACATCATAACCAAATGATACCGATTAATAAGCCAATGGTTGTCATAACATCTTTTCCCTGAAGAGTTCAAAGTGTACTGTGAAAAATGAATCTTCATTCAACAAGATCCTAAAGGATTTAATCTAGTAACTTTTCAGTTCCCAGGGATTTCACCCACAGGTGCCTGCTTTCCCCACCCCCATCCCACAGGGAATCAAGAACTGGGCTCCTCTCACCTGCACAGCTGCAGCAGTTCTGGAGAACACACCTGCAGAGCAGCCAGAACCTCAAAAAAGGGTGAATTTCCAAATCTGGATTCTTCCATATTTTTCCAGTTTTTCTGTACATAATGGTCACCCTTCACACACTCTGGGATTCAGGCAAGCAATGCAGGAAACCTTTAGCAGAAAGAGCAGCAATAAAAGAGAAGCTTTAGGGAACAAATGCATGCCTGATTAATAACTCAGAGTTCGCCTGGCATTTCTGCCACTTCACAGCCTCCATAACTTCCACAGGAAAAAATGGCTCTTTGGGGAATGCAGCACTCAGTGTAATTCTGCATGAATCATAGAATGTTTTGGGTTGGAAGGCACCTTTAAAGTGAATAATGCCAAAGAGCTTTACTTTATTGGACTTGAGCACCAATTCCCTTTCCTAAGCATTGAAATCAGGGCTTCTTCATTGTTCATCAAATTCTGGATGACAAACTTGGGTATGAAAGGAAATAATAAAATCCCAACAAATGCTTTCATTTTACTACAGATTTGTCCTCTTCATTTTTCTCTATTTATTTTGTTTGGCCTCTGTGGATTTTCCAGTGCAATCAGTGCCTGTTCTGCCTCACTTCCTGATTGTCTTTACTCTCCTTTTTCCCTGTGCTATCATCATTCTCCTCTCTCCATGTGCTGAGATAAATCTCACTGATGTAAGTGCTCTGCAACACAGCCTTTACCATTTCACTCTGAATGCAGAGGTACAGGAGGAGAATTACAGCTTACAATAAAAATAAAACTCTTGTGAAAAGACTGCCATTTTTAAATGTTCTGTCTAAATTCTGCAGTGCTGCTTTGACAGTCCTGAAGACTGATGTTCCAAACCTTTCTAGTCTGTGCATGACTGGGCTGTGGCTTCCATTGCACGGGCAGAGGAGTTGGCAGCACATCACCAGGAAGAGCTGCCTGCCACCAGTTTAGGGTACGTGTTACTTGAATGGGAGGAAAGGGGTGAGGGATTTCCTCATTAAACCTGTAGAAAAGGAAACTCAGGGTTCTCAGCTTCAGCAGGGCCAGTTCTACACTCAGTAGTGCCCTGCTGGTGTGGATGTACAGCCAAATCCTTATCATCCCTGGCTGGATTATCCAGGTAAGATCCATGGAATCGTGTCACACACAGCCCTTTTCTAGCCCCCAATGCACTATTTTGAGAAGGGAAGTTCTGCTCTGTGCATTCTTACACTACACTGCTCATATTTGTTTGTTTTTCTCACTTCATGAGAGAGCCAAGACAAGCAGCATGCAGCAGTCAAGTGTTCCTCTGTGATTCAGCTTCCTTGGCAGGCAGAGCATGGAAAAACCAGCCCCATTGTAAACGAGACAAGTGCCTGGGGAAAGCAACGCCTCTGCCACGGTTTTGTGTCTCCACGAGAGGGGTGACCAGCCTTGTCAGAGCAGAACAGAGATTTCAGCCCTCACGGGCAGCCCTTGGCAGGGCAGGGCTGGCACAGGGAGCTGAACACATCTGTTTTGTGCTGGCAAAGTCAAAGCTACCCAGGGGTTCTGTGCCTCTTATCAGTTTTGTCCATCTTCATCACATTCTGTTTTGGTTCTCATGCCCAGCTGTCTTAATCTTTCCATGTCACTTCCAAAATACTTCCTTTGTTTCAGAACTTGTTCTTCCTGACAATATCACCCTTCCTGCCTGCTGCAAAAAAACCAAACTAGCCCAATCAACCAAGAAAAAGCTGTGTTTTAAATATGCTCATACTTTTGCAGGGTTAACTGGGAAGACACTAAGAAAGGCAGAAAACAATGGATGTGAAGAACATATTTTATGTTCTGCCTGTGGGCATTACTACCAGCTTTTGCTTTTGCAGTATCCTGCACACATCCCTATTTTACAAATATATTAAAAGTGTTTACATTTTATAGTAACTTTAGGCTGTAGGTAAGAAAATCATCAGAGTCAAACTGCAGAGTGTGTGTGGGCTGAATTTATTATTCAGTTTTTGTTGAAAAGGATTACAATGTCCAGAGTAAATATATCCACTGTATATGCCCAGAAATACATATTCATTCAGAAATAACCCCAAAACATTGCTGTAAATAGTTAACCTGTAATGTATTTTTGTACACAGTCATAAAACTGTCCATCATCATTCCTATATTTTTATTTTAATGTCAAATCACATGCATTAATCTTTAAAAGGCTTGAAAACAAAACCTGGTCAAAAGCAAGCTGAGTTGTGTTACGAGAGTTACAAACAACAATCTCTTCCTCCCTCTGAAGGCTCATTGGGGGGTCGTGTAAGGATCAGCTGCTTCTTCACGATCTTCTGCCTCATATTGGCAATGAGATGGATTTGCGTTTAATGGAAGAGCTTTCAGGGCAGCCAAAGCAAGAAACAGACATCCTGTAGTAACCATTTTGTGGCAAGTACCAGTGTTGGTCAGAACATACAGCAAGACCTCTTATTCTCACTAAAAATCGAAATTAAATATAATATACAGGTGGGGTTTTTAAAACTCAAATTTATGAAATAATTTGATGTATTAAAAAAAAGGGTAAATGCTATTGAATTTGGATTGTTATCATCTTTCACTCCAGTCACATCCAGGCAGGGAAGTGCCTTCACATTGCATTGGGATGTACTAAAAGTGCTGCAAGGTTTCTGGGGCCTGGGGGGCTCTCGTGTCAGAAAATGCTCCCTGACATTTGCATGCCAAGTGGAGAGGGCTGAGTTTGTACAGCACATCATGTGCTTCAGAACCAGTTCTGTGCCCTTACCCTGCCTTCTGGGTTTCTGCTTCCTTGGTGTAACTCTCTCATGGTCCTTCATGAATGGCAAGTTCACTCTGTAGTTCTTTTGGCAGCAAACCCTAGGACTTAACCACCTTTAAAATAATGCACACTGTGCCCTCTCCAGGATGTGAGACATTCTACAGGTGTTGATAAAACCCTCTTAATATTGCACACTTGATGGGGCTATCCAGGTATAAAATTTATTTCTCATGACCTCAAGGGGGAAAAAAAAAACCCCTCCAGCAAAGTCTGTTTGTAAGAATGGTTTGTCATGTTGATCTTATAGCAGAGGAAACCACCACAGAGCTGAATGATGAGGGAATACACCTCATGTTAGCTGGAAATGTCATAGACAGACTACAGAAAAAGCACTGGTGGAAATAGAAACAATTCCACAGGAATAAGATAGAACATTGCTTTTTCTACAAAGCTGCTGGAGCACAGGATTTCTTCCATTTGCAAAGGCAAGATTTATGGAGTGTTTTCCAGAAAGTACATACTGCTTGCACAGCAGCAAAATGGTTATTCTGCCACCCATGCTAAAAAAAATGCACATATTATCTGAATTTACTGAATGCTGAATTAGGTTGTTTGGGGGGGGAAAAAGAATAAAAAGAAAGAAAGAAAAAGAACTCTGTTCTGATGAGTTGCTTTCCCTTGTCATTCAGAAACCCATCAGGTAACACATCTGCAGTCCAACCTTCTTAACCACCTTTTTGTTTATGGACACCTTTTGATGCCTCTTAGTGTTTTACCTTAGGGATGACAAAAACTATTCTGTAAAATCTTGCCAACTTGGTAGTGATTGCTCCCTCCCTTCCAGAGAGGATGCCACTTATGCTGCCCTGAATGAGACACCCTAAGGAAACCTGCTACTTAGTATTCCTGAAAATTAAAGTTTCTTCGAAGAAAAGCAGATTTTTTGAGAGGTTTCAAGATAGGTACCCAAATACAAACGCACCCAATTCATTAATCACCGTTGAAAAGATAAGTTTTGTTCTATCAGCTGTGAAAAACCCCAGCCATTAAGTAGAAGACACAAAATATTTTTTTACATTAGATGCTTATAAAAATAGTGTATTAGAAAATAAGGTAGATCTGAACAAACTATGAAGAAAGTCTGTTTTCAGTGCCATGCTGTGCTAGTGGCATAACTGTCAAGCCTGGTGAATTCCTAAACCTACTGTATCACTTTGTCATTCTTCTTTTAAATGTCATGTGGAATTTCATGCATTTAACACCATCAGGTATCTAATTACATCTCTGTGTCTCCTTATCAGCATCCACCACCACTCCAGACGCCCTCCAGCAGCCCTTCCCTGGCTGCAGTTTCCAGACTCCCCCTCTTTGAGCAGATCTCTCTCCAAAAATACCCTTTACTGTTTTTGCCTCCCACTGCAAGGTGAACGCTTTTCTTCTCCATCCCCTGGAACACTTGCAAAGTCAATTTAACTCACTGTTTTCCTTCAAATTAACATCTCTGTTGTCCTTCCCGCTGCTGTTTCATTCCTGCTTTGGTGCCAACCCCCTGGAGAGACAGACACACCCATTTTCTCTGTCTTATTCCCTCCAATCACTCATGCAGTAAAACACCTGTCAGACTCCTTGGCAGGAATCCCAGTGTTAGCTGTCAAATCCTAAATCATCCTCCTACGTGCTTGGTGTGTCCCACATGGTAATAAGTGACATTTCCCTGAGCACACAACACCTTGAAGTTGTAATCCCCAAATTCAAAAGGTCCTTTTCCTCTCTTTTTGGGCAGCACTGCATGCAGAAGAGGAAGGGTGGCTGTGTTCAATAGCAGCCCAAGCTGTTTCTACGTGGTAAAAGTCAGAACCCTGCTTGGAAGAGCACAGTCATCTCCACCTGGAGGAACTGAAGACAAATAATCAAGCTTGTCTGTATTAGTAATATTTTTGAAATATTAACTTCAATATGAACTAGTCGGACATTAATTAGAAAAGAGAAAAAAGCAAAGAAGGATTTAGTAATTTCACTGGACTTTGATTTCTATGCCTTAGTTAATCATCTGTGAAATAGGGTACTATATTTACCTGTTCTGCAGAGATCTAACAGTGATAAATCAATTGAAGAGACATTGATCAACCTCAAAGAGAAGCCCCAAATTCAGGAATAAGTTTTATAAGGAAGATCCTTTGCACAAATACTTATATCCTCTTTTAAGAAATACATTTTTTATTGAGAAATCAAAGCTAAACTGCTGTCTGGGAAGCTTTGGGGAAAAAATATCCAGTTATTGTTTAATCTCTCATACAAGTCCCACATTTTCCTTTGCATTGTGAAGAAAATGTATGTTATCTGAACTGGTCTGCACACACGCATTGCTCATTTACACAGAAGCCATGAAAAATTAGGCTTGCATTTTGTACATTTGGATCACATCCTCCTTGTCTGTGGAAAATGAGATTTTTAATTTTTCTTAAAATGGGATGAAGAAAGCAAGCTTAGAACTCTAATCTGCTCTGTAAAACCTTTGACAGATTGGGTGGGGGCTGAGTGATAAATGATACTTCCTCAGCAGTGACCTGTTGTTCTACCACAGCTGCCACCACTGCAGCTTCAACATTTACCTCTGTCAGCATGATGTAACATTTTAACCTTTGCACTAATGCAGCTCCTCACTCAGCCACCAAGCACTGAAAAATCCAATTTGTATAAGCAAAGGTACCATTGGACAAAAGGCTTTGTATTGAGTCAGGAATTCTTAAAAGAAATCTTTCTGTTAGGGTCATGCTCAGCTGTATCTACAGATTATCTGCCTGCTACAGAATCTCTTTTTCAGCTTTGAAATATAAATATGTGCCCATGTGGGTTAGAGTTGTGTGTGCTCTCAAAATTGTGTCTCTGTGAGTTACATGAAGATCTGTGAATTTGGGGTCACAAGGCAGCTGTACTTGTAATGCATTAATTGTTTTTCCTGCTATTCTGTTGAATTGTGTTTGCACTTGAATATACTTCCAGCAATGTATTGTAGCAATGAGTTCCTAAATTTAATCATGCTTGAAAACACTTTCCATTGCTTTTACTTTTCTGCCATCTAATTTAATTTGGTGTGCAATGAATCTGGTGTCAAGGGAACTTGTGAATAACCACTCTCTAATCACTTTTTTTCCCATGCACTCCATGACATTAGAGAGATCTGTCATAGCCTTGTCTCCAGCCTTTTCTCTCCTGCCCTGAAGAGCCTCAGCCTGTTTAACTGGTTCTCACGTGGAAGTCATTTCAGATCTCTACCATATCTCACCACTTTTTTTTCAATCAAACTTTACTACTTGTGAAACCAGCCTGGGTGAATGGGAAGGACAGGAACTGATAAAGCACTTAAAAATATTTATATTTTTGCCATAAATACTTTCTTTTTAGCCTCTTCATTCTTAGGGTTTTTCTTGCCTTTTTGACAGCTCTTGAACAGTCCCAGAACTCTCCCCATATGGCTCCAAGAGCTCCTTCCTGAGTGGTAATTTAGAGTGTAGCAGAGCATGCTGTCAGCCTAATAATGATAATATAAATATCAGTTTAAAAGTAATTAGTAGTACTAAATGGTAAACGTGCCTTTCTGGTCCAGTTTGACTTGGAAGGAAACAAAAAGATTTAAGATCACCTCGTTTTGTAGTGAACTGCATTGAGAGCCAGCACGGAAAGACTCTGTCAGGTCAAGTGGTCAGAAGCAAAAGGAAGTTCACAACCAGGAGCTGCAGAGCTGGAAAACCTCGGAAAATTCAGAGCTCTGTACACCCTGCTGCCAGCCTGTACCTGGGAGTCTTGCTGACAAACTCTTCTTTATCCCGGTCTATCGGTTGGTCCCCATAAATAAGGGGATCAAAAAACCATTCACCACACACACCAGGACTGTTTCTGCCCTCCAATTTATTGGGCTAATTCCACATAATGTTGCTCTTATGCCTCTGTTATACAGAGACACGTTTTGTCTTGGCTGAGAACACAGGCAGAAAACACAACAGCTTTACCCTGCAAGTCAGAGCATAAACTGTTCACTGTTCTCACCAACCACTCATGAATAATTTAAATACACGTTATGTCAACATTATTGTATTGACTAAAAGAATGTTGAAAACCTCAATTACTATTTACTTTTGGCAGTCTAAAAGTTCAGAAGCAAGAGATCTTTTACAAAATACCCATCACTGTCATACATAACTGATAGAATAAAATCAGCTACTAAATATCACTTAATAGCTGGTTTTGTTCTGTAATGCTAATGTATATGCAATTCCTGTTGAGTTCAGTGGGATAACCCTTCAAGGGAAGGCTGTGGGAATATACATACATCTATTACTAAATGTATTTAATTTGCATATTTATTAGCCAAAAGAGAAAAAGGGAAGCAAACACAGATTTGGCTGGGATCTCAGTATTTTCTCCTGGTTCTGCAAGCTGCAAAAAAAAGAGGAGGATGCTGTGCTGCTGGTCTGACTGTGGCACTCTCTGCTGACTGCACAGGGACAAAGCCAATCCAGGATTTGTTTATGGTGCATGGCACCGAATGATCAACATTCCACTGAAATGGTTATTATTTATTGAAAGGAGAGAAACAACAACATACAAAGGACAAAAGATCCCCAGCACCTCACTCCTTCCCCTTGGATTCCAGCAGGTCAGTATGGAATGGGTCAAACTGTTGGATTTGAGAGCCAAAGCATCCAAAAGCCAGCGTGTAACACTGAGCTGTTGGAAAAGGTGTTCAGTGGAAAGAGGAGAAATCAACATGTTACATTCTAGTCAGGCAAAAAGCCCAGCTGGCACCATGTGGGCTCAAACAGACTCATCCAATTATTTCTGTAGCAGGAGCTTTTAATTGTCCCAGTGGGTTCTAGGCACCTCTCAAAGTTTTTCTAGTATTGATACATAGCTCTGTGTCCTCAAAGAATATTTTTGGATGTGAATTTTCCAATGGGCTTATCTTGATTATGTGCCCAGTGCTTTCAAACTTAGGAGAATTCTGACATTTATTCCATTATGCTGTGGATTCTTGGGGGTTTGGCTTCTACAGGAGCTTCTAAGTTTTGCATTTAAGTAAAAACAGTGTGCAAATTTAAAATGTTGAGCTCATCTTTTTCCAAACCAAGATTATCTCTGGCATTCAGCTTGTTCCATGTAAATATACAAAGACACATGTGCTGAGCAATTGGGTTAATGAACTTGGGACAGACCAGATTGTGTGTTAGTGACTAATCCAAACTACAGAGAAACAAACCTGGTACAAGCACTGCCTTCCCTCTCTTGCTTTCATCGGCCCACTTTTACCTTGGATGATTAAATTTTAATTTTCACAGCCTTTCCTGAAAATGAGCCCAATCCTAAAAGCTACACCACATAAAACATCTTATGCAGTTTAGAACCTGCTGAGTGAATGGCAGCAAGGCAAATCATGTGTGATTGTGCTTCTGCACATGTGCACACACAAGGTGCTCTTCAGGATTCAATCATTTAATGTTAAAATTTGGCAGTTGCTGTCAGTAAAGACAGACTGTATCCTCACCAAGTCCTGAAATTCTCAGAATACAATTTCAGCAGCTGAACAGCAGCTCTGTGTGTACCTGTGATGGGTCTGTGTCACTGTGGGTTTCACTCATGTCCTACCATAGAGGGCAGGACATGAATCTTCCTTCAAATGTCCCTTTTTGCTCCAGGGTGGGTTGGAATTCAGACACTGACATAAACAGTAATAAACTGTAAGGGCATCTTTTTTTTTTTTCTTCTTTCCTGACTTCCTCATGTAGCTGTCTTCTGTGGGAAAGAAGAAAGACTGAAGTTAAATCGTAGTGTGTGAAATGAAGGCAGAGCCAGTAAAACTGTGTATTGTTTTCATCACACCTTCTCCTCATCTTAGCTTTTCAAAGAATACTTAGATGCATTTCTAAACTGTTAATGACTGCACTTATTAGCTGATGCAGTTAGTGTGAGGGGGCCCCGGGGAGTCCCCAGGGTTCTCCTAAGCTGTATCTTCGATGGTAGCAGCAGGCAGGCAAACAGACTCCACACGACTTCTGAGGGTGTTAATTAGATGATGTTTTATTGGGGGTCCCACCCCCAGAGCAGCATGGTTTCTGAGGGAGAAGGGGGGAAGGGGCAGAGAGGGAGAGCCTAGGGAGAAAAGGGGCCAAGAGAGAGTCTGGTCTCCCCCGCACAGCTTAAGAGGGAGATTAAGAGTGGGCGTGGAATAAGACTTGGGCCAAGGGGATTCCAGACACATGTAGGGGAGGATCACATCTTGGAATCAACCGTATATTTTCGAGGGGTGAGACAGAGCATACCATTCAACTAAAATGCAACACCACAATTAGCATTTATTTATATTGAGAGTTGGATAGTTCTATGTTTACCAGGATATACAATTTTAATTTATTTCTAATATGCTTACAGTACTTTATAAATTATAATACAGTATTATTTGTATCTACAAATTTATACTACGGCTTATTATTTGTAATTAAGCATTTATGTGAAATCAGATTTGGAGGCAGAGGAAATAATGTGACTGATTTGTTTGAGAACAGATGTTGACACACTGCTGGCATTCCATTCTTGCTTTCACTGGTTTTCTTTTGGAATCATGCCACTGGAGGTAGTAGGATTATATACCTGAGGCCAGAGTTTCAAGATGTGCTTCAAATTCTGTTCAATTTTTCCTGGGTTACCATATTGTCAGCACAGAAATAGAAAATATTAAGTTGAAAAGATTCACCCCAGTAGAAGAGTCTTGGCCAAAGTAGTGTAACAGAAAGTTGAGCTTTTTACAGGCTGTGGGAGCTGTTTATTCACTGCATGAGTCTCTTTGACCTGTTTTCTCCTTCCATCACACTGTCTCTCAGGAATACTTTGTTCCTTTCCCACCTTTTCCAACTGTTCAATTAGGGACCATTTAGAATGCTGGATACTCAGTGTCACTCTAGTAAATATGATACTTTTCTGCTGAGAATTACTCAGCCTGTCTGCACTACTTGATTGGTTTTTTTTGATTTATTTTTTTTGTAGTCTCAGAAGAGATTTTATTTCTTATTTTTTATTAATGGCTACATATTGCTGTCTCAGTTCATGGCTAGAGCATGATGGCATCTCTGATGACTGCGGAGAGTGAGTTTTCCAAGTTGAGAATCAGTTCATGAGAGGGAGGTGGTACTTGGGAGTGACAAAAGCCACAGCAAAGTGATGAGAAAAGACTGCTGGAGATGGATGAGCTTTTGAGGCAACAAAGTTCCAAAGGTCTGTAATTTCCAGAAGAGACCCCCTGTCCTGCTGAGCAGTGTTTAATCATCACCCAGTGAGGACTGGCAGGTGGAGGACAACTCCAGTGTTACAATGGTCATTAATGTTACAATGGTCATTAGAGATGCGGTGGGAGCCAAAGGACTGAAGACAATTCAGTGATCAAATGGAGAGAAAACCTGAAGAAGGTTGTAAGTAATAGGTGTGGAGTAATGAAGAAACCCAGCTACTTCTGCTGAGTATAATTCTATTTTATTCTTAGTGCTGTGGGGTCCCACACTGGGGAAACAAAAGCATGGCACAAGCTTGTTAGGTTTTTCTTCATTTCTGAGGTAGCTATGAAACCTCTCCAGAGTTCACTCACCTTCTTGCTGCCTTCTAAAAAACTACTTCAAGCACTTTTCCCCCCACGCTTGCCAAGTTTACAGCTGCTCACTTACCCAGACCTTCAACATTATCCCTTTCAAGTCCATCCAAGGGAACTGCCTCAATAGCAAGGAATGACAGAAACTGGAAACTGTTGCTTTTTAAAATCACTGCCCTCAGATCACCCAAAGGCCTATGAGCTGACTTATCTGTTTATTTGTTCCTTTGACTCCTCCACATCAGAGGAATATCTGGGTGGCTGGAACCCAGTTCTTTCTTATGTGCCCCAAGCTGCTGGGCTGCTTTCTGTGTGCTCTTCCTCCTCAGTGGTTTCTGACCAAGTACATGAAAGTATTCTCCACCTTGCTTCACAGAACTGAGGTGGTGCCTGCCAAAAATCATCACAACTTGGGCAGTGTTCTGATCACACACTATTAAATTGATCGATTTCTCTGTTGCCCACCAACTTAATTTTTAAAGGTGATTTCACATTGTTCTATGTTCAAGAGTTCAACATTAGTATCTCCCTCTGCACTATGATAACAAAGGACAACAATTCCCAAGTATGAACTGGGAGAACTTTCCCTTATCTCTTTCAGCATCACACAGGAGAACTATTTGATGTCTTGAGCTCAGCATCACTTTGTCCAGTCCTTGGTTCAAAACCAGCCTGCCTAATTCTAATTTCTAGCAGTACTGGACTCACTGTGTGAGCTCAGCTGTCACTGCCCTGCAGCTGCCTGTTCCCTGCTGAATTCCACATGCTCTTGAAAGGCTGCATTGCTGAGGAAAAGGGAAGGTGCCAGTGCAGCCCGTCAGTAAGATGGAGGGAGCAGGCAGGGTATTACTGCTGGAGAAGGAAATAAAGAAATTACTATGCTGTACTGCCTGTGGGATAACAGCACAGGTTAAAAAAATAAGACAAATAGAACAAGCAAAGATGATGGCAGTGAAAGGGATTTGGCACACAGGTACTCTGCAGCCTCCGAGTAAAATGGTAGTAAGGATGTAGCAGCAGATCCAAGTCCAAGGAGCATCTTACCCCACACTACAGGACACATCCCTGCCAATGAATGTGCTGCTGACTTTTGAATCAGGTGTCATCAGACTGTATTGATTCTTTTAAACACAATCCAGGCTGGAAAGCTGGGCCTCATTTGTTTTCCTGACAAGTAATAACTCTCATTTCTTACCAGAGGAGTTAAAGCACCCAAAGGCCACAAGGTGCTCATCACTCTTGGGCACAGGATATGATGGTCTGTTGCTGATGGTCCTGTGCAGGGCCAGGAGTTGGACTCTGTGATCCCTGTGGGTCCCTTCCAACTCAGCACGTTCTGTGATTCTGTCATTTCGGGCACCAAATTCCCGAGTTCTCAAAGGAAGCAGTTTACTCCCGCCTTCCTTCTCAACTACAGCAAAAGAAATAAAAACCAGAACATTTAACAGCAATGCAACATATAAAAGAGCTGTAATAACCATCTGGATTAAATACACCAAAATACCTACTCATAATTTCATTTTTTGGGGGTATTTATGAATGATCCTAAAGGTTCATGGGCTGTTTAAAACCCCCCAGTAAAATAAACTCAAAATTAAAATACAGAGATAACCAATGCACTCTTCTACACTGTAGATTTACCACATATTGCTGGAATGTGACATCAACTATTTCTCCATTTAAATTTGGGCATCACAATACCCTGTTTATACAATAACTTAATAAATTTAGCTGGGCTGCCTATTTGACAAGTAGGCGAGAATCCTTCATTAAAATGCAAATGTAATCAAGGTGAAATTTGGAATACATTTATTAAAGTAATTGAGCTTCAGTCAACTGTAGTCACAACACAGATTCTGAAGTGCTGTTCAGACAAAAGGATATGTCTAATTCTTCTACATAAATATCTTTATCAGCATGAACGTTAAAAGAGTTTTCTGAGCAGTAATAATGTACTGTGGAGTAATTCCAGTTTTCTCTGCAGGAATATATTATTACAGATAAGGGTCAAACATGCACAAAGGAGTGACCCAGCGGTGTACTGCACATACAGAAAATTGGTTGCAAGTGTATTTTCAGAGCTTGGTGTAACTATGCACTTACTAAATTACTCTGTAAATCCTTTAGAGACTCAAGGTCATCAGTTAATTGACCATTAAAGTGTTGGGGAATTGAACTTTTACTGCTAAGATTTGGGATTCTTGGTGCCTTTGATTAAGAAATTACTCATACAAATAAAAGAAATACTAAATTTGTCTTAGTTATCATTTAAGTGCTAGTAAAATATTAGGAAGCTGTGATAGCAATGTCAGAAACTTTTTCATCAGGGTAAGGACAAGCTAGATATTTACCAGGTGGTTTTTTTTTACATAGTTTCTACTTGTTTAAGTACCCTGGGTCATCTTCCATGCCTTCAAAGGGTTGTATGTGTTGCAGAAGATCAAATTTTATAGTTGATAATGTCAGGTCTATGGTGTGCAAAAACAAATTCAGGGGAGAGATGGTTATCAAAGGACTGATGTGATGCCAACCCCTTGCTCAGCTCAGCTGGTTTGGCTCCAGCCTGAACCGATTAGCCAGGAAAATGGGAAGAAAACTGCAAAGCCCTTGGCTGCTCCACTGTTTGATGTAATCCTGATGTCACCAGGTGCTTCAGCCTCTCACTCTTCCTGCTCATCTCCTTCTGCCCCATTCCCTGAGGCTGGAGTTGCAGGCAATTTATACTAGCTTGATTCTCTCTCTAAGGCTGAAGATTCCTGGTGAACAAATATTTTAGGCAGTAAATAAAGTAATCAGGCAGGTATTGAGTAATATATACTTAGGTATTTCTCTGATCATGGAAATTTTTAGCCACCATTTCATAAAATGGCTTATCCAATTTTCTTTCTTTACTGGAATCAGCCTTTATATCAACAAAGCTAATGACAGAACATGCCCTGCTCCAGACACTGTTAGAAAGAATCCAGCCTTTTCCAGAGGCTTACAGCCAATTGTAAATAGAAATGAAACCTGTGTGTCACTGCTCTGAAAGCCACTGCGAGCACAGGCTAAGGCCATTTCCTTTATTTTCATAAAAGCATTTCAGAGTGCATCTGCAGCAATTCCCTGCTCGAGCCATAAATGCTTCTCTTGGGGCACCAGCCAGGCCCTGCTGAGGGGGCTGGGCAGTACCTGCTGGGCACTGCCTGACTCGCTGCAGAGTGGCAAAATGGAGAGGAGCTAAGGCTCCCCAGGCGAAAAACAAGTGTATTGCTACATTTGGGGTCACCATTTATTACCGTGGGTCTTCTGGGCAGTTAGGACTTGCTGAAGGGAAGGAGAGATCTTGACTCCATTTCAGAAGGCTGGTTTATTATATTATGATATATATTACATTAAAAAAGACCACACTATAACTATACTACAAAGAACAGAGAGAAAGATTCATCAGAAGGCAAGACAGGAATAGAAAGGAATGAATAACAAAGTTCTGTGACTCCCAGAGAGTCCGAGAGCTGCTGCCTCCTGGATTGGCCACCAAGCAGAAACATCCCACACTGAGCAATGGAGGAAGCACCTGCTGCATTCCACAGCAGCAGATAACAAATTGTTTACACTGGAAGCTGAGGCCCTCTCAGCTTCTCAGGAAAAGAAAATCCTAGCAAAGGAATTTTCACAAAATATCACAACCACACAAGTGCAATTTAATTCACACTGCAACTTCAACCATTGCCAGTAAGTATTTTCTGTGGCACAACGATCCATTTTGTTGTAAACCAGAAAGTGCAGGAGGCAACAACTTTGAAACTACAGCAAATGCAGCTGAACTGTTTCCTGAGCAGACTAAAACTGTATTAAAACCCACTACAAATCTTCTAAATGAGCACTTCACATCATTTTCAGCTGTGACATCATGAGCTGTGATCCCATCACAAATCTCAAATGAGGACAGTGAGCATCTGGGCTCTGAAGATTTCAAAGCAATATCCAGTGAAGGAAGCAGGGAGAGCAGGAAGCTGACTTCATTTGGATTAAATTTGAAATCTACACCCTTCTGCAGTTTTGGGGGCACCATGGTACTGGAGGATCTGGTTTTTTTTGAACATATACTAAAATGGAAGTTCTGACAAGCTGAAGGATTCAGGATGTTATGGCAATTCTCTGCAGGAGCACAAATATTAACACTGCATTAATCAGATTTCAATTGATTACACATCACTGCCCTCACTACTGTTTCACTTTTAATAGGACACTTTTTAAAAAAAAAAAATCATTCCAGTTCCCCAAAACATATGTTGGATGTATCTGCTTTAGAACACATTGGACTCCACTGGAGCTGTTGCTGCATTTTAATGGCTGAAAAAATTCTTCCAGGTCCCTTAACTTTTTGAAAAGGTGCTGTAACAGCTAAATAGCAAATAATCATGAAACTGCAGAAATTGCCAAGGTAAAAGAAAATCCATATGTTCACAGTTTACAGAGCACGCACAGAACAACGGGAGGGCAAACCCTGCATTTCTTGTAAACTGTCAACAGTGATACTGAGTTACACCAGTTCCATTCTCTTCTCAGCAAATACTGGAGCTGCTGACCATTTCACTCAGTACTGCAGGGCCTTACATTCAGCACTGTAGTTTATATCCATGCCAGTATGTCCCAAATTTATTTATATTAGGACTGTTCAATCACTTTTCCTGAGCAGTGTAAGGCAGTCTCATTGTAGGGGAGAACTAGGGCATTGCTCACTTAAGAATTCTTCTGTGAGTTATTACAGGGCACACACATTATCCTGAAATTTATTTCAGAAATTACCAAAAGCCCTGAAGTTGAATTTACTCAGTGATAGGCAGTGAGCCTGAGCCAGTAAGTCCTACTATTGAGCTCTGCATTTGGGTCATGCTCTAAAAGCTCAGCATGTGGACAGAAAAAGCTTGCAACTACTTACAGTTCAAATGTAGATACTAAGGCAAATAAATTTAAAATTCTGGTTTGGTAGTGTTCACAGCTAAGCTAGAGATGCCCACAAAAGGAATCAGGAACACAGTGGTGACTACTCCCATTCAGTGCTTGAAGAATTACACACTAACAACCAAATGGGTAAACATTCATCCACCCACTTTAATTCAGTGAAGACCAGATGATAACAACATTAAAAATCTATTAAATGCAGGTACCAACCCCCAGAAACTCAGACATCTGTGATCATTTACTGGGCTGAACCACTGATGATTCTGCCAAGGAACTCAAGTAGCACCACATCAACATCTGTCTGGAGCAGCTGAAGACAGACAAACAATCTGGAATATCCACATTGTTTCAGATGTTGATTCCCATCTTATTCTCCTGCAGATAAGTACAATATTCTGTACTCAAGTGTCTGTTTAAAAAACAAAACCAGGCTTTGCATAATGGGAAAGATTCACATTATCTATGGAAATCTGACTGGGAAATAAGAAACAAGTTCAAATAAGACATGAGTAAATTTGTGGTAGTCACAGAAGGTTGTGTGGCAGGAAATAAAGATCTTCAACAGTCGAAACACCACCCACACTGTGACAGGAGATGTCAAGGTAGATGCATTCACGTAGTACTGCATATTTAAAATGTCTCAGAGTGGTTTCCAATTAACTACAAAGATGTTAAAACACAGATGCTGTTTCCATTGTGACATGAGACAGAACCTCTCACTGGAAAATGAAGAGGTTCTCTAACACTGAGAAGCCCAAACACATTTGGCTTCTAGGAGTTACAAAAAACCTGTCTCAGGAGGAGTACATAAACAAAGGTGAGTGGGTGAAGTACTTCCAGAGCAGCACCAAAAAGTCAGTTTTGTACTGATAAAGGGCAGAAAAATAGACCTGTGAGATTTCAGAGCTTTGCTTTAAATTTTTCTCCAAAAAGCTGTGGGTAACCTATTACCAAAACTTCAAAAGAAAAAAAAAATCACGTGGTGATCTCTGGGGTTTCCATTTTCTGGCTGTAATAATGTACAATACTGACTTTATGTTCATATTACCAATAAAAACTCACTGCTTGTTAAGCAGAATTTCAGTGAGGACCCTGATCCTCCACCAGGAAATAATGCTGCTTCAAGATTTTCATGTGAAAGTAGAAAACAATTCTCATGACTTAATGTCTTGCTTTACTACATTAAGGTATTTACAGAGCAATGACATTTTACTGCTAAATAATGGAAACCTCATTTTACATGTCAGCATTGTTCTAGCATCCAGTGACAATGTGTCACTGGGGAACCAGAAATTGTGAATTACACTGTGTGTTTGGATAAATAGTGAAATCTAATAAGGATGAACTATTTCCACTCAAGAAATCTCAAACATAAACAAGTATTTTTGCCTGAAAGGAAAGGAATTGAGACTCAAAGGAACAGCCTCTGGAAAGGCAGAAATGCTGATAGGAATAGCAGTCTTCCCAGTGATTGATGATGGAGATAATGGTTCATACATCCATACACTTAAATGGCTGTCTTTCCCCATGACTGCTGTCTAATTAATGTGAGCCATTATTCATGTAAAAGAAAAATTTTGCTTCTGGAGAAAAAAAAAATGCTGCAAACTGACAGCAGTAACAGTGCTAGAAACATGCCAATTAGAGTGATTTCTGCCAAGCAGCAAAAGGGCACAAAACACTGGTTTCCAAGCAACTGACATTATAAAGTATTAAATACACTGGAAACTAAAATTGGCAGATAAACACTTCACCTTCTCAGCACCGCCTCGCTCTCCCTTTGCTTTTCAACTCTGTGTGGCCTCTCCTGCTTCCTATAGGCTCCACTGTACCTTCCAGTAAATATATGCACTAAGGGATGCCAGCTTATCACGCTCCTAAACATTAAACATCTTCTGTCTGCATATATTAGAGTAGCACTGGGACAGATTCACAGGTAAGGACAGACAAGGTCGTAACTAGAACTCCAAAAATAACACATCAAAGTCTGCCAGTACAGGCTGCCATTTCAATCACATTGAAATGGTTTTGTACTAAAGCGAGATCCACAGCCACTATCAGGAAAAGAAGTAGGAGAAACTGCTCTTCAGGTCACAGGCAGTCTGTTGTTCCAGGCAGAAAAGATGGATTAGGAGAGACTGGGGTTTCTGCACGCAGAGTGACTTTTAGAGATCTGCCTTCAGGAAACTTAAACCATTTTAAAGAGCAATCCAGCTCCTAATTTAAACCAGAAAAAGCAGTCGGTTGAACACTGTTGAACTTCCAGCAGTTTGACATTTCACTTTATCTAACCAGCACAGCCCAGGGAAGCAGGAGCACAGGAGGCATTTCCCTCAGACTCTGGCTAATTCCATGCAGAGATTCTGTGTGCCCTTTGCAGGGCTTGGCTGGCTCATGGAATAGCACAGACACTTCCCCTTTGGGCTTCCAGCTCAAAGGGGTCAATTCTTAGACACTGAGGATGACCACAACTTGTCATTTTGACACGGCACCTGTGCTTAGATGACTGTCCTTTCCAGTTTCTATCAGTTTTCATACCTTCTTTTTACACACACAAAAAAAAGGAGTTCTCAGCCAGTCTCGTCTGAAGCAATATGCTTCATTTTAAATACTATTTTTTGTGAACAGGAGTATGTCCAATACACTTGCATGGTCTTGGTGGGCTGAGTTGGTCTCAGAAGTAGTATTTTATTTATAGATTAACCACTACAAGTTTCCAATAGTTTTGTAATATCTCTTGCTGTGTAGCAGCTCTTAATGCTTGTGCAATTTGTTAATTAGAAAGACTTCTACTTTCTTGGTTCTCATACAGTACATCCTCATGCAAGCAGGGATTACTTAACATTATTTTTGGATCCATTTCCAGGCGTCACTGGAACAAAGCAATAAGACAGGATCTCCCTCAGAGCTCAATGGCATTTTGAAGGGGCTGTGCTGTTTGAGTTTACTCAGTTCTAGTAAAAATAGCAATAGAAATGAAAACATAACTCTTAGCTCAAAGCCACAGATATTTGAATGCTCCAGGACAAAGGTGGTATCGTTCCGGCCACACTGTATTCAACCCACTGAATCCAACACTGGGAAGTACAAAGCAAATTCCTTCCCATGTTTCTGTGCTGTGTGGGAGTAGAAGGATATCCAGGAGGAAACAGGGATCTCCTGGAGTGACTGCGCCCATCATCAGGGAACACTTCATACCTAGGAACAGTGACTGATAGTTTTGAAAGATGAGTAGTTTGCATCCTGTCTCATCATCCTCTTTTATATCATCGTGAGGACTCAAGAAAATGTGAGAGAATATTACTGACAGGAGGTATGAGGTCATAATTATAAGGTTTATCTTTAGTTTAATTATGTTTTTAATGTGTAAGGCAGAATATTAAAGCTGTATGAATGCAGCTAAGTCTGTTCCAGTAATGACTCCTCAAACATTTCTGAGATAATTTAAAAATTCCTACTAGTCTGCTATGTCACTGTGATAATTTAAAAAACTTCCTCACACTTCGTTCCATTATACTCTTTCATACAAACAAGCTGCAAGATCACAGACTCTACTTCCTGTGAATATGTATCAATTAACATCCAATTAAGACAACTGCTGGGTGTCCTTTTCAATCAGGAGGAAAAGCAGCAAAAACCAAATCCACAGAGGTCATTTGTATTCACTGACTCTCTGTAGTAAGTATTAGCATGCTGCTCTGCTAGCCTGACTGCTTTAATTGAGATTAAAAGTTGCTGCCCCGGAGAAGAAAACTCTCGTTTTCTTCTTTATTTCTTGCACTTTCCATTCTCCTTTTTAAAATATTATTACAAGAAGCATTGCTGACACGGCCTTTGATCCAAACCAGCAGCATAGTCATTCTTATTTGAAATTATCTTCTCCTGCAACTTCCTATTTCAACATTTGGTTAAAATGTCTGTGGGGTTTGATTTCTTTGCCATTCTTACGGTTCTTACAGTTTCTTTTTCTCTAGATTTATATAAAGTGACAAACCCTTAAGGTGAGTGGCTGATATGTTTTCATTGTGAAAATGCTTCCACCCAGGCATGTGAACTTAGTTTTGAATGCAGCTGCAAGTTCAATTTGTGGGACTAGAAGAAGATGGCCAAGGGATGTTTAACAGGTAGGGGGTTTCTTACTTACCAGCCCTTCAAACTCTGCTTGGGATGTTAAAATTAAATTGAGCTCCTTCCATCTTCTACATCAGGAATAAAAGGGATTCTGCAACCCAATTTTTATAGCCAAGAACAGTTTCACTAAAACCACGGTCTTCTGTGGGTTGGAGGACAGGTCTGGTCAGGACTGAACAGACAATTCTGCTGATAATGCACATAAAGGACCACAGTCCTTTGAATATGTCCTAAAATATGACATCAAAACACATTAAGGTCAAATCTATTCACATCATTAAAAAATATATGTTTAACATAATTTTGCAGATTGCATTACCATTAAAAATTCCGTGGAAGGCTAGTCTGCATTTATCATAACGTGGCCCAGGAAACAAATGTCCTCAGTAAAATCAGGCTAAACAGTCCAGCTGTTAGAGAGAACAACTGCACTCCCCCAGAGTAATGGGCTGCAGCTCACAAAAAGTCTTTCCCTGGAGATTCTAATTTAGTAGATCAACTTTGAAATTAGAAATAAAATCAGAGAAGCAGAGGCAGCACTGAAGTCTAGAAGAATTAGTAAGATGAGGTGGGTATTTACTTCCCTGAGACACCCAAAGTTCCAATTGCAGCTGTAAAAGTGCCAATTAATCTCACATACCCAATTTGACTTTCATAATTTCACCCTGAGAGTAACAATATTTATCCACCTAATACCTATCAGTGCTGCAGAGTTGAATAGGACAGTGCCTGCACATACTTGAGTATCAGGCATTATAAGATTCATCAGATTAGCATTCATAAAAGTTTAAGAGAGTGGTAATGAGATTTTAAAAGGACAAATAATTCAATTAAAATAGTAAGAACAAATATTACCTATGTGTAAAAATCCTGTAACTTGCATTGAAATGAGTGGTCCATCTTGCTTCATCTAAATGCCTACAAATCAATGCCCACAATGAGCTTTTTGCTCAGCTCAAAAAGCTAAACAAGTCCTTTTATATCAATTAAATGAGGGGAATTTGCATCCTACAGAACACTTGCAGCTATTTCTCTTCCTACTAATTTGAAAATAAAGAATGCAAAGCAACCAAAAGCAAGCTCCAAGCACCTGCAACTCATAGATCAAGAAGTAAAGTGATCTTTGGCAGGTTATCATCAAAAGAACTTCAACTTGTCCTCAAGGAGACAAACCCTCTGAAACTTAGCAGAGAATAATGACTGAAGGCAAACATAACTAACAGTGCATTTATGGCAAAACCAAGTCATGCTTTACTAAAATGGCTTATCCAGCCTTCAAAATACATAGGATTTATTATTTTGTTTACGGTTTATTGCTATTTTCAGTTAAGTTTATCAAGGGAAAATCCACTAAAACTGATTCAGTTGACTAAGTGAATAATAAAAATAATTGGGGGCAGAGAAGGGTAAAAAGGGAAGCATGTGAACTCTAATGTTACCCCAAGTAAACAGTATGAAATTTAGAAATTGCTCTCACATAATAATTTGGGAACATTTAAACCACTTAAATTTCACTTTATTGTGAAATGTAAAGCTCACAGCAGTACATGCAAAGAAACTGGTTTAACTTCCTTGACTTTTATGCAGTTAATCTCAAACAATGCAAGAGCTTAATTTTTCTTCAACTTATGCTGATACAATATCCCACGTTGTCTCGACTGCCACATTTGCTTAGATTTAACCTAATTATTAAGTCCTTATAAAGATGTCTGTCTTATTGCTGCTTGCTTTAATTCAACTTTTTTTCCCCTAGTGAATGCTCTTCAAAGACTTAAAGTCTCAGAAGCTTGTAAACACTCGTGTAATTTGTACCCTGCTGGGGCTGGCAAGGGTAATTTGTCAGTTTTATTTGCAGCAGGCTGTAACTAAACCCTGCCAGACGTAAATCATCTCTTTGTACTCTTTGCTGCTCAATCGCAAATGAATCTCTTTCCTTAGATTAACACTCCCATCAACGAAGTCAGAAGTTTCCAGAAAAATTTAGAAAACCCTGGAGTCACCTACTCCAAGGCTTATTATGCAGTTTAGCAACTGTTTAAGGTAATTCTGAGAAAACAGAGTGAGTGGTCTCTGTAGGCAAGTTTGGAGCGCAAGCAGAACTTGTGAGTGCCACAGAAAAGCAGAATGAAGCCTCAGTGCTCTCAGCTTAAGCACCGCCTGCAGTGGCAATGGTGACACCTGGGTGACACCACATTTTTACATATTAAGAGTACCAGTGCCTAAATCGGAACTTCCTCTGCCAAAGCCTCCCTCGACAGACCTCCTGCTTGCGGGTGTTTTGTTTAGTTTGCTTGGTTTCTAATGTTTGTTTATTTCTTGAAATGAGACCATAAGAATTGTCCTGCTGGACCAGAAGTTTCTTGTGTCTAGTGGCAATAGAAGATGGTTTCTAGGAAAAGAATGTTCAACCTTGTATGGCCCTGGCTGACTAAAATTTCTGCATGTTTTGGGTTCCTTCCCTTGACTCAGATCCATTCCCAGTTCTCTGAAGAGGAAGAGCATCTTCCCTGGTTCCTGTGGATCAGACTGAAAGTCACCAAATTGAAAATAAACATTACAGCATTAATTAAGAACAGCTCAGTCCAGAGAAGGTATGTGCAGTCTCAGGGTTCCAAATATTTTCTGAGCTGGTCATCACCTGTGACAGCATTGTGTCATCTCACCAGCATGGAAACAAGTCTGAGTTTAAGTTTGACAGAGATCTTGCAGGAAGTTGAGCAACCATGACCTTCATTAAAATACCAGGCAGGGAGAAGAGCTTGTTCAATGGCCTGGCCTTAAAGAATGGCTGCTCTGAGCACTCATGGATTAACAAACTACAAAAGTTACACATAATTTTCAAAAGAAGTGGTGCAAATAAATTTTTCTACTGAGATGCAGACTGGAGTGAAAGTGCCTCCACCAGTCTGGTGTAGAAAAACTATGTACGCCAGGAAGTGTCTTTGGTGCACAAATAGATTCACATAGGAAATACCTTTGCAAAATGCATGTATGCCTTGTAAATCATTATGCTTAAATGCTTAAGAAATGTAACTTTTCTCTTGGGAGACTATTATATAGACTGCTGTGTCTGACATAAAAAGAATATCCAATTTCCAAACCTAGGAATAGAAAATTACTTACTTGTAGCTGCTTTTCCCTGAAGGTACACTCTGTCATAAACCTCTATTCTGGGTCTGTGCTTTCACCCCCAAGGAAGGCACAGACCCATAAAAAGCCCTCAAGTCAGACACAAGAACAATTTTGGAACTCCCTCAACCATCAGTTTCTTCAAGTGGAAAAAAAAGACATATTCCTGCCTATTAAAAAAAATTATATTGATAGATTAATAAAAAAAGACTTCAGATCACTCAGCAGTGTCTGGAGTTTGGGTTTAAAAGACCATGAAAATGGTAATTCCTTCCTGCACTAGTTTTAGATCAAAGGGCTCATTCACTGATTCCAAGCAATCCAAAGCTCCAGGCCCCCAGAATTTGTGTCCATATACTCAAGGTAGAGCAAATGCACAAAAAAGGGGGCCCAGCAGACTTAGAGCTGTGGCAGGAACACTTGCTGTGCTGTGTAGCTTTTGCACAACAGAGCAAAGCCTGAGAACATTCAGGTACTTAAAAAAAATGGACTAGAACATTTTGCTTTTTGGAATCTTGACTTAAGAAAGCATAAAACTCTTTAAAAATTTGTGTTCCTATCTAAGGTTTCAGCAGAACAAAGGTTCAGCCTTCACCAGCTGGAAATGCTAACCAGAGATTACTGGACACATTCAGCATGGAGAGTCTCTTACACTGAACTGTAATGAAAATAAAAATTAAGTATTTGTCATTACATAAATTAAGTAATCTCAATTTGACATTTTTTCCCCCAGGGATCAAAGTAATTTATTGTAACAATTTGTAACAAAAAGCAAGCTTAGAATATTAAATGTCTTAATCTGTGGCAATAGGCTTTCAGTAGTAGACTAGATTTTAGAAATGAGTGATGAGACAAAACACTTAAAAAATTATTTCCAGCATAGAAACATAAATGTTTGTAACTTCATTCCTGTACACTCAAGAACACAACTGATCTACCCATAAATAATAAAAGACAAATAAAAAGACAAATAATTATTTCCTCTGATAAGCCCTTCTAAATTTCACAGTACTTTTGAAGGTACAAAGATGCCAGATGGATGGAACAGACTTTGCAGGTGGAACACCTCCAGAGAAGTTGCTTCAGAAGCAAATTGATTTTTAAAAAATGAAGTTTTCATATTTTGGGTAATACTCAACTTGTATCAGGGGACATGGCTTTTGAGAGTTCAGTAAAAATCCAATAAATTCTAAGTATTTGAACACCCTTTGATCTTTTTCCTCCTTTTCAGTTACCGTTTCCTTAAGGCTGTCTTCCCTGGCAGGTCTGTAACCGGGATCAGCGCCTCCTCAGCACCATCCCACAGCACAAAATGGAACAACCCTCCCCAAAGCCATGAACCTCTGCCGGCTTTCTCATTCATCACCTCTGCTCCAGGAACAGCAGGGAACAGAGGGACACTCACAGGATTGGTTATTTTGTTGTTTTTTGGCTTCTTTTTTTTTTATTTTATTACACACATTGTATTTAAAGAAAATATTAGAAGAAACCTGACTTGGATACTTCAGGACCAGAGAATTTCCAGGCTGCTCTGTTCATGACACCTCTACTTGGTTTTGTTTTCCAGAAGCAGTTAATTGTTGAATTGTTGCCAGCAGCCAGGTACCATTAGCTCTCCCCAGCGACACAAATAAAACAAATTAAGAGTCCGTCAGGCTCGCTCCGCACCGAGGAGCAGGAGGGTGGGCGGGAACGGAGCCCTCAGGTTTCAATGGCGGGAAAGCAGCGGCGCGGTGACCACGGGCACGGGCTGGAGAGTTTAAAGTGTTATTTAAAGTGTTTAACGCCACAGAGACCGAAAATTTGTTCTCTCAGGCGCAATATTTCCTTTCCTCCTGCCTCTGGCCAGCGAGCTCTGCCAGGCCCCGGGGAAGGGGAAAGAACTGTGACCGCCCCGGCCTCCCTCAGGGACGGGACCCTCGCTCCATGCCCTCCCCTCAGGCGCCGAGGGTGTGATCCCAAAGCCTTCCTCTCGGGAAACAGAAAGGAAAAACTTCTTTTCCTCAATATTATCTGTCATTACAGCGGCATGAATTGGAAAGGTGCAATCCGAGCTTAAAATGAGACGTAATTATAGAACAGTAGAACTCTCTCTTTTTAATTTGCCGTGCAGTTATAAAACCAGAAAACACTGCTGGAGTGTCTCGTTTGTTAAACTCAACAATACGTTATTGTGACAGCCTGTACAGTCTTTGCAGCTTGGGTGGTGGAGGGTTTTTGGGTTTCTTTTTTTAGTATTTTCAGCTTAAGAAGGCTTTCATTATAGCTCATCTAATTTCCTTCAAGCCTGTTGCAGTGATCATTTGCTGATGTTAAAAAAAAAAAAAAATTAAAAAGCTCATACAACTCCATATGTGAGAAACAATAAATTAAAAAAAAATCATAAAGTAATACAGGAGACATCACCATAAAGTGAGATTACATAAGGAAATGACCCGAAAGTTTTCTGTGGCAATGATGATGGTGATTTTTGAGAACTGGAATGGGGCAGCTGCAGGTGAGAGGAAGGCAGCCAGGCTGCAGTGCTGCTGCAGCAGGTGGAGCTCGATGCCCTCCGATCGGCCAGGACTCCACTCCCACGGACCTGGAGGCGACCAGAGCTCTCGGGAACCCCTGGCATTCCTACTCCTTTCCTTAGACAACTCCTCCCGTGATCTCCTCACCTCTAGAAAGAAAATTGCAGGCTCCTGAAGTATTTTTGGATCAAAAGAATTGATTTCTTTCAGTCAAACTCTTCTTCTGCAGACTCTAGATTTCACCCAAACAATTCCCAAATACTTCCACTCTCTCTTCTAGATAATTCTGGAGGTTAAAAGTTGCTCAATTCTGACGAATCCATCCTTTTGTTAACATTATCCCCATGTCACACACCTGTCATCTTTGCAGATGTCATTCTGTAAGTTTTGAGATTTTTCCAATTTTTTGTTTGTTTGTTCAAGCTGGTGAAAGAACCTCTTTCCTCTGAATTAATGATGTTTTTTCATTCTGGGTAACTCATTAAGTTTATAGTAGCATCAAAACTAGCAGACTGACACACCTATTGCACTCTTCTTCCTGACAATATGTCACTCAACCAGGAGTATTATGATAGCATTTGCAAACTGAATGTATTTTCTTGAAAATAAATCAGCACAGCCTCATCATGAGACAACATTTAGTCACCCAAATGCAAGATTGACCTCAAAAAAATGTGGGTTTTGATTTTATGAAAATGTTTAGGCAGCTTTTGTAAAGCACCACATACAGAGATGGCTGCTGCAGTTCTGCAGGCAGGATTCTAAATGTTGAATTTTAAAGGCAGTGTTCTAGCCAAGCACTCAGGAATTTTTTTCCCCTATTTCCTCTTTTATTGCTGCTGCTCGATACTGACCCATCCTGCCCTCTCACTAGAAAGTGGGAACACAGCACAGACATCAGGACCAAAAGAGAATTTTCAATTAAACACAAGAGGCTCCAAGACAAAGGACGTGACAAGGAATAGACTGCAGAAAATTTAGATTTCTTTCAGAGCAACACTATTTTAGTGCTTAGGAAAAAAGAAAAAAAGCCACAACTAAATCTGCACAAAGACAAGACACCTGATTTGTTAAGGCTGTGCTGTGCCATATCAATAACGCAAAGCACTTTGCAGTTGAGGATCTCAGTTGCCAAGGGAAGCACTTGGTAAGAGCTGCTGCAGCAGTTTCCACACTGCTGCTCTGGTCAGAACGGTGCTGGCACCCACGGAAAGGGGCCTCTGTTTTTCCATGTTTTTCCATGTTTTTCCATGTTTTTCCACGGCAGTTTTAATGAGCAAGGCAGTTCCAGTCCTGTCGGGCGTCCCTCTGCACTCCAATGAACATGTTACTGTCAGTTACACATCAGCCAAATGGAAGGAGACAGCTCAGAAGTCAGACAAAGGTTGCCTGCTAGCGAGAGCATGAGGAGGAAACTCGGAATAGATTCAATTTCATCTCTGTCAGGAATTTCCTCTGACACCCTAAATAAAACATTTAGCACCTTATCCCAGCTAGCAGAGTCCTTTTCTTGACTGTGATGAATTCCACAGCTCATGGTGTCTCTACTTCCTGTGCCTGGAATGGGAATTAAAACATATCTCTTCCATAAACATCCACAAAGGATTCTGATATTATAAACATCAAAAAAAAGCATTCTGATATTATGGATATCATGGAAAGCACCTGTACAGAAAAATCCCCTATTTTCATGACAAAGCCATCTTTAATAGCTTGGTATTGTTTATTCCATTCATTTACTTCTATTTCTCATACTCCTGTGAGAAATCATCTTTTTATTTTCTTGTCTCCAAGGATTATTTACTAGCTCTGGCAAGGCTGGTAAGTTTTGTAAAATAACTGGATCAAATTAATCACAGTTGCAATATTATTGCTATCAGTGCATTTACCCTACAGTAACTTTGAACCCTTTAAGCACCTACATAATTTGATCTGCCATCTTTATAGTCTTTGTAAACTCTTTTCATTCAGATTATTTAAAAATTTTAAAATGTGTCCTTGGAAGTCAATACAAATAAGGAGGAAAAAAAAGTTTCCTTCTGGTTTTAGGTATGACATCTCTCCGTACCACCTGTCTTTGTCTTCTGTTTCTGTCCTTTTTGTGGTCTTTGGACATTGTGCCTGTAATTAGATATTTGCAACCCTCCCAAAGCCCTTTATGCACATTTTTGGTTGCTTACTGGCAATGACAATGTTGCTCAGTGTTAGCTGATGTTTTCTAGATATTTTCCCCCTACTTAAGTCAAAATTATAAATGTTCTTGCCAAATCTCCCAGAATGCCAAATGTCCAAAAGCCATTTTCAATTGCCAAACATCCATTCTACTGAAAATTAATGCAATCACTGTTAAACAGAAAAGAAGAAAACCTCATCTGCACCATAATACTGCTCACTTCCTCCTTGCTATTAGAGTTCAAAATAGATTACAAAAGTGCTGAAAAGAACCCTTCAGGCACAAAGGACACTCGGAAAGCAGAAACATCCATAAACATCTTTAAAAAATTGGTTTGTTACTTCTGCTAGTCTAACACAGGATTTCTTATTGCAACGTTATGCTAAAAACATGAGAGTTCACGAACCAAGGCAGGAGTACCTAATAAAATTATCAGACCAATATCTGCTACAGCACAAACCCTCTATTCAATCCAAAAGCAGCAAACAAAAAAGAACATGTTATTCTGTTTTATTGCAGAGTAAGAGCAAAGTTAATTTGAAAGAGAATTGGGGGAAGACACAGCTGGAGAGCAGAGTTTCCAGCCTCAGGAAATTCAAGGAAATGTAATTCAGAACAAATTATCTCTTTAATTACTTTTGACCAAATCAATAAGAAGCATGGAATAAAGAGCATGATGGCTGCCACCTGGTAGAGGACTAAGAAGACCAAAGTTGAAAAGTAACACAAAACTAAAACTCAGCTGTGGTAAGGACAATCAGAGCACTTCTTTTACTGAATTAAAAAAAAATAAAAATAAAAAAAGGGAGAGAAGAGTGTCAAGGATATTAGCTCAATAGACAAACAGTGTGTGCAGAAGTCAATGGTTGGTTTTGGCCATTTCTCACTGTTCTCAGCTGTGAAGACTGTTGATGCTTCACTATTTTGTCCACTCCCAAAATATCCCATCATTACTCAGGAATCAGAAAGAAGAATCCCCAAGACCTCTCGTTTCCTCCAGAATCTCCATTACTTCTCCCATGCTGGCTTTTATTTACCAAACACCAGTGTAGGAATTCTTTACTGTTTGAGTTCAAGGCAAATACTTATTCTTGTCAGTGTGTTAATAAACCAGAGCAAGATCTTACCTCTCCCTTGGCTTGGTTCCCAGGTCTGAGCAGGAATACTCACACCCAGAGCTCGTGTGTGTGTAGCTAAGCGGGGCTGGATGGGACAGAGCCCTCTGGCAAGGCAGAGATGGAGGGGCTGCAGGGCCTGCACTGGCATCCAGCAGCAGTGAAAGCTCCCAGCCTATCTTTATTAATAATTAATAATACACGGCTCCCATTCCCACAGTAGCTCAGCACCTTTAAGGCATTAATCCTCACAGCAGCAGTGTGCCATTTTCCTCTTTGACTTACTGAATAATGAGGGTGGAACAGGACAAGTGCCTTGTCCTGGCTATTCCAAGCAGGACAGTGAACCCAAAACCTCCATCTCAGCATGGAAGCCCCAGATCCCTTCACACAGCCTGGCTGAATGTTCCAGCATTTGTCACTGTCACCAAGGAACATGTGAGGAGGCAAATTGCTGAACCTCCTCCTCTCTCCTCAACCATGCTTTAGTTTAACATTCCACAACTGTTCTTCATGTGGCTGCTGGGCACTGGGATTAAAGCAGATTTCAGATGTGCTGTCGACACCTCGCCCTCTGCCTTTTTCTCTTTCTTATCACAACTCCTTGGGGACCTTAAGATCTTCAGTGTTTCAAACAGTTTCTTTAAAAGTCTTGGCACCTATATGTGAGCAGGAAAATGTGTTCATTTTATGGGCTGAGTAAATGAAAATTCACTCTGATGTGACCTTTTCTTGGATTTTTTTCTTGAAGGGAAGCAGAGTGGTCATTTTCCATCTCCAGTATCCTGCATCTACATTCACAGCACTCACGCTGGGATGGCTGGCTCAGCTGATCTGTTCACCAGCTCCTCACGAGGTGTCTGACAGTGATCATCTGCTTTATCCTCTTCACAGTATAGCTGCCAGATGAAATTCTAGCAGAAACTGAATTTTACAGCACCAATAAACTGGCCTGTAACTGAGCACCAGCTATTATAGGTCCTTCACACAAGGATCAAACCTGCAAATGGAGAATCTTTGTTGTCCAAAAGCACAGTCACACTAGCCAGAATTTTAAAATAATTGAAAATTTGATTTTACAAGACAATTTTCCCCCCTAGGAGTAGACATCTTACAGTTTTTGCATAGGTCTTACTGAAGTGCAGACATGCCTGAAACATTATTAATTTTTCAGTGAAACAGAGCTGACCTCTACTACAAGTACCATCCTTGGCCCAGAAAAAAAAACCTCAGAAAGATGAACTACTTCCTATTTCACTGTCAGACATATAATGGGAAAAAAAAATTATCCAAGTGCCAACACAATGCAGACAATGCAGTGAGACTTGCTGTGAAGCCTGAGGTGAAAGAAAGGAGCTTTGGAGTCCTTTTTCCTGTAAGCTGCTGTATCCCACTTAGTGAGTAAATGGATTTCTGGCCAAAGCCATTGTCATCACTGAGCCCGTTCCCACAGAAAAGCATTCCCTGAGAGGTCCTGGGAGCAGCCATGAACAATCCCACTGGTTTTGTCCATAAATAGAAAAACTCATTCTGCAAACAGAAATGAACATTTTTCAGAAGAACTAAAAATCATTTAACCCCCCAACAACAAAGAAAAACATATTAAAAAGATACAATGACAGGCTTCCTGGAATAACTGTCTCAAACAACAGCTGGCCAAGTATGACAGATTCACACAGAAGAAAGAGCTGGCTGTGCTTTGTAACAGACATCATTTCAAACCCAGATCTCAGAACTCCCTTGATCCAAAGAAAAGTTCTTTTAGTTGGCTCAGGGGCAGAAAAGCTATTGGTAGAACGAACAACGACTTATGGTTAAATTCACCTCTGGAAAGAACTGGGGGTGCAAAACCAGCTCTGTAAGCAGAACACACATCCTTTTAAAAGGATACAGCTTTCTCATCATATCCAGATAGACAATATCCTAATGCACAAATTACAGATTCTCTCCTTGAAGAGCAAAGGCAGATGAATCACAATCTCTCAGCAGATTGGCAAATACAAAATTTCTTTGGTGTTACTCTGCATGCAGTGATATACCTAAGGTCTAAGCCTATAGATAAGACCTATACCTAAGACTGCAACCCTCCATATGGAGGAGTTAGACAACAGGAATAAACTTCCATAGGGTCATTATGGAATTTATCAAACTATGCTTTGTCTATCAAAACTTCAACTTCTACATTTATTTTTCACACTGTCTAATCTTTTTGAGATTCTAAACCTATTTCAAAAATGCAGATGATTGGGTTTGTATAATAAGAAATTTAATGACCTGTAAAGTGAGTGCATCTGCCAGCCCTAAAAAAGTCATCTTTTCACCACGTAAACATCCCAATACGGGTCTGATGGTTCCACTGTTACTTTTCCAGGCTTCCACTCCTGTTGCCTCCTTAAAACAAATGTACATTTTGGGATGTAAGTTGAAGACTAAGAATATTAAAATGCTTAAATATTTCTTACAATATTTTTCCAATAACACTTTGTAGAGAAATATTCTCCTTCTCTAAGTAAACTGAAAATAGAGAGTTTGCAAACAAAAAGATAAGCAAATTCTGAGCCACTGTTTAGTTTCACTCAAGCGTATTTTTGTCAAAGGGTCAAGTTCTGTGCTGGAATAAAAATCCTGATTGAATATGTATTTTGACAGGGATGAATATGATCCATATTGCAACAGCAGAATGAGTGTGTATCCAAAGACTGGCTGGCACCAACTCCATCCACAGTAAACATGAGACAGATGAACATGTCAAGAAAAAGATCTTAGTGGCTACATTTTATGCAAGATTACACAGCATCCTTTAATCCTGATACAAACTCCAAATCACCCTTTACAGCTATGCATACAGAATGTGCTTTAAATATAACACACAGAACACAATTTAAATGTAGCATACAGAACTCAAAATGACCTCTCTTTATTATGTGTTTGCAATTTACATTAAAACTAGCATTCAGGCACACACATCCAGGCTGGACATCGGTTTATATTTGCTAACATTCTGGCCTAGATTTGTTTGGTTTACTACAAACAAAGCCCTACCTGTAACTTTAAAAAATATTAGCATTTAGGTTGTACCCTACACTCCTCACAAGTGACACACGGTCCAAACTGCTAAAGGTCTGACACGTAAATAAGGGAATAAGCCCCAGTCAAGCTTGCCTTTCTGAAGGACAGCTATTTTGAGCAGCCGTTTGTGATGGCCCTGCCAGCTGCACACACAGCCTGCCTTGCATCTGTGGCCCATTCTCTGTGAGCATTGCCTTTGTTTTCATTTCCTAGTTTGTGTGCCATTAGTTTTAAGGCTGGATGTCACAGTGCTGTTAAATCACTGTTTTCGAGCAGCGGTGTCTCCCAGCTGACCTCAGAGCAAAGGCACAAAGACTTGATTTCTCTGCACTTTCTCTGACGAGCCAGGGGTGCTGAGAGCCTCCAGCTCACATAGCAAACATGCTCTGACTCACCACACACCAACCCAGATCTCACACAGATAATCAAAACGAACATTAATTTATGAGAACAGCTCAAAGTGAAAATACCTGAAGGGAAAAAATTACATACACAGTATTTCACTGAGAGAGCTTCTCAAAATGGAAGGATTCGAACATTACTGATGAGCTAATGGAAACGGCAAAGCGATTGTTTGGAAAACGTTTTTAGGGGGCTGGTTTGGGATGTTTTTTAAAATGTTTTTTATCTGCTTTCCCTAAGAGATGCAGCAAGCTCACTATCAGCAAGAGTGATCTCTGACTGTCAGACAACACAGCTAAACAAATTTTGTGCTTCTGGGCTTTTAGAAAAAGTCAGGGAAAAAAAACCCAAACAAGTAGAGCTTTCATCTGATGAACCTGGACAGGGATCACTAGGATCCTGCCAAGGTTTAATTTCTCATTTTTCATGTATTACCGTAATTGTTTATGTAGTTCAGACTGTTGCATAGTGACACAGGCTCTAAACAGGGCGACAAGAAACAAACCCAAACAAATAAATAACAATTCCAAGATGCAGCAATGCCTCTGATGGGTGTTTAGAGTGAGCTTATTTTATAGAAATCCACCTATGATCTTCGCCAGCACTGGCAGCAGTTGTGGAGCAGAGCTTGGGGGGGGATAAGGAGCCTCCAGTGATGTACAGCTGCCTGCACAGAGGAGTCAGCTCCCTGAACTGTGATGAGCAATTTGTCTCACAGCTTTGATCCACTGTCATTTTAGCTGACACTGACTCCAGGAATTAATTTCTAACATTTCAGGGTAACCTAGTAAAAAAAAAAAAATTGAAGTGGTTCATGGTAGCTATCTGTAGATAACCTATCACCTGCTGCAGGTGTTGACAGCAAAGTTAAATATCTCCTGTTACAGCACAAAAGCACTCAATTTCCCAAGCACATAAATACATAACCCTACCCAAGGCAAAGTATCAACAAAGTAAAGCAGCATAAAGGACAAAATTTTTTAGCCATATACTCTAAGCTAATACTCTTTTGGTCCTATGTATGTAAGAGGCTTCCTGAGTGGAAGAACAGATCCTTTATTTCAACTCTCTGCCCACTGGAAAAGGACATCAGTTCCATCACAATGGAATCGGACTAGAATATGTTTGGGGTTTAATTATATGACAGTTGCTATAGAGCTTTAATTATCTTGCTAATGTGATAAGTGCACTGCATGAAAGCCATAAATATTTCTCACTCTGGCTGAACTGATCAACACTAAATAGAGCAGCAAATAGTGGCTTTGGAAGTCATTTAGGAAGGGAATATAAACCCTCGTTAACTTCAGCCCTACTGTTATGCTGTCATCATGCTGCAGATGGATCACAAACCCTCGATTTCAGCATGTTTTGGGCAAAAATCTTTGTCATTGGCAAACTGGCACTGAGCTGTGGCTTCAGGTTGTCATGCTTGGCCATCGTGAACCAAAGGCACTCACACCGTTCTTCACCAGCCCGTGAACCTGCCGAGGTCATGACACCTGCAAGAAGGCACTGATCCTAAGAGCTCTCAGTGAGCAACCTCTGGTCCTTTCCTGGTTCCCGTTCCCCTGTATCCAGGCAGGAGGTGACAGGAGAGGAAGGCTGCTGCCCCACAAATACACAAGTTGAATTTGTCCACAAATCAACCAGCAATAACATGTAAAAGTCTTATTCTGACAGTGTCAGACAGGACAGGTTTGACTTCCTGCCATTAACTCTCCCAGCATACAGGTAAAAGTTTGTTCTTTAGTTTTAGGCCCTAGTTGTGAGTCAACTTGATTTATTCTTAAATGAAATAGCTCCTCAAAAGGCAAGGTAAACAATAAGCAATGAGGATCAATTGTTACTTAATAAAGCTGTAAGTCTTCCTCTATCTGAACTGGGAACAATCAGGTTCAAGGGGTACAAGCACTATCAACTGAGAGCAGAAGTCAAAACCAGTGGATTCCTGAAGCACTGGGATGGATATTGTTATGAATGAAATTGCCAATCTAATTTTATAAATAATTTGCCATAGACAAATTATGATATAATAAAAAACAACAAAATTTATTTCACGTTCAAATGACAGAATTTCGATCAGCCACGAAACGGACAGAGTCTAGCCCGGGAATAGACCCTGGGTGACACGCTACACAGCTCTGAGCCCTGGCAGCTCCAGAGTGCAGCGGCACACCATCGCAGTCTCGAGTCTAGGTTTTATACTCTTTTTCTTGCCACAGGCTAGGAAGTCCTTTGTCCTTTTCGTAATCAAGCAAGTCCCAAAAGCTTCTCCGGTTCAGTAGAATGCTATCTGATGAAAGATGATCCAGTTCTCAATGTCTTCGGGAATAATTCATCGACTCCTAGTCTTGTGCTAGAGAGGACTCAAACAATCATGCTGACAATCCACACCGTTCCATACCGAGAGAGATATCCTTGTTAACATTCCAAATACAAGATAACCATCCCTTACTGAAGTCCCTTTACATACTAAGAGATTTCCCAGAAACAGATTACAAGTCTGAATAGTGTTAGCTCCTTCCCTCCGGTGGTGAGTAGTCAGGTGTGCTGTCGATGGCGTAATTCTTTGCTTAACCAAAACCTCGAAACCCTGAGTTACTGTTGTGCTTCACATGTAAATGTGGTCTTTTGGTGAGATATGTGTGTGTGTGCCGGTTTCAGTTTCTCAATCTTGCCGGCCGTTTTTCCCTGGTCTCCCTAAAAGCATGTCCAGACACGGTCCCCACATAAATCTAATCCTTTAATTCCTATAACTATTTCTAATATGTTTTATACTTATAACTATATTACATTTGCTATTTACCTAAATCAAATATGAATTTTGACCCTTATCCATAGCAGATATGTTGACAAACACTGGGACTAAATGATGCCACCTGGACAGATGAGGATCCTCAGCATGGCAGACAAATGAGGCTCTCTGATCGTTGTTGTACCTGCAGGGGAGAAATGAACCACCAAGGCCAAACTGTTGAAGTAAATACACTTCAGACTGAAGTACTGCAGTCCAAGGGCTGCTCTAACAGATGAAGAATGATATGATTTCAGCCTCCCAGCAGTACCACAAGCCTTAGCTCAGGGCCAAAGACACAGCAGAGAGCACACAGTGACCAGCATTGGCTTCAGTGGGTTCTGGAACCTTCTGCAACCTGACTTTAATTGCAGAAGAGAAAATATTAAAAATAACCCTAGCAGCCTTGCAATCTTATTTCAAACGCATGGGTTGTTATCTGCAGCCTGACGTAACACAGCTAGAATGTGTCTTTTTTGAGTGAGGAAACTTAGGGAAAAGTCAGAGTCATTCCTCAACAGATGCAGTGTATGAATGAGCCATTATGAATTTACATATGTCATATCAGCTTTATGAAGCATCTTTTAACCCTTAAATGAAATTGAGTAGGTGTGAATGAAGTTAAATGCTCGCAGACCAAAATCTAGCAGTGTTTCTTGTGGAAAACTGTGCCTTACTCCACAATCACTGCTCTGAGGTTGATAGACAGGCACATAAAATATCTCGGTCCTCCACGCCAAGAAGGATTGTGGAATCTGTCCTTTCTGCCCATTAGATTAGCAGAGAGGATGCCTAAACCTTTTAGCAGCAAGTCATTGAGGAATTAAAGTTAAAACCTTCTTCTTAATACACCGGAAAAAAACAGGTCCAGGCTACAGTACTTGGAACAACGTCACAGCCCAGATTTCACAGTCAACACAAAGCAACTCCTTCAAAAAGGATGGAATGCAAAGCAGCATTAAACCCCCACCCCCCCATATCCTGCTTTTGAGCTCCTAACATACAGAGTAAGTTACAGCTGCCTAATGAACTTGACTATTGCCCCCTAAAAATACTTTCTATCTTAGCTCTCCTTCTGTGCAAACAGCATAATGTTAATTTAATGGAAAGGTCACATTTATACTACAAGTAAGGGAGTGACAATCCATTGTGTCCTTCTCTCCCTGCTCACAATCCTCCCCCTGCTGCTGCCGTGCATGCAAGGCATTTCCTATAGACATTTCATGAATAATGAGAAACCATCTATCCAGGGAAAGTGCTGCCTTCCACCACTTGCTGTTGTGCATCACTCTGCAGTCTCAAGGAAACCAAAACACCACCCACTTGATTGTACACAAATGGTTTTTCCTCTGCAAGTCAAACTCAAGATTTAATTATTATGCTTTCCCTGTCACACATAACACTCCTGAATGCCTTCATTCACTTTGCCCACACAAGGCAATATTCCAATCCAGGAACAGGTTTCAAAGTTCTTGCATGTGGAGCAAGTTACCCTGAAAGTAATTTTCTTTATGAGGGGAATGATTCCTCGTCTGCCATGCAGTGTTTGGGGGAAATTAGCTGGTGTCCTGGCTGAACTTCAGCTTGCTTCAGCTGCTGTCTGCTCACTGAATCTCACCTCTCCTTTTCAGCTGGATCCATCATTCTTCATCATTTTCTACCCTGCTCTCTCAAGTAGCTTTGCTGTGCTCTGTTAGCAATAGTTAACCAGGGATGGCTGATGTGACCTCTACATTCAGCCTGCAAGGTCCTTTTTGGCATCATTTGGGGCAAAACAGATCTATGACTACATGATTCTTCCTAGAAACTCTCACAATCCAGCCTCTATCTACAAATCTAGTCCTGCATTTCTCTATCAGTTCTGATTATTTTTCTTGGAATATAAAAATCTCCACATTGATCATGTTCCCCTGGCCCTAATTAAACAGTTCACATTTCCTGCTAGTGATCACAAAGCAGTTCCTAAGTTCTGTGTATGAAAAAGAGCTCAGCTTTCCCTCCTGAAACCTTTTCTTAACATTTCAGCTATGCACACATTCATTCCAGACATAATTCCACTGAACACGACACTAGAGAAATCCACCAGTGTCTAGTAAGATCAGCATTAACATTCCTTTGTGCTGAGTGACACAAAGGAATCAGAAGCTCATCCATAAATTACCAAGTGTTAACCTTACTGTCCAGTACAAGCTCTAAAGTGAGCCTACCCAGAAACAGAAACTACCATTTATTTCTTACATTGAACTTCTGGTCAATATGAAAGGGGTTTTTTTTTTCCCATTCTCACCCAAAAATAGCCATTCCGTGCAGTGTTTACAGTTATCAAAAGTAATTTTTAGCTGCCCTACTGCAGCTGGGGGAGCAGCCGATTCTCCAAACACAGCAAATAGTTTATTGCCTTCATTATCTGAACTACAGAGCATTTATATGCTCCATTTCAGAGAAAGAGGCACTAAACCTGTTAGAAATCTAGTATTTTGAATATTCACTGCTCAGTGTAACCTTTGTAGTGCACTTCCCTGCTGCCCCAGGCAGGATATTGCAGCTAAATTCCCAAAGCCAGGTGAGCTCTGAGGACAGCTCAGCTTTAATCACAGCAGTTAATGCACCATGACTGGACCAGCAGCCTGACATTTGGCAAGTTTACTGAAACCTTCATAACAATGCATTATTACATTTGATATGCCTCCCTTAATTCATTATGGAAGCAGCCTTTAGGAACAGAAATTGAACTTTTGGAATTGATTAGACTGTTTTGAGCTTTAATAGCACGGATATTGTGTGGTCCTTCCTGGGTAGCTGCTGTTTCACAGATATGTCAAACTAATTTAGTGATCATAAACCCTTTATTTTTATAGACCATAACATTTTCACCTCGTTGGGCTCAGGTCAGGAGTACCACCTTGCATTTTATATTCATGTTAGACAGTAAAACTAACACTTAATCAAATAAAAAAGGACCATTCTTAAAACCATAACTCCATAAGCATGAGCCCCATCTTGAGTCTGAGTTCTATCATCATTTTTGTTTTACACTCTAAAAGACAAAGCAAAACACTTGCAGGAAAAGCCAAGAGCTCAGGATCACAAAGCTTTTTGCTGTGATACCAGTTTTGCCCTTTCCACGTGCAATTACCAAAAGATAATTCACTTTTCTAAGTCATTTTGTGTGTAAGTAAAAGAAGGTCAATGACTTTCAGTCTCACAAGGCCATGAAGAAAAACATTTCAACAAAACTCTCAGTGCATGAGGCATAAATGTTATGGTTAACAGTAATAGAAATAACTACTTCAGCACTGAAGGAATGCTGCTCTTCTAAAACAGTCAAGAATTTCTAATCCAGGCTGACTACAGTGGCGGAGTAGATCACAGTTCAGAATAAAATATAAAATTCAGAAATTCTGCACCACCAGCTTCACTATGCCTGCTAAGTAATCTCAGATACTTGGCTGTCAGTGTTGTTATTCTCTTGTTAGAATTACTGCAGTATGATGTCATATTTCCCCATTTTGTCCATGCACATGTGCAAATAAGAATTTTAGTTCCTCAGATATGGTGTCACTGACACTTTCCAACTTTTTAATAAGGCTTTTTGAAAATTAAGCCCAAGTTAGAAGAAATACTTTTATGGTTCAGGTTATCAAATGAGCTTAATTACTAAAACAAACATTAGCCAGTGTACATCTAACAGCCTAATGTATTATTTGCTGAAAGAGACAGAAAGCTCACTGCCATTGAAACTTAAACATGTAATCAAGTTTGATGACATTTATCTAAAATTGAACTCTTCTTCTTGCATGATTTGTTCTCTTCCAGTTCTATGACCACCTCACTTCACAGCTTCTGTTTCTCTTTCATTCCACTCCTCCTTTTGCCAACTCTCACAAACCAAACTGCTGCAGACCACCAGTTCCCTCACCTAAAGACACAACCATTTCTTTTATTGCACAGCCCCATTATCCACATCTGCTTGGTGACCACTTCCTCACACACCCTCACAGCTCATGCAGTCACGGTTACTGATATGCAATAACAGCACACAAAAGCAGAAATACAACAGCACTTCATGGTTACGATGGCAAATGTACAATTACATTGCAAATGTCTGATGGGTCAATGCCTCCTTCAATGGGGGAGAAGGAAGTAATGTAGGAGAGGGAGCCCAGGACATACGGCTGTTTATTTTTTAAGAAAACAAACCCTCCTAGTTCATCTTCTGCAACAAGAAATACATCTTTTGCTATTTTAAAAAAGGAAAAGTAGTGCAGTGTTACCCTTGCTAATACAGTTAAAGGCGACAGGAGACAGTTAAAAATAACACTTGAGCAATTCATTCTGTTTGCTGGAAACCACATTCCCCATCAAACATGTCCATCCAGGGTTGCACTGGCTTGCTGAGAGCTGGAAATGCAGATCAGTTCTCATCGTGAGAAGTGGAGCAGAGACATCACCTCAAATGGAGATGGGGCGTGAATCCTGTCCTGCCTGCGGTTACCAGCTGGCACACAAGTCATGGATGGAGCTTATAGGAAAAGCCATTGGTGCAGCACCCACTGCTCATTCTGCCCACAAACACTGAGCAGAACAGTTGCTTCCCTCTCCCTTCACTCCAGAAAGGAAAAAAACCCAAACGGCTCACAACTTGTTAACACCGAAAGGAAAAAAAAACAACCCCAAACCCAAAGAAACAAACCCCAAACAATAAGAAAAACCACAACATCCTTTTGCCCCCGCCCCAAACAAAACAGAAAAGGAAACTAGAGAAGGTTAGGCAAAGAAAAACTATCTGCAAAATCCACCTATGGTAATGAGGGACAAGAAATCTCCATGGAAACCTAAGTCAGGCATACCTGCGTCCCCTCTGCAGGGCAGAGCTTTCAGAGGGAGGCATCACACACCGTGACAAAGTCTTTCTGACATTCCAGGTCCCTCAGAGGCACCAACATGTGCACCATTTCACTGCTGTACAAGCAGTGAGAGTCTTTCCTTCACTGTGACACCCCCAGCTCTGAATTTGTAACCACACACAGTGCCAGTGTGCTCACAGCTGCTTTTCTTTTTTTTTTTTTTTACAAACTCCAAACTCATTATCACTAACAGGTTTAGGCAACAGCAAGGTGAGAAACTGCAGACAATTGACAAAGGGCAGTTTTCCAAATACTGACTTTTCTTGCACTCAGGAAATTTATTTTGTTCATGCTCTGCAAGATTGTGCAAGACATGACACAATTGTGGGCTAAACACAAACCTGTTTTGCAGATGCTTTTAGTTTTCACACTGGTCCACGTGGAGGGCACATGCAGCAGTCAGAGCTTCAAAGAACAAACAAAACAACCCACACAATTATGCTCAAGTTTCTTTTCTTCATTCCCAATTCTTCATCAGAAATGCTCAAGGACAAACAAGATAAACTTGGATGGCTGGGGAAGCAGAAAGCATGACTCTCACTGCTACAATCTCTTCTGTACACTCCCTGTTTTGTCTTGTTCCCTTCATTGTGTCCAAAAGACCAGCCCATACTAAGACTGGAATTCTTGAGCTGACAGGTTGTCACATGAGGAGCCTGGCAAAATAGTACAGCAGGAAAAAAACAAACCCGAACCAAACAGCCTTCAATCAAATATGAATTAACCCCTGCAAACAAAGCACATCTCAAAACTGTCACTTCCATGGGGCCAATATGCATTTTTTTAATTGTTGAAAAGATACTCAAGTGTCACCAGTGAAGACTTTGAGACTGCCTCTAGCAAGCAGTGGAAAGATGTGGAAGGGCCCTGTTTCACCTGTCAGGAAGCTACCAAAATACCCCAAAGAGGTACTTGAATCAGGACATCTCACCACATTTCTATCTACCTCAGATAGCTAACACAGAAAAATACTCCAGAAAGTATTTTGTGCCATTTCACTTCCAAGGATAGTTGAGTAGTTTATGGAAAAAAATACTGGGTTATGCTTTCTCAGAAGCATTTTGTTGAAATTTCATGATCTTTAAATAGGAAGTTTCAGGGTATGCCTGAAGCTGGGGTGGTTTTTATTTGTTTGGTTTTTTGTTTTTTGTTTTTTGTTTTTTTAATGACTTAGGCACTTAGCAGATACAGGGAGGACATCTGTGCTGATCAGTGACCACGTACTGGTTCTCAATTCAGAAAGGATTAGGAATGTCACCACACCAGTGTAGTCTGGCCAGACCAGTTTCTCCATTTTGGAGAACATAGCCCATCCACCACCAATGTTTTCCTGCTGCTCCCAGAGCAATAAGAAATTATGACTAGCCTTCACATAAGAGAGATGGCAGGGGGAAAAAAAAAGGTCTTTGCATTAAAAGTTCTGCCTTGAAATACATGTTTTTAGTCTTCTAGAAAGCAAGGTTTTAAATTGGAAACACTGACAGATCTCTAACTGCAGCAATAACAAATAACATCAGTGTAATTTGTCTTGAAAGAAATTGCTCTGCTTTCTCATCCAGTTTCCAGCTTGAAACCTTTCATTGCTGAGGCTGTTGTCAATCTTATCTAGTGACCCATTTACCCAAAGCACAGAATTACAGAACACAATATTATGACAAGTACAGAACTGGCTTTGACATTAATAACACTCAAGATTTTGTGGACTCAGATTGTTTTTAGTGCAGAAAGGCCACCTTCCTTCCAACGCAAGAAGTCAACAATCCACCTCAGAGGTTTTGCAAATGAATTTGTCATGGCAATTAAGGGGAAGAATCTATCTAGCCATGCTAAAAGGTGACTGACAACACCATGCACCGCTACATTACAGAATAAGAGAGAGACCTTTAACACATTGTTCTGAACACTTAGGAAATCAAAAATACAGTCTGGAGAGCTACATTCTGTGACTTTCAATGAATCAGTGGTGTCTGCAATGCACACCCGACCTCTGTGGTAGAGGGGAGCAAACCTCAGACTGAGCCAAGTAACTTCCAGTGATCTGTAGCAGGGGTTGAAGGGCTCTGTCTCCTGTGGAGTGACATCAGCTGATTTTAACCCTACACAGAACCAGGCAGCCCTGCAGGGAGTCCCCTCCCCAACAAGGTTTGGAGAATACAAGAACCCAAAATCCACTTGGAAGATGGCTGGGGTATTCTGGTTAAAAACCATGGTCTGTCCAACTCCCCAGGATTCTTCTGGAGAACTGAGTGGCAGGGAGCAGATGGAGAAGAGCTGCCACATGGGCAATCTAAAGCCATGAGGGTCACAAAATCCACATCACCGTGACAAATGGCCACTCCATTCTGCCTGGATACTGCTGCACAGGGTGGCTAAAAGAGGTCTCCTTGTTGCGGGGTTGAAGGATTTTTTTTTGTGGGTTTTGGGGAAGGTTTTGTTGTTTGCTTGGTTTTACAAACACAACTGCTACACACCCTGACCTTCACTGGTACTGCCAGTGGGTTGGACAGGGTTTATTTTGTTCCAGTGTGTTGCAGTGGAATGCAATTCTTCCACTGTGCTGGCCCAGCTTAGTGTTTTCCCTACAAGAGCTACCACATTCCTGAGAGGCTACAAAACAACAGCTTCCAGTGAGACTATTCAAATATCAGCTCTGTGTTTCCTGACACCACATTTACTTAACAAAGATACAAAGAGCATCCATGAACATACAGCTTGTCTGAACATATTTGTTGCCATCAAGTATATTAAAAAGTGTCTTAAACATGCAATTATTCCATATAATGCCCTACGGCCATATTATTTTGTGAAACCATCCACGGTACCTCAAGTGGTTTTATCTCTTAAAATCTATTTTTTAAATGATACCAGTTTAGAAAGCAGCATTTGCCAGCAGATATTAACATACTCAAGCCCTGTTGAATTCACATTTTATCATCATCTTGTTGTTTACAAATTTTCCTGTCATTCATCATTGCAAATCATCAGCTGCACTTGTGGCTGAAGAAAACACTAACTCAGAAGGCAGAGATGAGTGCAAATGCGTTAATCAGAGATCATGATTTTTCTACCAGGAATGTTATGCTCTCAGACTCCTATAATTAGACATATCCAGTACCTATAATCTTCTCAGATATTCAAAATACAATGGGGACTGCTCAGTGTGGGTAGGAATGGAGTGAATTAACAACATAAAGCAAAAATACAGGTGAAGCAAAGTATTTTTAGACTTGGGCTATAAAAACAGATTTCTGTTCTACAATTAAAAAAAAACAAAACCAAAACCCCAAAACAAAGCTACAAAGAAATATTTCTGCAGAGAACACTGACAGCCTAAATAGTGAGACCTGATGTGTGAGCAGCATGAAATCTCTGGGCCTTCCCCAGACTGGGGGGATAGAAGGAAGCAGAGGACAGGTCAAATTCCTTTTTTTTTTCCCTTTTCTTTTTTTTTTCCCCAACTCAATAATCTTTTAGTAAAAGGGGAGAGAATCATCAGTCTGAGATTTCCGGCACTCTGTGGTGCTTTCAGCCATGCTCTGCACAAAAAGGAGCAGCAGGTAAGACCATTCATCTCTGATTGCTTCATGAAGCTCAAGCATAAGCCACAGCTACACATTTAGTAAGCTACATAGTTTATTTTCTATTTTAATTGTGTGCTTTTAATTTGGTCAAGTTAAACAGCCAAGTTCCAGCTGGGTTTCAGACCACCCTTAATGATCAAACCCTGACATCATTTTTCAATACCAAAACAACAATGATTACCTTGGATTAACCAGTATTTTCAGGATTACCAGAATTCAAAAGGGCATATTTGCAGTTAAAAATTCTTGAAAACAACTTCTAATATTCAGCAGAAAAGATGTTTTAGAATTTAAGAGGCAAGAACACTGGCAACACTTACTGGATGAACACAGGCAGGCAGATGCTGCTTCAGGTGGAATATAAAAATGAAGTGAATGCAGACGTTGTCTGGAGCTGGGCCTGATGGCACAGGGGGGCTGCAGAGACTCCATTCTGATTTTCCATGGAAAATTGCTCAGTACAAACCAGCCCAGACACCTCAGAGTGATGCCTCAGGTTTAGCTTTTCTATTTTTCAGATTCTGTGCTGCTTTAGTGTGTAGATCTGAGTTTCATATTGGGGGATGGTGAGCTGTCTTCACAGAGCAGGGAGACAAAACAATTCCTTCTCTATCTAGGGACCAAGGACAAATGATCCAACTCTCAGGCCCAAGAGCATAAACAATGGTGGACTGAAGAGAGAAAAACAAGAAGGATGGGACTTCACAACCTAAAGCTGGAACTGGTCAATTAACTCCAATATGCAAATGGACCAGAACTTATAAAAGTGAGAGACCCCATGACCAGTCGTGCATTTTGTGATCATTTTGGGTTCACCTTGGGTGTAGCCCTGGCTGGGCTCTTGTGCTACCCAAGGTGGATCCATTGAGGCCTTTTAATAAATCCCTGCTTTATTCTTTACTCTGTCCAGCTTCTGTTCTAGGCCAGCCTTCTCAAGGCATCAGGAGAGCCTCAGCTCTCCCTACACGAGCCAACAGCATTGAGGAAAAGAGAACAGGCAGCAGAACACTGCAAGGCAATGACACAGATCAGTGACACAGCTCTTGTCCCTGTGGTTTGGGAGTCAAGCTTGACTTGGAAGTGACTTGAGACAGTGCAAGACTCACAAAGTCAAGGACTATTGCAGGAGACTAGGAGATAATCAGTTTGTTGTTTGTGTGGGTTTTATCAGAGAGAGTCCTGGCTCACCCCCTGAAACCCAAACACAGAGGTGAAGTGAAATGTGTAACAGTTAATGCACCATCTCTGAAGCCATCCTACTTATCGAAGCTGTATTGCAAAACCTCCACTTTTTATACCATTCTTCTGCTCACCCTTTGAGCTGTTTACCCATCCCTCACCTGCCAGCATTTATCATTCCTGCTTCTCAATCCATTCTTTACCCTCAAACCCTCACTACAATTCTTTCCCTTCCATTTTCAAGACTTGCTACCTTTCCCTGAATATCTTCCCTTAAGTGCATCCTCATCTCACATTTTCTTTTTCACTCAGCCTGCTACTGTCCCTGCTCCATTTTAAGCGCTCTCATTAAGAACTTCAAAGATCAGTTTCAAAAAGCCACAATGTACCCATCAAAACAGTCCTGCTTTACTTACAAACACTCTGCACCACCATCAAATATTGTAGCCTGTGATACATTTCCTGTGATTATCCACAGGAAGGCACGGAAGAATGTTCCAAGCATTTATTTAAACAGAAATAATGATTTCTTTTCCCTGGAAACAAGAGCTTACTTCAAAGAAAAGTCTCTCCTGCTTTAAAAGGCAACCAGGAAAACTTGGATCTTTGTGGAGAATCTCTCCAAGCTCCTGGTAAGGCTTCTCAAGTGGCTGAAGCACCTCTGAATGAATTATTTTTCCCTCCTAATGATCATTTCCCCAGACCTTGCTGCCTTGGAAGTTTGCTGTTCCAGGCCAAGACCTTTCCTTCCTCCTGAGCAGAGCCAAGCAAACCCTAAATGGGCACAAAATCCCAAGGATTCAGCATTTAAGTGGCTGCTGGCACTGTCATTCTGCTGTTCCCAGGTGTCTCTGGGACCACAGGAGCCTCGAGTTCGCTGTTCCCACCTGCATTTGCTGTCACAGGTCCCTTGAGTCTACAGTTTTTAAATGCATCTGGTACTGGCATTGCTCCAGAATAGGAGCCTTGGTGTTTTTAATTCACAAAGTTATTAAAGCCAGTTGTTCCCGAGTTAGGAAAACACACACACAGCTGCCCAAACTCTGAAGCAAGAGTTTTTAATTTTCTAAAGGGTAGACCAGCAGAAGAATCTGCAGCTAATTAACACTACACAAGGTCTCATTCCCCTCGGCAGCCCCTCAAAAATAGCAACAAATCCTGAGGGGCCAGGACACCTTACACCTAACCAGCCTCCTGGGGACCACCCAGAACACCTCCTTTGAGGTCTTGACATATAAATATGTCAAATAAAACATATTTATATCTATTTCTAGCTGCAGCACCACCTGCCCTGCCTGCAGCCCTCATGCCAAGGGCCTCTGACTACCCAAATTCCAGGGACTGGGATGAAGTTGCCTCATCCCCTCCTGGGGCCAAGGGGGCCATGCATGAGCACAAGTGGCCACAGACTTGCCAAGGGTCTTTTGATGTTTGATAATTATATATTTTCTAGCCTAATCAACAGATAGGAACTAATAACCAAGCTCATGCATTAGGAAAAAATAAGCAAATTACCAGTTGGTGGAATTGCTTTGTTAAATTTAGGGCTTGACATGTTTCTGTGATCTCAGGTTTAGGGGGATGTCAGCAAAGCTTGGGGAAAATGGATGCCCACTGATAGTGGACACAAAGAATGCAGAATTTATGGGTCATCTGGCAGAACTCCCAAGATAAGGAATAAACTAATAAACCCAACTCAGCAACTGTGCTGGAATCAGTTCCAGAATCTCCCTGTGCCCCACAGGGCAGAGCAGCAAAGGGGCTCCTCCTGCCAAACCCTCACAAGGGGACACCAGGAGGCAGCTGCTGGTTTCTCCAAGCATGAAGGTCACCTCTGGAGAAGGATTTTTTCACCTTTCCTTCAGCTGAGGGTCAAGCTGGGGTGTCCCCCTGCCTCAAGCTGAGGCACACCAGAGCTGTGGCCAAGGGACACGGCCATAAATGAGTTTTGCCTTTAGATCAAGAGAACTTCATCACTCCACAACACTGATGGAGAGCCCAGCAGTTAAAGCACTGGGAAGGAGAAGACCTGAATGTCATTATAACAGTAAGTGCAATATTAATCAATATTTCAACTAATTAAATATAATCCTTGGCTACTCTCCCATGTGGCAGCTTGGGGTACAGGACAGAGCAACCCCAGCCTCCCCAACCCCCTGGTGCTGCTCAGCCCTTGAGAAAACCCATCAAACCTCACTCCTCCCACGACTGTTTTCAGTAAAAGCCTTTTAAATCCCACTCAAACCTTGTCAAACAGGCTGTAACTGGTGCAAATGAAAACTCGAGATGAATTTAATACTGTACCTATTCAGCCCTAAAATACAGGGCCGATCAGCAGCAATAGCACATTATTTGAGGTATATGATTTCCAACAGATTGGGTTTTTAGCCTGTCAAGATCACTCCAACCATCTGAATCCTGTGAGTTCTCTAAAGGGACAAGGTATCTGAAAACATCTCCTCCCTACCCCCTCCGTGGCTTTCCTCTCAGCTCTGAAAAAAACACCCCTGCTATCATTTCCCTGCATTTTAATCTGTCCAACTCTTCTTTGCTATTATAACTTTTGATTTAGAGGGATGTGACCAGACAGGAGAAGCAGGGAGCTGCAGTGGTGCTGTGGGGCTCCAGAGGCTGCAGGAGAAAGCAGGGGGCATTTGCAGCTGGGCAGGTTCCCCCCACCTCATTTTCTTCCCTGGCTTTATATTTTCTACAAGCTGATTTTTACCCTCAAACCTCATGCATGGCTCTGCTTTTCTTTTCAGGAAAAAATTCTCAGGCATGTGGTGGTCAAGGCCAGAGGTGCTCACCCACTGACCTGCTAAACTGAGGAGCTGGAAATGCAATTTCTGCTACTTTTCTCATTGGAAGAGGTTTAATCATAGATGTTTCCAGCTGAAAAGGAATATTTCGACACCCAGTGTTTGAGACAGCCATGAGAAATATCACAACTTGGTAACAATGAGCCTCTGAGCACCTGCTGGTTTTGGACATGGGCATACAGGAATGATTTCAACTGAAACATTGGAGAAAGAACCAGTTTCAATGAATTCTCTGATACAAATGATGATATCTCATCTGGAAATGGGATTTCAGCTTGGGCAACCTTTGTCTGCAGCAGGGTGCAACCTGCTGGGGCTCTGGCTCCTGGAGAGGGGGAAGCCAGCTGAAACAATCACCCCTGCACCCTCTGGAGCTGTGAGTCCATGCAGGAGCTGCAGAGGAGCAGGTGGGCACACAGGAGCCATCCCACAGCCCTGCCCTGCAGGCATCAATGCTGTCACCCTCTGGAGCTGTACCCAAGACTCACTCTGCTTCCCTGGCAGGTCTGTTTTAATGGCTTTGAAACAACCAAAGTGCATTTGGCTTAGGATGTTCAGAAGCCTGGGAGGGCCCAGAGGGGATGGAGGGGATGTGTCCTCCTGAGGCTGGACACTCCCTGTCCCTCCTGCTCTCCCTTCCTTGCAGTTTGTCCCCCATCCCAGTGGCACCTGCACCCCAAGGGCAGCCTGCAAGCCTTGGGGCAAGGCTCTTGCACAGATTGCTGTGTCTATCTCCAGGCTCTTTGCAATTTGTTTCTCCCAACATTTTTCCATGGGGACCCCACCTTGCAAACTCCTTCCTGGCAAGGAGTTCCCTCTGGAGCTCAGAGAGGAGCACACGCCTGTGGCTGGCTCCTTAGTGCCACATCCACAGAAATGAGCTCCCTCCAAGACACAGGGGGATGTATTATTCAGAAACAAACGAAAAATACCCCCAAAGATGGACTGATAGGTTTATTGTTTTGGAGAATACAATACAACTCCCAGCTCTGCCCTTCCTCAGCTCCATTTCTCCTCCACCCTGTTCATCTCTAGTCCCATTTTCAAGCAATACTCCAATAACAACAGGTCTGCATTTGTTTCTTTTTTCCTTCTGTGTCATTTCTCCATCCAGCTTACAATTTTGGCGGCAATTTAACAGCCTTTACAAATTACATTCCTATCTTTTTCACTGCTATTGTTAGAGGAGAAAGTCCCATTTTTCACTGATCTTTCAGGTTTCTGCCGTCACTGTATTTAAGACTTTTTTTTTTTTTTTTTTTTTTTTTTTTTTTTTTTTTTTTTTTGTGTCCTTAGCTTTTATTTTCTTATCCCAGAAGGGCAGCCTTGGATATTCAAAGCTGTTCCCTGCCTATCAGTGGATCTGGTATTCTCTTTTGGCAGTTCCACAGTGACTGTCTCTCTTCCTTCCAACCTTCAACCTCAATGACACCTTTTCTCAATAAATTACCCTTTGTCTCTCGGAGCGACGGCTCCATTTGTGACAGTTTGGATGTGTAATAGTTGCATCCCAGTGGATACCTCCAGGACTGTCAACTAACAGGCCAATACAAACCCACTGGTGCAGAAAATAAAGAGATTTATGTACTTTGGGCTTTATTTCCTCCCTGGTAGTCGAGCTGTACTCTGCATTTTCAAAGTTTCAGTTTAAAGGTGTGGTTGCTCCTTGCCAAAAAAACCCCTCTCCTGGATTGGAGGGGTGGCTGAATTCATGGCAGAATTCCCTTTTTTGCAACATGACATCCCTTGGGATCCCTGGAAAATGCTTTGGAGCAGCCAAACCCACCCAGCCATGCCTCCCCACACTGGTGCAGGGCTTCACGGATTGTTTATGCTACAGAGGAAACATTGATTTTTGCAAACATTTCCTAACAATAACAACAGGGATCGATTTGTGATGCTGTTGCTCACGGTTTTGCTAGCAGAGGAGAAATGTGTGGAGCAGCAGCTTAGAGGTGTCCCTGGGCTCCCTGTAGGAAAGAAGGGCTCCTGGGGGACACACTCACACCCAGCACTGCTGGAAGAGCGATGCAGCAGATAAATCTTGAGAAATTTGGATGCTCACACCCTGCTCCCATCAGATAACAATAGAGATATCCAAGCCCACGGCTGGCAGCAACACCATCCTCCCTGGCTCCTGCAAGCTGCCCAAAAGCAACAGATTGAACATTTTTATAGAAGTTGTCAAGATCCAGCCCTTGGCTTTAGCAGCCTGGGACTTTCTTCTCGCAGCCCTGCACCTTCTGTCTCCTTTCCAAACACCAGACAAGCCAAACATTATTTTCCAATCCCAGCATCTGGCACAGGGCTCGCGGCAAGGCTCTCAGCCTGTCGCTGGTGAGATAAATGAGCCTGTTTCAGCGGCCGACTTCATAAAAGTATATGAAAAGTAGTTAACAAAAGGGTACTTCACAAAGAGGGGAATGCAAATGCAACCTCCTAGATAACTAATTAACTGAAGGAGGCAGACAAAGGGGAAGCAGCTTCCCATCTGTGGAAAGAGATGTCATTCTGTGGAGGTTCTAATTAGTTCTGCCCCGTCCTGCAGCCATTCCGTTGCGGTGCTCACAGGCTGCTCCTGCTCCGCAGCTCCCTGGGCTCTCCAGGTACACAGGGGGAGAGCAAAGCTGGGGGAAAAGCTGCTTCACCTTGCTAAAGCCCCCACGAGGGTCGTGTTTTCAGCAGGGGCCCAAGCAGCAAACAAAGCTGGGGTTGTTTTTTGGAGGTGGTCTGTGCAGCCATCCAGAGCCACCCAGCGCCGGCCACAAGGAGATCACAGAATCACAGAACAACTCAGGCTGGGAAAGACCTTGAAGAGCATTGAGTCCAACAATTATTCTGGCACTGCCAGGTCCACCACTAAACCCAGCTCTTCCATAGAAAGGGGTTTCTTTCAGGGGGCTGTGGATGCCCCACACCTGGAAGTGTCTCAAGGTTGGTTTGGACAGAGCTTAAAGCAACCTGGTCCAGTCCTGCCCAATGTGTCCCTGCCCAAGGCAAAGGGGGTTGAACCTGATAATCTTTATATTCCCTTCTGACCCAAACCATTGTCTGATTTCTCCCCCTTCTTTCCAGCCAGTTTTGGGCACGAGCATTAGGTGTTGCTACCCTCCAAGCTTTGGGCTGTACCCCTGCTTTGGACTAAGGCACAGCTCCCACAGAGGTGCTCTCCAGGGAATGTATCACCTGGAGGGAGCACTCTGGGGTCCATCCCCACTCTGCCACTGCCCCTTTCAGCCTCTTCTCTTGCAACATCTAGCTGTTCTTTTGCTCCTCTTCCTCGGAGGGTCCCTTTACAACCCCCAGGCTGCAGGAGCTCAGCAGGGTTAACTCTGAGCAGGGCGTACCATGGGAATTAGTCACCACCGGGACCTCAGTCAAGTGTTTTATTTAATGCCCTTTTCCAAAGACATTTGTACTTGAAAAAACTTGAAGAATTATGAGCTCCCTGCTAACAGACGTGACTCAGAGGAGTGGTGGGCACACGCCACTTCAGTGAGAAGTGTCTTCTGCAGCGTGGGTGAGGAGAGAGGGGCTGCTGACAAAGTGGGTTTTGCAGGGAAAAACACCCAAATGGCTTCAGTTTGTGCTGCCAACAGCTTTGCTACAGCAGGAGTGGCTCGGATGACTGATGGGGAAAGCCCACCAGTGAAACTGCTCCCAGGGGCTTGGCCAAGGTCTGATGTGCCCTGGTCCCAACTACCAGGGCAGCTCTGGCATTCAGTGCATGGAGCAGATCCATGCCCAAAACACAGAGCAGGACAATGCTCTGCTACCAAAGGCCACCCTGTCCTTCATGGTGCTGTCCTGCCCCTGTGAATGCCAGGAACTCACTCAGCAAGAAGTTCATGAGACATTGCCAATCCCCTGGAGCTGGCTTTGGACATCACGTGCCTTTGCCAGGCATTACCTGTGACCTGCCTGGTGCACAGGTTTGTGCAAGGACCACAAGGAGCACAGGTATGTGGGGGATGCCCAAGTCCCTGTGCCAACCACGGCAGGTCACTGTGGGGACATTATAGGAGTTGAGAAGTTTACAGGAAAAAAATGATAATTGAGTCATCCCTTCTCAAGAGATCATTTCCCACCTGCCTCCAGCACTGGCATCACTGGAAATTACCAGACTGGGCATTGTCAGCAGCCAAGAGATGCTGTGCAGAGCGAGGGGCACCAGAAATGAAGTTTATAGGGATACAGCCTTGAACTTTCTCTGGACTGACTTCCAGTGCATTACCGGAATGGTGAGGATTGCCTGCCAAGCAGAGGCATTTGGAAATCCTCCCAGCTCTTTCCCAAAGTGGATGAGGAGGAGGAGTTGCCTGAGCTGAGCTGGATTCCTCCAACCCCTGTGACCCCCCCCGAGGGATTGGCTGGGAGAGGGGACCTGTGGGACCCGGATGGCTGGGACAGGAACGGTGACTTTGCACAATGCTGTGCCTCGGTGACTCGTGACACTGCAGCAGCTGGTAGAGGCTCTCTGGAGCTGGCTGCACCCGGGTATTATTAGACTGATGGTTTTATTTCTGTTCCAGCCAAAGTTCAGCTGGTGCAGTTTGAGCTCTGATGCTGTGATGGGCACTGGATGCATCCTGTCCCTCCAGAAACACTTGGTGCTGACAGTCACCATGTCCCCCACATGCCACCACCCAGCTTGCTACAGCAGGGGATTTCCTAATCCTCCTTTTGCTATCACTAAAAAATAAGAAAAGCGATGACCATAAATGATACTAAGCCAGGGCACACAGGGCACAGCTCTGCCAGATGATATAACTCTCCTTACTTACATTCCCTAGGGAAATTTCCTCCCCACTTTGCAGAGCTTGAGCTCTCAGAAATCCCTTTGCTACTCTCCTGCCAGGGAGGTTGGGGAGAATGAAATAAGAGCCTAGAGATCATCTGTACAAGCTGCAGCACATCCTTGTACTCCTCTGGGGTCAAGCACCACCTCCCCCTGGGACTGGACCAGCCCAGGCTTGCAGAGGTGGGAAGCAGGGAAGAAACAGGACCAGGAATTGGCAAGGGAAAGCAGCTGGGCAAAGTGGGCATTGCTAGGAGTCCAGAGGGACAGGGATCCCTCTGTGCCATCCCAGCATCTGCTGGGATGGGGGGCATTTATCCGAGCCACTGAGCAGCAGTTCCTGGCAGGCACAGAGCCTGCTCCTCACAACTTCCCCCAGAGCAGTGCTGAGCCTGCGTCCTGGGCTCGGCTCGTGAGGAGAAATGGAAACAGAGAGGGAAAGTCATGAAGAGCTCTTCCATTAACACCATTCCTGCCAGGCCCAGGGAGGCTGGGGTTCTGTCAGATCATGTTGTCACCATGACTTTGCTGTTTCTGAACCTTGAAGAGATTCTTCCCAAAAGAGCAACTGCCCCCTCACCCGCTTCCCTTTCAATCCCCAGCTATTTTTATTTCACTCCTTGAGATAAAGCTACATGTGTGGGGGAGGTATTTACACACATATGAGAAAGTATTGATGCACATAAAAATAACCTGATGATTTGAGAAAGACATTTCATTTCCTCAGAGCTCTCTATTCCCCGTTCCATTATAAACAGAAAATGCTGGAGTTATTGAGGCTTGTGGGAGTTTCAGCACTGCTCTCAGTGTGCATGCAGAGAACATTCCCTCTGCTCATGCACAGGGTCTGCATCTGGGGGAAACAGGCACTGGGTATGTGCTCAAGAGGAAAAAAAGTGAGATTTTTTATGTTTTTAGGAAGTTTATGGCTTGCTGTGAAGCAGATACAGCAGAGATTAATTCCTACAGAAACCCTCCCATATCCTTATTTCATTCATGACACATTTCCAGATGTGTAATGCCTGTCTCCACAATGCTTTCATGTTTGAAATACTTTTTTTAAGGGAACAAGGGAGGAGAAAGGTAGGCACCCAGTGCCTCCAGCTACAAGCTGATGCTGCCTGCTCTGGGAGCTCAGCTGTGCCCAGGTATGGGGGTGATGCAGCATCTGCCCACCCCATGGGGTGTGCAGGGGGAGCAGCAGCGTGTGAGCCCCTGGGCTGCTCACCCCATGGGATGCATTTAGCATCCACTGATCCCAAACTTGGGATCCACTGGGCAAGGCCACCCTCTGAGCAGCACATGGATTGAGGAGGGAGCGAGCTCACACAGCGAGGCAGGCAGGCCCAGCCTGGCTCAGGGAAGCATCTCTGCCAAAACAGGTCACTCCTGAGCCCTGGGGCCATGCTCTCAGTGTCCCTACAAGTCACAGCACACCAGGACATCGCTGCATCGGGATGCAGAGCAGAGCTGAGCAGTACAGAACATCCCTGTGCTCGGGCTGGCTGCTGCCAGCCTCACTTTTGAACAGGCTGTTGTGGCTCACTTGTTGTGGCTCACTGTTGTGAGCTCACTTTTGAACAGGCTGCCACACGAAGCATTCTTGGAGACAAGAGACAGCCTCATTACATTCACAGCGCTCCACCACATGGTATCACTATTATTATCTGCGTTTGTGGGTATAATAGATAACACAGCAGCCCCCCCTCTCCAAAATAACCTGGTGTTGGGAGCAATTTGGAGCCAAGATTGGGATATTTGCTGAGCATCCCACACTGTGATAAAGGAGGCAGCGCTGTGGCTGCACACCCTGAGCTGTGGGAGCTGAGCTGCAGGACGGCTCTCTCCAAATCACTCCAGAATTGCAGGAGAGATAACAGCAAAAGGCAGAGCCTGCCTGGCCAAGGTTGTTTAAAAATACCCAGTCCCAGCCCCCGTGGTTTCTGCAGCTCTGCTGGGAGTCGGGAAGCCCACGCTGGTGATGAGCAGGTGCTCCTCACAAGCTCAGCCCTTTAAAAAAGCTGCTGGGATCTTGCCCAGGGTCTCTTCTCCCAAAATCTAAGCTAGATCCCAGCTGGGAAGCGCTCTAAAAAAACACAACCACATGCCCTGGCAGCGACCTCCATTTGGTGTTAAGCACAAAGCCACCTCGCCGCTCATGGGGAGCACCACCCTGCCTGCTGATGGACCCATCTGCTGGGATGAATCCGACAACACTGGAAAGAATTTTAAAAGGAGTGTGTAAAAATAGCTTGCCTGGAGATGGGCTGGAGGCAAAACTGCCCCAGGGGGACCAGCCTGGATGGGGTTGGAAGCAGCAGCTGGGGCTGCAGGTGCTGCCCATCACCAAGGCTTCCCACGCCACTGGTGCCCTCCGGCACAAGCAGGGATGGACAGGGAAAAGGCTTCCCGGGAATGCCAGCACTGCTCCTCTGTCATCCCCAGCACACTCCCCCGGCAGGAGCACAACCAAGGCTGGAATATTTGCTGCTGTTGCTCACGGTGTCCCCTGAGCCCATCCCCGGGAAGTGGGACCCGTCTGAGGGGACAAACCTGCCCGCACACGTTTCCTGGGCCCTGAGTCACCCAGCTTAAGTAAACAGCCAGGTAAACAGGCTCGTTTTACTTTCAAAACAAAACCAAGGAGCTGCAAAGCCCAGTTCCTCCTCCTTGAGTAAGGACAGTGTGTAATCCTTGGCATTTGTCCTCCGGGTGCTTCCGAGAGGTGCCAGCGCTTTAAAGCCTGGCAGCTGCTAGAGACTAAGTGGCATATTTAGCTCAGGAGTGAAAATGCTGCTCTCCTGTGAATGCCAAGGAGCAGGAAAACAAAAAGCACCTGCGAGGGAAATGCCTGCTGCTGGGTTGGCTCCGAAACCTCACCTCGAAGAGGCGCGGAGAGCCTGTCCCTAAGGCAGAGCAGCTCTGGGCATGGCTGGAATTAGGGGGATTTACAGCCAACTGCTCCATTCGTGCATTTGAGGGTCTCTGCATCCTGCAGGAGGTGACTTTCCAAGGAGAAATTCAGCTCCAGACATGGCATTGCACTCCCACTGCAACACCCGAGGCTGAGCCCTGACAGCTGAGGTTTGCTTATGGCTCCTTTGTTGGAAATGGCTTTGGGCACCCCCTCCAGAAATTCCTGTCCCAAAAGGCACCTTCCCAGGGAGCGGGTGTGGAGGAGCCCTGACCTGACCCTGCTGGGTTTGGGATCTCTGGGTGTTAAATGCCCTCAGATGAAGCCATTTCCCAAGCCATGTGCTGTAAGGATCCCACTGTTTGATGGCTCCTCTTGTGTCATTTCAGTAGCAGGTGGTGGAAGTGGGGGGAGAAAAAACCTATAAAATGTTTAACATCCCTTTAGCTTCGATTTATCTGAAGAGAATTCAAACAGCACAATTTCCTCCCGCCATCTGGGTTCCACGTTAAAAGATGTTTTCTCATATCATTGCAATTTCAGAAAATCTTGTTGTACATCTATGGAAATGCAAGATGCTTCCCTTAAATTGTGCATCAGCGTGAAGCTTTTTAAACCTCAACAGCAGCTATGATATATTTTGACAGCTCCCAGACAGCTCCTGAGAGAATTTCCCTGCTCCAACACTACCCGTGGAGGGGGGCCCAGCTTTGGGAGCTGCAGTCCTACAAGGCAAAGCTCTCTGCTTGGTTTTGAACCAATTTCTGCTTGGTTTTTTCTTGTTTTGCTTCAGCAGTGGGAAGAAGTTTCCCTTGCAAATCTCGCCTGAACACTTGGAGCTGCAGGCGGTTGCACACGTGTTCATCATGTGTATTTCCCACTCATGCACCCCAAAATAGCTTAGAAACACATTGAACTGCTCCAAAACCTTAGAGACATCTCAAAGGTCCTGATAAACATCCTGCAGGTGGGGAGTCTGGAGGAGGAGAAAGGTTCCAGTGCTGTCCCTGCTGCTCTCAGCCTTTCCTAGACACCCCAAATAACTGCAGGGAGAGCTGCTGTGTGCAGACAGCGCAAAAAAAAACCAGCTCCACAGGAGAGGAAAGGCATTTTCTTCAGCCCTCCACTCCCAGGGGAGACTCCCAGCCCTCAGGCAGGTGAGAAAGACACCCCAGGTCCCAGCTTTCAGCCTTGACTTTGCTGAGCTCCCTAAGCCTCAGCCCTACCAGTCACCTGTGAAAGCATCCAAACTCAAACACTGATTCACAGCCAGAGGAAGTGCCCCAAGAATGAGTTAACACAGGTTAGCACAGGCCAGGGGTGTTTGGTGTCAGTCACCTTAGAGCTTAATAATCCCATAAACACAGCAGAGAACCTCTGGAGCTGCCCATTCTTCCCAGGGAATGAGCTGTGCCTGGCAGAGATGGGACAGGGGGTGACTGCCCACTCCTTCTGCACAGGGAGAACCACGGGCTCAGAGCTGGGGTGAAACCAGAGCAGGGGGTCCAAGGAGCCCCCACCATGGAACTACCACAGCACTGCTCACCCCAACACATCCCCACTGCTGCCTGTGTCCCACAGCCCCAGCCTCAGCAACGGGACAGCTCCAGGATGGAGGAGTCACTCCCTCGTGTTGGGACACACTGGGAAGGTGTGGGAACCCAGGACATCCCTCTGGGTGCCCTGGATGGCCAGAGCCGCTGGCAGGGGGCTCTGAGACCCTGGCACGCAGCCAAAGACACACGTGGGGTGTTGATCTTAGCCCAGGGAGCAAATTACCAACTCTGTATGAAGAATTACAAGCCACACACACAAGTTTAGGTATTGCAGTAGAAGTAGTCACGCAGTGAAAGGAAGGATTTTGGAGTGCTGTACAGGGGGGTTTTAAGCCTTGTACGCAGGGGTCCAAGTTTTGTACATGGGGGTCGGGGGTTCTAAGATAGAGGGATTTGGGTGTGCCCTGTCCTCTTTCTTTCTCCTTCCTAGCCTCCATGTCTTTGGTGATGTTGGCACTCACAGATTGGTTTAGAGTAGAAAGTCACCATTCAATATGGATAGTAGGCATTGGGGAAAAAGTATAAACATGTAACACGTAATGTGTGATATAAAAGATGGCACCAGCCCTGGGAGGGCAGTGTGCCTTTGTCTGAGCTGCTGAACGGGCCACAGCAGCTCAGGAGAAGAATCTTTTAGATAACCAACAATAAACAACCTTGAGACCGGACAACAGAGGACTACTGAGTCTTTCTTTGAAGGCACGGGTTGGAGGAGAGACTTTTCCATCTTTTGGGGTCACCCCAATCCGGGGCTGGAAACCCCACAGGAAGGGACAGACAGGAATTTGAGAATGGCAGAGATTTTGGTCTATAGCCAGGAGGTTTGCTTATTTTCGAAGATATTAGTGATTTTTCCCACATGGCTCCTGCGTGGCAAAGAAAGGAAAGCTGGAGCCGACACTGAGCCAAACCCCTGTCACAGACAAGCAAAGTTTTTGTCATCAAAAACCCCCAGATTTTGGAGGGGTCTGGTAGCTCACCTAGGGCATGGACTGAACTTGGGTTTGGTAAACCCAGGACCGGGTCTAAACCTGGCCAATCAAACCTGGATGGATCTAAACCATGATCCTCTCTCATCTTAGAGCAAGAAGCCCTGTCTTCAGCAATTTCTGCCACGCACAGTCCAGGGAAATCAGGGACATTTCCAATGGAGAAATGGGTTGTCACAATGGGACCAAAAAGCCCACATCACAAGAGCCTCAGTTTGCCCAACAACACCTTGAAACCAGGAGGCATCTTTCAGGTTTGCCCCAATGCCATCAGAAACCAGCTCTAGGGACTCAGGTGGATGCTGGTTCTGTGGTGTTCTTCCCAAATCTGGCTGCAGCAGGATGGAGTCCCTTGCAGCTTGCTGGGAGGAGTTGGAATGCTGAGCACGCCTTCCCGACGTTCACCCTGATTTTCAGAAATTGCATTAAATCAGTGTTGCTGCAAATTGCCCTCTTTTTTTGGCTCCAGCTTGATGTAAAAAGGAAAACAAATGGAGTTTTAAAATGCAGCTAATCAAGGAGTTAAAGAGAGGTTAATCCTAATGGATTAATCAACTTGCAGGAGGATGGGAAGGAGGCTCGGGTGAGAAGGAGCAGAGCAGCAGCCAAGCCTGGTTCCTCCTCCCAGGGGTGATGGAAAGGTTCAGGGGGAGTGTGGAGACAGTGGTGACATTCCTTCTTCCACCTGGCTGCATCCAGCATGGGGACCACAGAGGAATAATGTGTCCTGGACTTAGGGATATCTTCCCTGAGAAAACAGAGCCCTCGATGCATCTGTCATCATCTCCTGAGGAAAAGGGTGAGGAGTGTTTGACATCACCACCCTCAGCTACAGAAACCAAGAGGTGACAAAACCCAGGACGTGGGGAGGCCCTAACTGGTGTTAACCCCCCTGCAGAACTCTGGATAGGATTGGGAAAGGGCTTTTGAACAGAGAAAAGTTGTCCCAAGGCTTTCACCCACTGCCTGCACCCCCCGTGGCTCCTACCATCAAATCCAAACATCCTCCTGCCCAAACCATCAGCATTTGCCTCCCAGCACAGACAGGCATCCTCCACAGGACAAAGCCTCTTTCTTGGCAGCTAATTGGGCTTAAGCATGAGAAGGGCTTGAACATCATTAGCAGCAGTGAAAGCAAGGTTTATAGAAGGTTATTAATGATACACATGCTGTATACAGCAGCATAATCACCCCCAAAAATATTAGACCCGTTAAGTATCATTATCAAGGCCTGGAGCTAATCATTTAAGCTTAATGAAACCAATACATTTCTCCAGCACTTGCAGCAGTGCTGATCCCTCAGAGGGTGGTGGCAGCCAGGGAAGGCTTGAGCAGTGCTGTCCCTGCAGCTTCACTGCTGCACCAGTGCCCTGCTGGCTCTGGGCTCTGTGCTCCCCAGAGCCAAGTCCCCTTCCAGGTGCTCTCAGCAGCAATTCACTCTCTTCAGCATCGACCTTCTGCTTTGGCAGCTCAAAGACCTTCTGCTCAACACCACAGAATGGTTTGGAAGGGAAAGAAGCTTGAAGACCTTCTGATTCCATGGGCAGGAACACCTTCCACCAGGCTGCTGAGAGCCCCATCCAGCCTGACCCTGGCAGGGCACTCATCCCACACCTCCCTCCTCTCCTTGTTTTGAGCAGTTTTCTCTTTGGAGACCAGAGGAGAAAGGATTTGGAGCCAAGGTGGCTGCGATGATTTCACTGCTAATTATGCAGAGAGGTCATTTTGCTGTGGCTGTGGTGATGAAGTGATATGAGAGGAGCAAAACCCCACAGCCACTTTGTGCATCACAAATTGGACAGAAATAAAACCCAAAGTGAGCAAACCCAACACCTCAACCTCTGCGAGCCACTGTGGGTGCTGTGCTAGCCCCAAACCCACTGCAATTAGGGACAGGCAGCTCAGGCTGGGCCACAATTCAAAATGCCATCAGCTCCACTCTCCTCCTTGTCCATATGTGTTTTCCACCCTGGTCCCAGCAGTGGGATCATTGCTGCAGCAGGACTCACCATCATTTTAAAGGGGAGCTGGGGATTAGCACCATCCTTATTAAAACCACTCACTCACACCTCATTTTACCTTCCCACTGGAGATGATTTAGCTTGATTTATTCTAATTAGTTGTAATTTATTGTTTTAATGAGCTCTTCTGCAGGCTTTTTGTGCTTCATAACCACCCTTCTTGGCTGCTACAATGCATTTCAAGGAGGTCTTTTAATAAGGAAAGGTTTCCAAGGCTGCCTCAGATAGGGAGGTTTTTGTTGGACTATGAAAGAATCAAAATGAAGCCAAAATTTTCCTCTCCTCCAGAATGGGTTTGCTGGGGAGCATCTGGCTGGGAGCAGGAGGCTGCCCTTTAGCACTTCACCCAAACGGCAAGAGTCTCCTTAATTATCAGCAGCATTTGCAATTGGGTTTAAAGACTGACAAAAGAAAACAAATAGGAGAAAACTCTCCTTCATCTGGCTGCAGCTCTGGAGCAGGGAATTTGGGCCTGGAAGGTGCTGCTGCCCAGAGGCAGCTGCAATTCCATTGATAGGTCAGGGATGCTCAACCAGGGTCATCCATACTGCCCACCCAGGGGGGTCTGTGCTTCTGGGGGGGTCCAGGACACGATGCCATAATCAGCATTGCTTTACCCACAGAGATCTCTCCTCCCCTTCCCTCTGCTGGGATGGGTGAAGCTGCAGAAACTTCTTGATCTGCTGCTAGGAGTGGCTTGGCCATTTTGTGGCTTTCTAACCTTTAATTTGGAAGGAAGAGAAAAGCCATCTGGTCAGGTGGGTTATTTCTGTGACATTGGGTTCTTTCATTAGAAAAAAAAAAGTAAGTTTTTGCTTCTCTGTCCCCATGGACATCACGTGGCCAAGTGTTCCCTTTGGAGACATCCAAAATAAAGCAGATGAGATTAGCTTTGCAAGTAGAGACAAAAACTTCAGGAAAGCAAAACCTCCAACGGAGGAGAAACTCCCAAAGAGAAACATGAAAACCCCCAGATGGCTTCAGCTACAGCAGAGAAACACCTGGGTGGTTACAGGATATTTTCTCAGGGAAAAGGGATTGGCTTGAACTGAAGCAGCTGAGATTTGTGTGAGAAATAGTGAGAAACCCTTGGGGAGCCAGGGATGCTCCAGAGGGCTCTGGGAAGGAAAAACTCCTGGAAGTGTTACAGCAAATCCCCCGTGCAAACCCAGATGGAGCCGCTGCAGGAACAGGAACAGCTGCCAAGAGAGAGCCTGGAGAGCTGTACGTGTCCTGGGGGGGGCCAGGGGAGCTCTGCAGCCCCAGGGACTGATGAGGAGGATGCTGGAGGAAGTCAGGCAGGGCTCCTGCATGTGCAGAGGCTCACAGAGGGGCTGGAAAGCACAAACAACCCCCTGAAACAACAAAGGGGTCTCTGTGGGCACCCCAGGACCCCACAGCATGATCCAAGAGGGGGTAACAAGACACATCAAGGGCATCCCTGCAGGGTGAGACAGCAAGGCTCATGGGCACCATGAGATAGTGAGGGTGATGCTCCCCAGAGCAGGGATGGACACAGCTCTGGGAACTGCTGTGCTGGCCACTGGCCACAGCTCTGCCCAGCCACCACCTGCTCCTGCCACAGGGGCTGGGCAGTTGGGAAATTGGACGAACCCCGTTCTTCTAGGAGAAGAAACCGGGTCTCTGGAGGTGCCTGGTGGATCTGGACAGCTCTGGAGCTTCTTGTGGATTATTTATCCAGCTCCACATGCTGCCAACCAAAATAAATCAATTCAGCTTTTGCTTCCATTTTAGGAAAATAAATCCTCTGGGACAGGCTGGGAGCTGGTGCCCTGCTGGGAGCCACATGCTGCCCATCCCAGCCTCGGTGGGATGTAAGCAGGACGTGGAACCCCTTGGGCCCACTGCCCCATGTCCCTGCCTTGCAGGGGGCAGGTGGTGCTCCACAGCTTCCTTGGCAGCTTGGGACAGAAAGCAGGACACAGGCAGGAGGTTTAATGAGCCTCCTGCCACCGAGCTGCCTGCAGAGCTCTCCCACGGCTTGGGTGACCTTATCCTTATCTCCTCATGTCCTTCAGCCCCTCACAGTTGGAGCAGCAGGTCCTCCCAGGGCAGTTTCCCATGATGTAGCCCCTTATCTCGCGGTGCTGAGCCCTCCCCACCAGCCCATTCCAGCTCTGTGCTGGCAGCACTGGGAATCACCCGCTTGTGCTGCGGGAGGGATCACCAGAAATTTTTCCCCAAACAAAAAAGCTGTATGGACCACCCACATTTCCCTCCAGCTGCCCGGGGGAGCTTCGCTGGGACTCTTCAGAGGGAACCTTGCAAGCTCATGGTTCTGAGATGCAACAGGAACTGCTGGATTTCCACCTCAGCCCCAAGCCCAGAATTGCTCTCCTGGAGCAGGCACTCTCCTTTCTCCTACCCCACCAGTGCCAGTTACAAATTGCCCAGCATCCAACTACTTAACCCCACCAGCTCTTTCAGATGTGGTTGTGTATTTGATCAGAACTGGCTTCTTAGAAAGAAAACAACAACAACAAAAAAAATCTTCCAAGCTCCTGCTCCTGCCCCCTCCCCATCCAGGACGCTGTGTTGGCAGCATCAGTGCTGCTCCAAGAGCAGCATGTGAAAGGCCAGATTAGGATGGTTCCTCTGTCTCCTTCAGCAGCGAAAATCATTTGGTCTTGGATGATGTGGATATTGGTGAGTCTAATGCTGCTCCAGGAGAAAAAAGGGAGCACTGTCCTCCTGGAATGATGGGGACAGGGCTGGCAGGGAGGTGTTTCTGTGGCTGGGCTGCCCTGTGCAGTGTGAATTGCTGATAATCACAACCCTGCCCTTTCTCCCTTGAATAAGAGAGGTCCCAAAATGCAGAGCCAGGATCTCAGCCCCTCCTGGGCTCCCTCGGGCAGCCCCAGGGTCAGACCCACAGGATGCCCACTCCTCCCCTCCTGGAGGATGCTGCCCTCAGTCAGAGCCTGCACCAGGCCTGTCCCTCAGAGCTGGTACTAAGCCATGAGCCCTGATGTGTTCTGACACACCTGATGGGCTGTTAGCTGCTCCAAACCCACAGCTGAGATTTCACTGCAGAGTGGCCTCCACTGCTCTGTGCTATGGGGCTGGAAGCTCCAAACCAACATCTCACACACCAGGGAGGGTGAGCAAACTGCTCCCAGTCCCCAGCAGCCCCAGCTCTGCTCCCCCTGGAGCCCCAGAAACGCACAGATCCCACTCCCTCTCCTCAGACACGGGGGGAGAGGCTGGTGCAGAAGTGCCCCAGTGTTTCCAAACCAATTTTTGCATTTGCAGAAACATCAGTAAGGATTGGTTATTTAAAACCTCCTTTGCAGGGATAATCAGATCATACTTGAAAAGAGCCTCTGGATCTCCAGTTACAATTATTTCATTAGGATGTGATACTCCAGACCATCCAAGAGCTTGGGAAGCTGCTGTCTGCACAGGCCCAAGCACGCTGCCCGTGGAAGAGGTCCTTAGTGCTAATTGCCAATGCCAACCCCAGCCATTAAGAAATTATTGCTAATGCAGCTGACAACAGCTTTTATAAGACACTATTAAGGAATTAATCAGAAAGCAGAACAAATAAAGCAAAAAGCTATTAAAGAAAAACAAAACTCACCTCAAACTGCAGGATCAGCAGGAACAAGAGCAGGAGCTGCTGTGTGAGTGCAGCAGCCCCAGAGCTGAGCCTGGAGCTCCCTTTGTCCCAGTAATGGTGTTGCATCAGCCTGGAGCCCTCCCCAAACACGCCGGGATGGGAGAGGGGCTCAGCAGTGGTTCATTCCCCCCTGGCAGCTCCCCGTGGAGTCACAGCTGGTCCTCTGCACCTGCAGCCCTGCTCAGGGATCCATCCTGTGCCAGACAGGGGTGCAGGGCCAGGATATGGGTGCAGGGACCTCCAGCCAGGGTGCTGGGCCTGAGCGTGCCCCCAGGTACCCCCGGGGTCCTTCTGTGAAAGGGAAAAAAACTGAGGTTGGGCCTGGGGATATTTTTTCTAAAGTCTGATAAAAATAACTCTCTGAAGGGGTGAAGAACAGGAAGGACAATTTGTGCTGGAGAGGTGTCATCCACAGGGCCTGACGGCTCCAAGTGGCACAAGGACACAGGGCTGGAGCTGTGACTCATGACTTTTTGGTATTCCATGCCAGTGTGGGTATCACATTTCGGGGATTCTATTTTATTCATAAAAATTGCTGTGCTCACAGCCGTGCCTGGCAGAGCCAGAGGGGCTGAGCTTCGGGCTGGCTGTGCTCTACACCATCAGGGGGGTCCCAGCTCTGGAACAACTGCTGGAAGTTAAATACAATCTGCACTACTGGGTGAGAGTGCCCAGGCTCCCCTTCACCACCTGGAACGTGGGTACCTTCATGGCACGCAGTGCTGGGCCAGGGTTTGCAGCACATGGTGGGTGTTGTTGGTAACCACCTCCCAAATGAGCCAGAGCAAACACGTGAGGCTGTATTTTTAACTCTGAGGTCCTGGTGACATGGAAAACTGGGTGCCTGGCTCAGGTGCTGCACAAATTGATGGAAAATTTCCTGCCTCTCACTGGCAGCTCGGCTTTGCTAAGCCCAGGCACTGCAGTGGGTTAGCAAATGGGCTTTGTCCCTGGGAATGGCTTTAAGGCTATGCCCTAACCCAGAAGAAACCATTTGCCATTCCACTGGGAAGCGCTTCCCTGTGCAGCTGCAGGCGGGGTACTGGCATGGTGAGATGGAAGTGGGGATGGAGCAAACCCAACTTTCCCGACTCACAGCCTGGTTTAGCATCCCCATGCAAGAAGAACATTTTCAACCCCCTGAGGGGCTAAGACCAGTATGAGCCCATGGCCCTTGCCAGGAGGCCCCATGTCTCCCCAGCACAGTGTTAGCTGGGACTTGGAATTCCCCCATTGGTGCAGGCATCCCACACATCTCTCTTGCCCTTGCCTTCACGGGGATGACCTGTGCCAAGCTGGGAGGTGGCATATGGTGACATTCCCCTCATCCCCACCACCCTCCCGCAGCCCTACACCCACCCCACCTGCTCAGCCGAGAGAAGCGGAGGCTAAGAACATCAACTGGGTTTTATTCCTCAGGTCTGACAAGTAAAAGCACAAATTCTCTTTGGAAATAAGGAAAAAAAACAAAAACAAACCAACACCAAAACCCCAAACCAACGTTCAAAGCACGCAGACGGTTTCTCAGGATGGAGGCCACGCCATCAAGCTCCGCCGCTGGACATATGTCCTTTGCAGAGATGTAGTTTAAAAAAAAAACCAAAAAACTCATGGAGGAGGAAAGACACAGAGCTATAGGTTTCCGTGTCAATTTTAAAGAAAAAAACAGGCCCTTTTTTGCTATTGTTATAAATATCCCATCTGAGCGACTCAGAACAAACAATAACCATAAAGAGGAGCATCCTTTCTGCTTGGCCCCGTGGGCACAAAATCTCTACCGGCACCTCAGACTGCTAGAAGCCCTCAGGGGCGGTGGCCTGGCGCCCGGTGTGTGCCCCGGCTCTCAGCTGGGGTGGCGGGTGCTGCCATCCCTGCGAGCGGCACCCGTCACCCTTGCCCGAGGCTGTCAGGACACCGCGCCGCAGGAGACCGGGGAGCGGGGGAAGGGGACAAGGGACAGGGGTGCCGGGGCGCGGAGGGCCGCGGGTGGCCGCTCAGGTGCAGGTGGCCTCCTGGCTCTCGACGGGGATCTCGCTGCCGCTGCTGCCCTCGCCGTACTGCTGGTAGGGGGGGATCTGGGGCGCCTCGATGATCAGCAGCCCCTCCGGGGACAAGGAGGCGAACACCGTGATGGGATCCACCTCGTAGGGCAGCCTGCGAGGGGGCAGGAAAGACGCCGTGGGTTAGGATGCTGCACGTCCGGGGCATCCCGACCCTCGGACTCCCAGCCGAGGCGGGGAACCGGCGGTGCCGAGGCGGCAGCCCCGGCGCCCCGGCAAAGCCTCTGTTATTACTGGAGCGCCTGGGAATGTGCGGGGGATATTTCGAGCGGGCTCCAGGCCCGGCCTGGCCCCCGTGGGAGCTCTGTTTAATCTCCCCGGCAGATGTGTTTGACGGGATGTCAGCGCCGCGCGGAGCGGGAGTGAATCCCGGCCGCGGCGCAGCCCGCGTCAGCCGCCAGCCTTGCCCGTAAAAGGAGCCCGAGCGCCCAGCAGGAGCGAGCGGGGCTCGCCCCAGCGTTCCCGTGGGATGCGCAGGGCTCCTTCAGGGTGGAAAAGCAAAGCCGAGTTGCTGCCAGTCGAGGAAACCCTTCCCATGCCCTGGGCTTTGATGCTTTTCCCTGTTAACCGTGCGAGCCCCGCGGGTGGGATCTGCCCCCCACATCGGCCGGGGCTCGCCTTTGCGGTTGTTGTTGCCAAAGCGAGCCACGGGTGAGTCACCGCGATAGCGATCTCACTGACATCATGGAGATGCGGGGAGATGCAGGGATGCGCTCCGGGGCTGGCGGCGGAGCCCGCCCGCCGTGCCCGCTGCTCCCGGGGACGCCTCCTCCCCGCGCCCCTCCTGTCCCCGGCCTCGGGCGGCCCCAGACGCAGCCCGGGGCGTGCAGGAGACCGACAGAGCACTTCAAAAAAGGTCTCGTCCTCCTTCCTTTCCCTTGGGAAATCGCTCTGTGACCCGGCCCGGCACGTACTGCAGAAGGGCAGATTTTGGGGTGGAAAGGGTCCCTGCGTGTGTGAGCTGGGGCACGGGGACTGGCAGAGCTCGGCTGGGCCGACCGGTACCTACTGGATTTTCTTGGTGAAGTTCTTGGAGACGATCCCTCCTTCCACCTGCTGCTCCTCGTGTTTGCCTGCAGGGAAGACCAGCACCCCACATCAGCACCTTACCAGGAGATTATTTTTTCCCCAACAAACAACTAAACCCAACAGGAAAGTTTTCTGAGCAGCTGTTTCCCTGCCCCAGTGCAAATTTTTTCTCTGGGGAGAGCTCAGGAAGCCTCTTCATGTGGGGAAGGAGATGCTAGACACAGCACAGCCACATTTCCAGTGGAAAACTGGGGTCTCACAGGCTGCTGAGAGCTGGGGCTTAAGAAAACAAATAATAAAACCATTGTAGGTGGCAGCATGCCCCTTGGCCTCGCTCCCCAGGATGGGCTCCTTTCCACCCCTCTGTCAGGCTGGGGGGCCCTGTACCTGGAGCATCAGCCACAGGCTGCCTGGACCCCTCTGACCTGTGGCTTTCCCCCCCTGTTGCAGTGAGCTGCAAACAAACACTCAGAGCTGTGTTAGGTGGCAGACCCCAGCCCTCCCTGGTGATCCCAGCCCGGAGGACCCAGCAACAAAGGGAATGTCAGTGCCAGGCTGACAGGACACTGAGGGCAGTCGTGGGCACCCCAAAAGTGCTGGACCCCACACCCACTGTTCCCGACATTAATTGACTTTTCAGGGACGTGTTTCTGGCTGACTCAGCCAGGCTGGGCTGGGGGCTGTGAGCAGCTGCTCCTCTCCTCCCAGCCTCTCCCTCGGCCCCTTTAAAGGGAATCTCCCTCCGTGCCGATCTCACCCTGGCTATAATTAACCGAGCAGAGCTGGGGCCCCTCTTGGCTGCTCGCTGCAGGGTGCTGCCAGCCAGGGCAGAAAGCAGGAAGATTTACCCCAAAGGACACGTGTCCTTTCTCATTTTGGCAGCAAACCACCATGGCTTATGATCCAAATCCCCCTGTGACATCCAAACTGCCTCTGGAGATGCCCCGAAGCCCTGCTGTAGCCCTCCCCCGCTCCCAAGCGGGGAGTTCTGCCACCACGTTAAAATAAAGACGATTCTGGCATTTTGCAGCAGTTCCGTGAGCTGGCAGTACCACCTCCCCGGTGCCTTGGCTCTCACCTGACACCTCGACGTAGCCATCCTTGGTTTTGACCGTCAGCTCCTCGGGTTTGAAGCTGTGCACGTTGACACACACCTTCCAGGGCTCGCGGGGGAAGGGCGCGGGGCTGCGGCTCTCGGGGTACCCCCCGAAGTGGGCGCCGTAGGCAGGGGCCATGGGGGGCGTGCGGCCGAGGCCGGCGCGCAGGGGGCCCGGCCAGGTGGTGGTGAGCCGGGGCCGAGCCCAGTCGGGCCAGTCCGCCGTCAGATCCCCGGGAAAGGGCGACAAGCCGAAGTCATCATCCAGCAGGCGCGAGGTCAGGCCGGGCTCCCGGAAAGGGTCGCGGAGGCTGCGCCTGCCGGGATAATGGCAGGAGAAGGGCATCTGGCTGTCGGCCATGGCTTCCTTCGGAGGGGTCTGAGCGCGTCCCCGGGGCTCTCACGCGGAGCCTCAGCCTCTGTGTGCCTGCTCCTGGCTGCAAACTTCCCCCGGGAGCCTGTCCCGGAGGAGACGCATCCACCCCGGGTGGGACGCGGGTGCGCGGGGACGGTCCCTCCTTCTCGACACCAGGTGAAGGACGATGAGAAAATCAATTCAGGCTGAATCACCGGGAGCTGGAGGAGCGCAGGAAGGACGGAGGGAGCTCTCTGGCCGCGAGAAAACGCTTCCTGTCTGGCTGCGATCCCAGGACTGGGGAGAGGAAAATAAAACTTCTTGTCAGGAGAGAGAAAAAAAAAATAATAAACCCAAATATCCTGAGATTAAAAAGCTGCTCTTTCACTTCTCACTCTTCAGCACTTTATGTGCAACTTTCCCTGCTGCTCCTGGGTGGGAGCTGCAATAAATGCCTGAGCCTGGAGCCCAGAAACTTCTCTAACCTTCCAGCCGCTGGGCGAGTACTATTTATATGGATTTCGGAGGAGGGGGGTGTGTGTTTTGCAAGTCCTGCCCTGTCAGCCGAGTATTTTGGAGAGGATGAAACAGCCGTGGAGAATTTGGGCAGTGGCAGCTGACCTCTCCTGCTGGCCCGAGGATCCCGGCTGCTACGGGGCCACGGTGCTTCGGCAGCTGCCCCAGCCCCTGCCGCCCCCTCCTGCTGCTCTGCCCGCCCAAAATAGCCCCTAAGCTCACTCAGGGCTGGCTGCTTTCAGCCCCGTGTCACCTGTTAAAAATACCGTGGTGGGGCTGAGCAAGCTGCTCCCCTCACTGTAAAGCCACGTGTCCCCACGGCACCGAGCACCGCTGTGCCGGGAAATGGGTCACTGCTGGCACCCCCCGAGCAGCAGGACCCCAGGGGTGGGTGTGTGGGGCAGGGGCACAGGATGAGCTCTCCAGCACTGCTTCTTTGGCCATCTGCACCAGCTGGGCCCGGAGAAGCATCCCCTAACTGCAGGAAGGAGACGGACCCCGGGCAGCAACAGGGCGCTCACGGTGCCTCAGCACCTGCCGCCTCCTCCTCCTCCTCCTGCCGGCCCCGCCGCATGCCCCGGCCCTGCCGCAATGGCGGTGCGGGCAGGGCGAGGCGTTAATCACAGCCGCCGCCGGGCCGGTAATTACAGGGCAGCGGCGGGAGCGGGCTGCGAGCTGCGGGAAGGGGCGCGGCAGCACCACCGGAGGGGGAGCTCCCAGCGAGCATCCACCCGGGAGACACGGCCCCGAGCCCGGCCACAGGCGGGGGTAGGGCTGGCAGGGACGGGGTCCCCGTGGAGGCGATCCGGGCACGGCTCCGGTGGGCAGCGGGCCGTGCCGGAGGATGGGATGTCATCAATGAGGGTGACGTTGGCGACGGAGCCACTTCCTCATGCCGCATCCTGGCTCTGCATCATGCTCCTTCTCTCCAGCATCTGCAATTTTTCTAATGGACTCTGTGGAAGTAATTGCAGCAGAAAGGCTTTAATGCAGCACAGGCCGTGCAGAGATGCAGCCGCTGGTCACTCCATGGCATTAATCACGGCAGCATCGCTTTTCCTTGGCTAGGGCAGGGCTGCCCCCTGAGCACGGAGACACCTGGGCATCACAGGGGTCTCCCCGGGGTCCGAAGGGATGCCTGGAGGTGCCCAAGGAGGTCTCAGGTGCCAGCTGTGCGGGAGGCAGTTGCTGGTGGAGGGACTGAGCATCCCCCTCCATTCCCTTGTCCTGCCCAGCTGCCTCTGCCTGCCTGGGGGCTCCTGGTGCCCGTGGGTGACAGTCCTGGGGGTCACTGTCACACACAGCCTGAGGTCAGCTGGGCATATCTCAGCTTGGCTGGGGAGCAGGCTCACCCCAGCACGCAGCCCTGCCACCTCCTTGGGTGAACAGCAGCGCATGGGGCCACAGGGACAAGCCCTGAGGAGGTTTCAGGCAGTCCCACGATCCTGCCGTGTTTCCAGGAGCCTCATAACATCCCCCATCCCACATTTCCCATATCACTCCAGGCCATCCTCCCTCCCCAGCCAGGAATTCTTTCTGTCGCCTTGTTCATCCCCATTAGTCACACGTCCCCTCCTCCCTCCTGCTCTCACCCTCTCTGCGCCTCCCAATTTAGCTCCTGTTGTCATTCCAATACTCCCGGTTGCCTCCCACCACTGAGCCACCCCACGACATCAGCTCTGGGAAGCATGAAGAGCCCTTGCAGCCCCCCTTCTCCTCCAGGTGACCTGGGGATGCTGCCCCATGTCCCCATGATCCACCTGTGCCACATCCAGATCTTTCCTGGGTGCCCATCTGAGCCCTGCTGAGAAGCATGGGGACATGTGCCCATGTGCTGCTGCTCCCCTGGGGGACTTCCAGGATGCTGGAGAGTCCCCACTGCTCCTGGCCGCTGCTGAGAAGGTGACAATGGCAGGACCCTGTGCATGGGAACTCTGTGCAGGGCTTGGAGCAAGGGCTGTGCAGGAAAGGAAGGGCATAGCCCCGAGGAGAGCACTGGTGAGCCCAGTGAGATCTCCAGGGAGAGATGGATGCATTTCTGGCTTGGACTCAGTGCCTGAACAGGGTGGGGGGATCCAAAGGGCCTGGGAAAGGGCAGCAGGAGCCTGGCCCAGCAGGGAAAGGAGAGCTGCCAGAAATACTAGCCCACAACTTCTTTTTTTTTTGCTTCAGTCAGTGCCCTGAGGAGCCAGTCCTCAGCAGCTGGGAGTGGAGGCACATGCCCTTCCCTGCAGAGCAGCTGAAACAACCCAAAATATCCCACCACACGGACTGGTATCCAAAAGGAACATGATGCAAGGGAAATACTGTCCGAACCTTTATTGGAACCTTTTTCTAACCAGGCTAACAACTCAAACAGCCAGGAAGACTAAAGGATACAGAACACATGTGGATGGAGAGCAAGGGGAGCTTTACAGTGAACTCAAACAAATGGATGTGCCGGTGTCGTTGGGGGTGGAATCAACCAACAGGCAGAGAACAGAGGCACCATTTCCCTCGTGGCTTTTCTCACATCTGGGCTTTTGTTCTACATCTTCTGCTCATTCCCCGGGTTTCAAAGGTGCAGAGCTGCCCTGGGCAGGTGAGGGTGTTGTTCTCTAGGCAACAGCCCAAAAGCTGGGGTTCTTGACCATGATACTGTTGCTTTGGAGACCTTCCCAGTCATGTCCAAACTGCCGGGTAGCAGCAAAGTGATGAGAATTATTTATTTTCAGGTGAAGAGGTAATAAAACCCCACTGGACACTAAAGGGCAAAGTCTTCCCTTAGGGGCAGGATCAGGTGCCTTTCTCAAACCAATACCCCGGGAGCCCGAGGCTGAGCACCCAGCAGCTCTGGGCCAGCTCTGTGGAGACAGCCCAGCGCTGGCACTCGCTGCCTGGCACTGGAGCTGTGTCCACACTGCCCCAGCACAGGCAGCTCTGCCCCTGAGCACAAACACCTCCCCCCAGGCGAGCAGAGCAGTGGCTGTGGCCTTGGTGGAGTGACGCTGGGGCAGGGTGGGATTTTTAGCACTTCTCATGCTCTTCTCAAAGCTGGGGGAGGATGCCTGCAGCAAGCTCTGCTCGTGCTAGCTACTGAGCTCACATCAGGGAAAAGCTACTGGCACAAAGCCTGGGGAAGGGGGCAAAGCAGGACACAGCTTTGGGGGGCTCAGGATGGGGCAGGGTGGACATCCTTGATTCCTGGTAGAGACCATGGCCAGTCACTTCAATCCTATTCCCTTCCTCATCACTGATGCAAAGGGTGACAAGGGTCAGGCTTCCCAACCCCCAGAGGGAAGAGGGGACCAGCAGTGGGAGATCAGAGAACTCCAGGGATTTTTGGTGATGGCAGCCCTATGCCACACGGCAGAGGAAGAGGAGCAAGGTTATTCCTCCACCAGAGCTGGCCTGTCACCTCTGAACTTCCCACTGTTTTCCAGGGGGTTGTGATTTGTCAACAGAAGCTGGTTCAAGGAAATGGAGAGTTTTCCCCTGCCTTGACCATCTCCATCACAATGAGGTTCCTCTCTAAATATTGGTGGTGAGGTCCAAATGAGCCAAATCTGCCTTCCTCTCTCCAACATATCTGGCAACACTTCAAAGGCTCCTGCCTTCATGGACTCAACAGCATGGCCCAAAATACCTTTTTTTAAAGTAATGCTCAATAAATAGAAGAAATAAATATTAAATAGAGGCCAAGTCCTCTCAGCCTGTTCAATATATGTACAATGCATAGCACAATAACAGTGATTGGCTGTTGCAGACAAGTTTGGTACAAACTCAGTCCCCCAAACAACAAAAACATTGAGAAAATTGCAGTTTACATGAAACAAAGCTCAGCCGAATGCTGCAACCGATGAAGAAAGAACAGAACAGTGCTTTGAAACATCCCTTATCTTTGCTTCCCAGCAAAACTGCAGAAATGGCGCTGGATTTTCTGGAGCACGGGGCTGGGAGAGGTGGGACAAGCCTCCCTTGGGGGGACAAACCGAGAGCCAAGGCGGTCCAGTGAATGGGGAGAGTTGATGGCTCCAGGGTCAAGGAGACATTTGGGAGTGAGTGCTGTGACATGTGCTGTCCCAGGGAAAGGCAGCAGGGGATGATTCAAAATCATGGCTGGGAAAGAGCCTTTGAGTGTGAGACAGGGCTCCCAAAAACCAGCCCAGATATTATCCTGATGTTGTGGCTAGCCCCGAACACCCCTTGTGTGTCTGACCACAGCAGCGATTCACCAACACCAAGCTGCCTTTCCTCCAGATGAACCTGCTCTTTGCAGACAGCACCTGCAGCAATCTGAGATGTCGGATGCAGAGCAAAAATCCATAAAAGAGGTGAATAAGAGAAACAATTTTAAAACATTTTAAAAAGCACTGGCAAAAGGCACAGAGACAGAAAAAACTCACAGCTTCACACAAACCCACAGAAACCCCATCTGTCCACTAACAGGAAGGGTGTACTAAAGCTTGTACTAAAAATATTAAATAAGTTAAAAAATAAATAACACCGAGGGAAACTCACATGTATATGCACATGTGCACATACACACATACACACACAGCCTTGATCAGATCCGTCACCAGAGGCTGGATTTTGCAAGGACCTTCCGCAGGGATCGCTTTCTCACAGTCTCATCTCTTTTGTTTTCCCATGGGTGGGTCAGAGCGCAGGGATAAACACACGGCAGGGGAGCACTGGCGAGGCATCCTCCCAGGGAGAGCGGCGGTGGCTGCGCGGAGCAGCGGGTTTCGAGTTGCGCGCTGGCGGCGGAGCCAAGGCAAACAGCGCGGGGCCAGCTGGCACCCGGCCGGCGCGCGCGCAGGCGACACTTCGCTGGTGGCACTGCCAACACCGCGCGCTCGGCCGGCCAGCAGACCCTCGCCGTCACCTCCGACGCGTCCTAGACCCGTTTCTGCGGTCACACCCATCACATTCCTGCGCAAATCTAACGAGAAACCCGAGATCCCGACGTGAAAACGCGCGCAGCTCTGCCCTGCGTCCCTTCGTCCGTCCCGGGCTCTCCGCACTGCGCCGGAGAGCGCGGAGGGACACGGTGGCAGCACGAGTGACTGTCACTCCTCTGGCCACCTCACTGAGAGGGGCCACAGCTGTAAACCTTTACACGAGACCAGCGGCATGGATACATTTGAACAAACAAACAGATCCAAAAATAACTTAACGTTAGAAAAAAAACCCAAAACAACTGGTCCATTCTGACATACAATTAAAAATAGAATAATAATAATAAATAAATAATAATAATAAATAAATAAATAAATAAATAATTTAGACAGGTTTACTCCAATGCAAGTCTGCTTGGGAAACCCCAGGAGCATTTAGCTGCCATGGACTGTACAGGCAGAGGCAGTCCTTGATGGAAGGATCAGCTGGACAAGTGCAGGAGCTGCCCCACACAGCCCTTGGGGTCATCTCCTGACCCACACAAGGTGGATGCTGCCAACCCCGGTGTGGTGCTTCCATCATCCATCCCCAGCCGCAAGGACTCCAGTCGGTGTGAGTCTGGTACTTACACCAGTTGCACAAAGCCCCTCTTCTTTCCTTTCCTAGTTTTGGATCTTGGGCTCGCTGCTTCCTTGCTGCAGCTCCGTGTGTGCATTATGGGGTGCCAAGGGGCAGGAGGCTGCTCCTGAAACACTGGTAGAGCTGGGGAGGTCTGGGTTCCCATCACTGCCTTTGGATCTTCCCAGGGAACAGAAGGATGAGGCATTTCGGCATCAGACTGGGAGAGACTCTTTGGGGAAGAAGCATGAGGTTTTCAGCCCTTTTGAGAGGGAGTTCGCTGCAGGTGGCCAAGGGGCCGCTGCTGGGGCCAGCACAGGAGGGAAGGCAGTGGCATCCTGTCTTTGATCCCTCAACCACAGCCCTGGAGCATCTGCTGAGCCCTACCAGGAGCACTTCTGTCTGTATCCTAGAAAGGATCTTTCCAGGAGATGGACCCATCCCCACTAAGCCGCCAACCATACCAGTGCCCAGCTCTCTGCCTCAGACCCCTCATCCTCACGTTGCCTGCAGCAAGCAAGGTGAGGGATGGGGGTTTGGGGAAAAGGGGAGCTTTGGCCATTGAAGGCACAGGACAAGGGGGACCAGCACCAGGAAAGATCCTGGGAAAGAGGTCACTGACATAAAACTTCCTCCTGTACCACCCAGCTGGAATCCCTGCCTGCACTGCTGTACTTTCCAACAGATAACAGATTTATAGGCTTGCTGAGGTGATCATCCAGTTCCACCAAGCAGCTCGTGGCACTCAGCCTTCCTCCCCTTGCTGCTTTGTCCCTTTTCCAGCTGCCAGGGGCCTGTAGGTAATTCTGTAGATGGGGTCTGGGGGGTGGGTTGCATTCCTTTCTAGCCCCTCTCTTCCTGCAGATGGTGGCTGCACTCAGCCCTTTTCTGTAACACTTAAACAACACACACCTCCTTGACTCATTAAGCCCAAACTCGTTAATAATCATGCAGGATGGAAGGGGAGGGGATGGAAAAAGGGAGGGAGGGAAGTCTTAAGCCCAAATTAGCGTCTCTAAGCACCCAGGTGTTGTAAGAGAAATAAACTCCTCAGCACCAGCTCAGCCTGTGCTGAGAGAAGCCTTTGTTACCCGGCAAAACACAGTAATTGCGCAGGCAGCTGGGCTGGCAGGGAGACAAAACCCCAGGGCCCAGGGCAGCCTGTGGCTGCCTAGCAAAACAGGCAATTAGTGGGGGGCCCTTCCCATCCCCCTGCACTGCTCCAGCCTCCCAGTAACAAACTGGGACACCAGTGCATCCTGCTGCAGCCTGGCACTGGCCCTGCAACTGTGCTGCTGATCCTGCCCCAGGGCAGCCAGAGGGCCTCAAGGAGGAATGATTGCCTGGAATCCTGCCTCAAATTGCTGCATATCTTGAGGAAGAGGAATTGGGGTCCCCTGGCTCTTGCAAAGCCCTTTTAACCCTGTGTGTTCTGACTGCACCCTACAGCTGCTATCTGTCTGAGGCTTCCTCCAGGAGGAGAAGCCCACGGCCCCTGTCTCCCCTGCATGGCCTGGCCCCTGGGAGCACAGCATGGCACCACCTCCCCTCTGCCTTGTACCCCACCAGCCCCAGGTCTGCTTCAGACCTCAGCAGGTGGTTTGCAAGCAATTCAGTGCTGGGGGGATAAGACAACCCTGCAAAAGATGCTGCTACCTGGTAGGAAAGGGCAGGAGAAAGAGCAAACAGCCTTTTTTCCCCCCCAGGAGGTACATCGGGAGGGATTTCTAGCCTTCTATAGGGACTGGATGACTGGCAAAAAATAAATATTTTCTCTGCAGAGTGGGCAGCAGCTCTGGAGGAGAGACCCAAATGACCTGGTATTTGCCTTGGTGTGGACAGCCATCCCACCTCCCTATCCCCCCACCCCCCACCGAAGCTTTACAGCAAACTCCTCCCCAGCTGGGTCTGTCTCTCCAAGAGAAGTTAATCTGTTGGTTCCTGGTTTGTCAGAAGAGCAAGGAGCAGAGTTCTTTCCTTTGGACCTGCTGGTAGTGCTTTGGAGACCAGTGGCAATGAGGAGATGGAAGCATCGGGGAGGATGGAGCAGGTCTGTCATGACAGACCCTCCATAAAGCACCGACCCTTCTTCCAGCCTGGCCTGGGGAGCTGGGACTGATCCACTCGCTCTGCGCTGGGGCGGAGGAGCTGCACCAGGCGCTCCAGGGCTCTTACTCCGGACCGGGGAAGGGGGACCCGGCAACGCCACCACATCAGTATCGGGATGATTGCTATCGATGGCCAGGTAGGTGGGAAGGAAGCGGAGAATGCCAGGAATGTGGCGGTGACGCCGGCACCCGGTGTCAGCCAGCAGTGGCACTCCCTAACGACGCAGGCTGTCGGAGCTGGCTCCTGAGTCATAGCTCCTGCTCCTGCTCCTGCTGCGGCTGCTCCTGGGGCCCGAGCTCCGGCTGCTGCTCCAGCTTCGGCTCCGGCTCGTCCGGTAGCTGGAGTAGCTGCGGCTGCGGCTCGGGGAGCGGCTGAAGCTGCTGTACCAGGAAGAATAGCTGCCGGCGCTGCTGGAGGTGGAGGGGCTGGGACGGTAGTAGGGGATGGGGCGTTTGCGGGCACTGTGGGGACAGAGAGATGCGGGTTACCAGCAGCACAAGGACAGACTTACTGCCAAAATCTCAAAAAAGGACTGTTCACTCTGGACAACACTCCCAAAAATGTGATTTTGTTTGTTTAAAAGGAAAAAGAGATCAGCTAGCTGATGGGCCTTGGGATTCAAACCACCCACCCCCACAGCCCTGGGGCAATCCCAGCCACTCAGTCTGCTGGGCTCTACTTGATGTTGTCCCAAAGAGCCCTCTGCACGAAGGGCAGAGTCAATAGTTGGCCCTTTCCATTGTGGGACATCTACCACAGGGCAGGGTGAAATAAAAACCCTGTGAGGGAATGCTCTTGGTACCTGAGTCCCTGCTCTGACTTCATCTTCTTTTTTTCCTTCAGCTATTGTAAATTGAGACCCTCTCCGTCCTCCCCCTGCCTCCAGCTGGAAATCCCCAAGCTCTAGAGGGGTGGAAGGGCCTGCTGATCAGGCTCAGGGAACCCGGTCTCCTGGAGAAATGTCCTCTGGCAAGGGCTGGGACCCAAGGACAGCCCTCATCTCCCTGGGAAGTGCCAGCTGAGCCTGTCTCCCAAGGATGGGACAGCATCCCCTTGCCTTGTGATGCGCCGAGCTTCGAGGTG